>NW_026000093.1:9082815-9144497 GCF_001458135.2 Marmota marmota marmota | reverse complement strand
GGAGGAGGGGGGAGAAGAAGGGGGAGGAGGAAATTGCTTTCTGCTAGAAGAAATGGGCTTTACTTTCATGAGCAAACTGAAGTCCCCCACCTTTTCCATTGTAGGAATGAGGACCAGAAATCGGTTGGAGTAAGGAAGAAAGTGGCATTATTATAGACCTGATTAAACACAACCACTCATTTCAATCAAGAGGTGGCTTATATCTAAAGACATGGAAATAAAAGAAAGTTCCACTTTTCTTTTCTAAGGATGTTCATCCTAGGTGTGATTAGACCATCTCCTAGCATCAGAGGGAGGCAAGTACAGACCTAAGATGCAACAGCAGCAGCAGAGCAGAGCTTTGTCCCCAGAGAATTGACAGGAGCACACCTACAGAAGACGGGCATGATAGCAGACAGGAGGACCCACAGGCCTCAGGGTGAAGTCTGGAACCTGAGCAGAAAAGTAATCATACAAAATCAAACTCCCAAGACCACTGACCAGTCTTTGAACCTTTTAACCACATGTCATGCTTTCTATTCCAATGTCTTGAGTTCTGCATAACCTGCCAAATGGTCTTCCTTTATCACTCCCAGATTTTCAATAATATTTTATGATCCTAACTTCAAAACTTTCCTCCATGTCCCATAGTGCATTTGCCTTAACATTTGAGCATTTCATTACACATTCAAAAGTGTTTCATAATACTTCTGCTTTCAACCTTCCATTTTTTTTTGAAAAATTTAAAGTGTCTTTGTTTTGTTTTAAATCTGGAACCCAGAGTCTTCCATTAAATGAGAAGGTAACAGAAAAGAGCCTTGGCAAGAATGTTGTTTCATGCAATTATTCCACCATGCAGGACACTGCCTCACCTTTCTCTATAAGGAAACAACATATTTTTAGCACCCAACAGCTTTTGAGTGTGTTCTGCAATAAACAGTAAATTCAGGGGTGGGAGGCGGGAATAATTTTAGAATCATCCTACTCCACTATTTGCTTTCAGCTTATTTTTAATATGAGACTCTTATTTTTAATAATTTGCCATTTTGTTATGTAATAAGTGAATTGAGAGTAAAAAATGAATTAAATTCTCAAGTCTAGATAACTAGCAAAGAGGCCATACCAGAGTAAGAAAACAATCTCAGTGGTATGCCCCCAGTGGTGAGTCTGGAAGACCTCAGAGTGATCATGAGGAAGGATATTTGGACGTACTTTGGAGGAGCTGTAGATGCAGCAATGATCATGAACACCATGACATCAAACAAACATTTTAATATACTGTGTGAAATGCCAAATAAGATGAATTGACAAAGCGTAGGTGAATCATGTGGATTAGTCACATTTTAGATGATATTTATAATTTTATCATTGGTCCTTTTAAAAACGAAACCCACATATACTGAAGCTTTGCATATATTTCTACTAGCTGGTGTCAGCAATGCTTTAATCATTTATTGCTCACTAAGTATAACAACCAGATGTTCAAATTTTAAGGACATTCCACCCACTTTCCAAACTCCCAGTACAATCCTAATTACCCACTTTCAGCTACTTGTTTCTTTGATAGTGGCTGAAAACACTATAAAACTGGCACCAAAGTGCCACGAGAGTAAAACATGTTAGTAGCATTGTCTACTTAATAAGTAGCTGTTTTGAAGAAGCCAGGTGGAAATTCCATAGTCAGTTTGGACATAAAATTTTCCTCTCTGATAGTCAAAATATTTTTGTCTTCTTAAAAGTGAGTTATAATTTAATGGGGTGGGGAGAGGAATTTTGGAGATAGAACATGGATGTTCAAACCCAGGTTCATCTATTTGTTCACTGTGAAATCTTGAGGAACTCACTTATTTCTTTGCAAAATAAGGATGAAAATATTTCCCTCAGATCACCCTGGGGACTCAGGAGGCAGAAATGAATGGATACATGTAATGGGGCTCAGTAAACTGCAAACATCCACAGTGAAGTGTAAATTGTGTATAGAATCTATGAAAGGATCATGCATTTTTTACTGCTTAATATAAAAATTCATTTTAAAGATAAAGTTTAAAATATAAGTTGTGAAAGAAAATTAAAGTGCCATATTAACAAACAACACATAAAATCACATCTGCCAGGGTGGGAGATATAATTTACAGGCCCAGAGTAAAATAAAAATATGAGAACCCCCCTCATTCGTGAAGCAGGAAAGGAGGGGAAAGAAACCATCTTTCTTCTGTGGTCTCTCTTGTCATATGGTCTTTATTTGCTACTGAATGTGGTACTGTTTGTCAGGGGTACTCACAGGGTATGTGTAGACCTCACGTAGGACCACCCATGACTCAGAGCACAAGAGCTGACTCCTTCCTGTGGCCTGGATGCCCACTTAGTGGGGAGGCAGCTGTGATCTGCTGAATGGGGTCAGGGAAGCAGGTGACTGGTAATCCATCCCAGTATGCCAAGGAGGCTCTAAGTCCTCCAAGCATGCTCCATTATCTCATCACCCTCCACTTACAAAGCATAAACCTATAGATAAAATTATTAAGAATTTCAAGTTGGAGATAATAAAGCATTATACCCCATGTACAGGGCTCCTTCTGAGCACAGGGCTTCAGGTGGCATTGTGGGTGGAAAGCCCATGAAGCCCTCCATCATCACTTTGTTTGGGGCACTAACATTTTCCAAAGTGGTGGCATAGTGTAGTCAGCATGAAAACACATTGCTGATTTCTATGCTGGCTCTGCCTTCCACAAACTGTGTAATCTTGGGCAAGTACTTTTTTCCCCCTTGATTATCAATTTCTCTTCTTGCAAAACAAGTGTGATGAGAAGAACATTCATTTATGTCATCGGGTCATTGGGCAGGTTAAATAAACTAATTTATGCAAAGTGCATAGTTAAGGGCCTGGCATATTAAGTATTATAAATGTATTTATATATAAATTCACATTGTAGATGCAAGAAGATTTCCAATAAATGTTTGAAAAATGAATATGTTTGGAGTCCTTAAAAGGAAAGGTAAAACTAAAGAATGAAAATAATATGTAGATTACAAACACTAGCCAAAGAAATATTGTGTAACCATATTAATAGCAAAGCAGTTTATAAGACAAGAAGTATTTAATAAAGACAGAGATGAATATTTCATTAAAAGGAAAGTTTTATTTTTCTTTCAATAGTAAGATATAATAATCTTAAATTTATTTGCAAATTAATAGCATTGCCTTACAATGAGTAAAGTTAGAACTACTCTCTTTGATTAGTGAAAATGTCCTCAATTGATTTCATAGTCCATGTTTTCTAACATTGGAATGATCCAGAATAATTGTTTGTTGAGTGAATGAATAAATGAACTGAATAAACTAAAAAAAATTCTAAGAAACATGTAGTGGGAATTTTTAACATATTTCTCACTACCAATGTTAGCAGACAAAAAATTAGTAAGAGCATAGGAGATTTGAAATGCACAAATAACAAATGGACATAAATAGAACATTATACCCAATAATTGAAAAATACATATTATTTTCAAGGTCTCTCATTTAAAAATTGAACATTTTCTCATCCATACAGGAAATATTACAAGGATGCAATGTTCTTTAACATTTGTAAACTCGATTGATGGAATTCACCATAGTAACAGACTGAAGAAGAAAAAAAATCATAAGATGATCTCAATAGTTTCAGAAAGGCATTTGATAGTCCAAAATCTATTAGTAATGAAAATTTTAAATAAGAATTCTTATTAAGTGAGTATGGATTTTAAAAATCCATAAAAATATACTATGTTCTAAATGGTGAAATGTTAGAATTGTTTCCCTTTAGAATGAGGCAAAAAATAGGAATGCCTCCGGTAACTGGTACTCAACATTTTCTTTCAGCCAATGGCCACTGCAGTACTCAACAGATATAAATATCAGGATTGCTGGGAGGCTGAGACAGGAAGATTGCAAGTTCAAAGCCAGCCTCAGTAATTGAGACCCTCAATAACTTCAGAAGACCCTTGTTTCAAAATTTAAAAAATATAAAAAGGGTAGGAGATGTCTCTCAGTAGTTAAGGGCCCTAGTACAATTCCTGGTTTAAAAAAAAGTGCAATGATTGGAAAAGGGAAAACAAATTACTATTTAGAGGTGACATCATTTTATAAGTTGAAAGTTTATAAAGAAATTTTTAGATAAATTGGAGAATTAAAGAATAAGTTTAGTAAGTTTACTAGTCACTGGTCAATATATAAAATCATGTATCTCCATACATTTGCAACAACTAGAAAATAAAATATTTTAACATTATCATTTATAATAGTACCAAAATTGACACATATGGATAAATATAATAAGAGATACATATAATTTCTACCAAAAAATAAACATCTTTTGAAAAAGTATAGAAGATATAAATAGAGAGCATACTATGTCCATAATTTGGAAGATTCAAAGTACTAAGGAATTTCAATTCTCCCAAAATTGGTCCGTAGATATAAAGTAATCCCAATCAAAGTCTTAGTAAATATTTTATGAAAACTGAGAGGATAGTTGATGAAATAAGTGTGGAAAAGACAGTGGACAAGTATAGACAAGACAAATTCCAATGAATTTGGAACAAGGTAAAAGAATGTGCTCTATAGCACTCCAAGTATATTATAAAGCTAGAGTAATTCTAACTGGTAGTATTGTGGCAAAACAGGAAAAGGCACAGTTGGATAAGGAGAAAACTCAAGCAGATCCTCTTGTGTATAGACACTTGGTTTTGACACATAAAGAATAATGAAGAAAGAATGGCATTTTCATTCAATAACAGTTGATTAGATAAGTACATGGAGAAAAATGAAAATATTATTCTCTTTTAAAACATAATGAAAATATCAATCTCAGATGGATTGTAAATATAAATGTACAAGGTAAAAGCAATGAAGAAGCTTCTACAAGTTAGGAAAGCACCTTCAAGGCTTTCAGTGGAAAGTAATTTCTTATAACAAATACACGAAGCACCGGCAATAAAGGACATGGTTCACAAACTGAAAACTATGGTTCACAAAATGCATTAAAATTTATGATATTGGTCATCAAAAATATAATCTGAAGGGTGTGAAGGAAAGCTACAGAATCGGAGGTGTTATTTGCAACATAAACAACAAATAAAGGACTAATAATTGAAATGATGAGTAAATAAGAAGAAAGAACAGAAGTCTACTTTAAAAAAAAAAAAGCAAAATAAAACAAACACACAAAACAATGGGATCGGAGACTAGAGCAAACATTTCACAGAATATGATGTCCAAATGGCCAATAAAGATGAAAAGATTCTCACCTTGTAAGTCACCTACCTGGCTAATGCAAACCCTCTACGTGATACCTCTCTTACACTCCCCAGACCAGCTAAAGCTAAAACATCTGGCAAGACTAAACCACTAAACCGTAGGGAAGGTATGGAGCAAAGGGAACTCTGATTTCCTGCTGGGAGAAGCATAAACTACTACAAGGTCTCAAAATTTAAACATGAAAATAAGCTATTATGCAGCAATTCTTCTCTCTTAGGTACACAATCAGCACAAATTTGTCCATATTTATATCAAGAGGCATGTATAGAAATGTTCCTGGCATTACAGTTCATAAGAGCTAATAACCAAAATATCTGCCATCAGCATAATGTATGTAAAAATATGCTTCTGGGCCTAGGTTGTGGCTCAGTGGTAGGACACCTGCCTAGCACATGTGAGGCACTGGGTTCAATCCTCAACATCACATAAAAATAAATAAATAAAATAATGTCCATCGACAACTAAAAGAAAAAAATTTTAAATGCTTCTGTATTCGTACCACAAAAGACTACACAGTGATACAAAGGAACAAACTCCTAGTATATGAAAAAACATGGAAGAATCTCACAAATATAATATTCAGTGATTAAAAACTAGACCCAAATGAGTATTCACCCTGTGGTTCCTATTATTTAAAGTTCAAATCAGACAAAACTATGTTAGAAATTCAGGATAGTGGGTTTTTGTTTTTGTTTTTTTGTTTTTGTTTTTTTTTTGCTATTGTAGTTGTTGTTGTTATTGTTGTTTTAGAAGAGAACTTTAGGATTAAAGAAACGACCATTTGAAAATAGGTTCTCTTTCCCTAAGAATCTCAATATCTAATGATGTCATGTATATAAAAATGCATTAAAAGTCAAAACACACAAACCATTAGTTTTATTATTTTGTTATAGTTAGATAAGATGACATCTAAAGTGTTTTTTTTTTTCTGACATGTAGTCAATCAGACAACAAATGTGGTCACATTAGCCAAAATGCATTAAGTAAACAGAGGGCTGAGTTTCCATGAAGGGTCTATGGCAGATGGGATGGAGTAAATCTTCATTGCATCTCATTTCTGCTCATCCCATCTGAATGCATCCTAAATGACTTTTCCGAGTCAGCAGGAGAAGATTAGAGAATATCTCAGATAATGGTTCCTCAATGTGCTTATTTAATCATCATCTTCTCTTTTTGTCTGGCAAATAACTCAAGCAGAGTGCAGCCATAACTTCCTCTCTAAGATCAAGAAAGCCATGATTTGTCTTTTAAAAATAACAATAAAAACAACAATAACAGCAGCAGGAACAACCATGACAATAATATTACCCTTACAAGAAGCTTCGCAGCTTATGTCTCTTTAGTACGATATTCATAAAAAATCATAAGCACGCTAATGGGAAATTGTGCTTACCTACCAACAACTGTCTTTCTTTTTTTTTTAAATAGAGAGAGAGAGAATTTTTCAATACTTATTTTTTAGTTCCCAGTGGACACACATCTTTATTTTACTTTTATGTGGTCTGAGCCGCATGCCAGGCAAGCACGATACCTCTTGAGCCACATCCCCAGCCCCTACCAACAACTTTCTAAATTGAAAAGCTATGAATTTTGCAAATATTTTATTTGTAGCATGCACACACACATGTACACACATGTAGCCTTAAAAATTACACATAAGGGTCTGGGGCTATAGGTTAGTGGTGGAGTTCTTGCCTAGAATGTGTGAGGCCCTGGGTTCAATCTCCAACACCATAAAAATAAGTAAATAGTATAAAGGTGTTGTGAAGAAATATTTTTAAAAATTACCCATAAAATGGAAAATCTTTTATATCTTTGTCTCTTTCAAAGGTACCTGATTATCTTAGAGGGTAATATATCTTTTAAATTTTAATGACAGTATTTGCTACCTATCTGGTTTCATATTTTCATTCATGCATTTATCCAATATTATAAGCATTATTACAGAGTTTCAAGAACTATATATTCTGAAATCTAAATATGATTATTTGGTAACAAAGAAATCGAGAGAATAAAAACAGTATATTACTTAAACAGATGACTTGGAAGTTTAAACACTTCAGTATTAAAAAACAGTATGAAATCAAGATACAAAATGAATAAGACCTAAAGAATGGGTTTTTCCCCTCAATATTAATTACTATCTTAGAATACAAGTTATCTTTCAGTCTGATCGATTATACTTTTGGTTTCTGGCCAAACAACATACATCTTTGAGGATAGAAAGTAACACTCTTGTTTTCTTATCCATTTTTACCCTCTGCAACCCAGTTTTGAAAGATGGTAAGATTTTTGATCAGTTTCCTCTGAAAGATAATATGTTATTTTATGACCCTGGAATAACCTAGGGGGAAAAATATCTTTCTTTGATGCTCATGAGTTTATTATAAATGATATTTCCATCTATATTCTTCTCATGTTTCGATGAGGTATTATATATGAGTAGAATTCTGGACCCAAGAGTATATATGCTGTGAGAACTTTTATTAAACAGTGCCAAACTACTCTCCAAATTGGTCATTTCAATTTAGTCTTTCACCAGATCTAGTTCAAGTATTTTTATTTTGATAGTATTGTCAAATGGATGTCTGTATCTTCCCTAAATTTGTGTGTTGAAACCCTAAGACCAAATGTGGTCATATTTGGAGGTGAGACCTTTGGAAGGCAATTAGGTCATGAGTGTGGAACCCTCATGAATGGAATCAGTGTCCTTATGAAATGGACCTCAGAGTTTTTCAGTTCTTTCTGCCATGCAAAGATAAACCAGCAAATCAGTTACCTTCAACCTGAAAGAGGGCCCTTACCAGTACCCATTATGCCAGCACCCTGATCTCAGATGTGCAGCCTCCAGGACATAAATGTTTGTTGGTTAAGACACCCAGTTTCTAGTGTTCTGTTACCACAGCCTGAACTACAATAGTTGTAAATGGTGTACATTTGTAAATTTTTATTTTGTTAAGTATTTAAAGTATATAGAAATACTATTATTTTTTGTGTGTTGGCTTTGAGGTCCATGCCAATGTAACACATACACTAATACATAAATGTGTGTATTAATTTAATCAGCTATCTTTAGATTTTAATGTAATTCCATGTATGTAATTATGTCTTCTGAGAAAAATTAGTGATTTTATTTTTTCCTTTCTAATCTTAATAACTTTAAACTTTTTTACTCTTATTGACTAAAATCTTATCCTCATCTTGGAGAAAATGTTTCAAATCTAAAATCATTAAATACAATATTTTCTATATTATAACACTAATAAGGCATGATGCTAGTCTCAGATTGCTGGCCGTGTTCATCATGAACAAATGCTACATTTTATAAACTGCTTTCTATTAATATTTGGTCTATGTTTCTCCTTTGTCCCGAAAATACAGCTTATTACATGGATTGATTTTCAAGTGGTTAAACCAAACTTTCATAATTGGAAAATCTTCTTTAAATATAGTTCAATTTGCTAATATTTTCTTTAAAATTTTTATATCTATAATTATGAGAAAGATTGATCTATAATTTAAATTTCTTATAATGTCCTTGTCAAGTTCTGGTGTCAAGACTTGCTTCATACACAAGTTGGGAAGCATTTTGTTTCTTTGTTTCTAATCTCCTAATGAATATATGCAAAATGCTGTTATTTCAATCTTAAATACTAGAAATATTTTACTAATGAAGAAGTTTGGTATTGGAATGTTTTATTAGGATTTGTTGTTTTGGTTTTTTTTAGTGAGAAAATTTAAACTTTTTAACTAAATTCCCTATAGACAAAGTATTGCTTATATTTTCAGTTTCTATTTGATGTTATTTTATCAGATTTTAGTTTTTGAAATGTGTTTATTTCTTCTAAATGTTCAAATTTGTTGATGTAAAATTACCCATAATTTCCTCCTTTTGTATTTTTAATTTGGATAGGATCTATAGTGATGTCTCTTGGTCTTGGTGGTGTTGTTGTTGTTTAGTTTATTTTTTCATTTTTAACATTCAGCATTCATGTTTTTGTACTCTTTTAATCATTCCAAAAGTTTACCGATTTCACCCATATTTTTTTTAAAAAGACAGCATTTAGCTTTATGGAATTTTCTCATGACATGTTTATTTCCCATTGTTGCCTACTCTTTTAATTTTTTATTTTCTTCTACCTGTTTGAAAATAACTGCTTTCCAACTTCTTGAGATGGTTGTTTATATCACTATTTTCAGTCTTCTTTTCTAATCTTTGAATTAAATACCACAGCTGTGTATGAATTGAACAGATTTTATATGTTATATTTCATTACTTAGTTCAAAATATGTTCTTTTTCAATCACAATTTATTTTCTAAACCACAGGTTGTTTATAAGAATTTTGCATAATATCTAAACCTTTAGGGATTTCTTAGGAATCCTTTTATTAGCCCAGCTACTATCTAATGTGACCAGAGAATACAAATTCCAACTTTATTTAGTTGGCTGAACATGTTTTATGGTGCCTTATTAAGAGGTGTTCCCTATGTACATGGAAATAGAATGTGTCTATACATCTGGGGTAGTATTTTCTATGTATACGTTAAGGTCAGATGTCTTAAAGGCATTGCTCAAATCCTTTATGTTATTGTCCAGTTTTTATCTATTTTTCCTATATATACCTGAGAATGATATTAAAACTTTCCACTATAATTTTAGAATTTATTGTTCTTTTAGTTTTCTTGGGTTTTTTTAAAAAAAGGATGTTTAATCTGTGCTATAAGAACCCTATGAATTAAGAAACGTTATATCTTTCTAATATATTTATGTAAAAACTTTTCTTTAAGCCTACTTTTCCTGCTATTAGTATAGTTATGAGAGCTTTCTGTTGGTTAGTTTTTCCATGATTTAGTCATCTTTTTACTTTCAAGCATTCTGTGTTCTTATATTTATGAGATAAACATCATATACTTGGGTTTGACATTTGTATTCAATATGATGGTATTTCTTTTTAAATTATTGTTCTATTTATATTTTATTTAATATTATTACTAACATATTTGAGATTAAATTTACCATTTTATTTCCATTTGTCTCATCAATTCTTTATTCTTTTTTCTCTCTTTTCTTGTCTTGTGTTTTTGTTGATGTATATTTTAATTCCAAATATTTTAAACTTCACAACACGTTATCATTGTTTTAGATGATCAGTATTCACTTATATTTAAATGTTCATCTTTTTTATATTTATCTTTTTTTAATCTCCCATCTGCATAAAAGATACAGTTTGGTGCTTTTTTCTCTACCTAAAGAAGTAAAGATTATTTTTTTTCTCTTCAGTTTTCATCAGTTTACCATGATGTGCTTGCCTGTGTATGGGTTTCTTTGGGATTCATAGAACTTATTGAATCAGTTGTTTCATATTTTGGAAATATTGGCTATTTCCTTATATATTACTCCTGTCATCCTCTGCTCTCCAATTATACCCAGTTTATATCTTGCACCCATATTTGCTGTGTCTTTTACATTCTGTATTTTTCATTTTCTTTTATATGTTGTTTAATTTGGGTGTTTTCAGCTGACCTGAATTCTGCTTTACCAAATATTTCTTCTTCTGGGTCAAATTTTCTCTTAAACTCACCTGTTGAGTTATTAGTTTTTGTGAATGTGCCCTTTCAATCTAGAATAACCATTTGGCTTTTTAAAAATAAATTACTATTCTCTGCTAAATTCTCCATCATAAAAATTATCTTTTGAATGTTCGCCACCATTATTTGTCAAGTCTGCTTCCCAAATTTCAGTATCGAGATCACTTACAGATCTATTCCTAATAGATTTTTCCTACTCTTGATTTTGGGTCATTGGACATCTTTCGACACATTCTATTTTTGATGGAATGTTAGACATTATCTCTGAAATGTTTCAGGTACTCTGTTAGACATGACCTTTCTACAGAACAGATTTAATTGTCTTGTTTTAGGCAGCTGGGGGAGGGCCCAAATTGATCCAAGGACTGAGAGGATTCCAGACAGATTCCATTTTTTGTCAACTTTTGTCCACTTTATTCCCAGAGTTTATAATTTTAAAAGTGCCTTAATGAAAGCCTGAAGAGATTAATAGGGATCCCCTTTCTTGGTCAGTCATAAGCTCAAAGTTTTAGGTCTTTTGACTATGAAAGCTCTGCTTTCTACTTGATTTTTATCTTTCCATTCCTTGTAGTGTAGGGACTGGTGACATCTTCAAGAGAAAATTGAACTAATATTGGAAGATATAAACCTTTCTTATAAGCCTAAGCCAAAATTGGCCCAATGAAGAATAAATACTAGATTTACTTCTCTCTGGGCCAGTTATGCTCAGGATGTTGGTCCTTCAAGTCCTGGCTGCTTTTATAACTCTGAACTCCCATATTTTCTTCTTATACTATCAAAGGTTGAACACCATCTGCTTAGCTGCTATGGTCTATGTTGCTTAGGAACTAATAAACAGCTAAAATTAAAAAAAAAAAAGCAGAGGAAATGTAACCTCCTATACTTGGTTCCCCAAGGCCTGACTACCCTGGTCATCCTCTGATACCTTCAAAAACTGTTTTGTTTATACTTGTATTTTATTCAGCATCTATAAACTATCTTGGTGACAGAGTTGGCAGGGCTTTTGATAGGTTGGTAGATAACAACCTACTTGGTCAAAGCCAGTAGCAGTCCTTGTCATTCTCTAATAAAACAAATTTAAAAAGTGATCTTTAAAGGCTAATGATTGAGAAACAGTAGCTGGAAGCCTTGCAGTTGTTCTTTGTTATATAAAAACCCAACTAGAGCAACTCATGGAAGGAAATCCAATGGAGAGAGGAAGAAAAATCCTTTATAGTATCTGAGTATATGCTACTCAAGAGAGGAATGACTCTTATAAATCTTTAAATTTTAATTGAATTCCTGATGTCTTGTTGCATGAGAAGAATAGTGAGGCCACTGAGGCTGAAATGTGGAAACTCCATCAAAAAGACTTCCATGAAATGCTTTCTACAGAGCATTATTTGATATTTATCTTTTTCTTTGCCTCAAAGGTACATTGAGCTCTTCTCTGCATTTATACTGCACAGATGTAGGAAATGGAAGTTTTCAAATAATTTGAAATGGTTCCTAAAACTGTAGTTTTATTTTGCATTTAGAATGGGTGAAGTTAAATTAGTTATGAAAAGTTTATTCTATTTTTTTTTTCACACTGTATAGCAATGGAGAGCCAGGCTAGGCTGATTATTTTAGAGAAAGCAACAAACCGAATGTGATATTCTCCCTGTGCACTGACCTCATTTGAAAAAAAAAAAATTGCTCATGACTTAGATTTTAGGATGTAACACTCAACTGCCTCGTGGGTACTGTGTGTTCCCATCTTTCCCTGACCCACTCTCTCAAATGTCCCTCATTGATCAGGATGCAGGCAATTTTCTCAGTCACTGTGCATAACAATACCCTCCTATTCTCCTTTTTCAGCATTCTCTCAATTCTTTGACTCCTTTGTGTGGCAATCTAAAAGAGAATGAATAATACAAACTTAAAATTTTTAAGGAAATTGAACTTACATAGGAAGATATAAACTTCTCTTATAAGCCTGAGTCACAATCCTTTGAGGTTTGAGGAAACTTAACAAAATTCTCTGAAGTGAACAAACAGGTGGTCTGAAGTGGTTGCAGTGCTATTTACTCATTAAGTTCTTGGCACAATTGATATGGAAGATGCATTTGCAGCTGGTATATGAAATGATGTGTTACATAGACATAGATAAGCTTTCTTTAAAAGCCTACTGATTATAAATCCAAACTACTATAACACTGCTATCTTGATACACAGCTATTACAGAAATTAGAAACTAAGAGGTTTCATGCAGCAAAGAGTTACTGGCCTGGTCAAGCTGAAATCTTTAAAATTTTAGGCAATCAGATATGATTTAAACATCTAGATTATAGGGTTTTGGGGTGGGGAGGGGAGGACAGGATTTTGGCCCAGGGGTACTTATCCCTTGAGCCACATCCCCAGCCCTTTTTATTTTTTTATTTTGAGACAGGGTCTCACTAAGTTGCTAGGGCCTTGCTAAGTTTCCAAGGCTGGTCTCGAACTTGCAATCCTCCTGCCTCAGCCTCTCAAGTTGCTGGGATTACCAGCATGTGCCACCATGCCCTACTTAGATTATTCTTACACATAATTCCTGAATCATATAATAAAAAACATAAAGTGAAAATTACTGCCTTTTAAAGACAACTATGGGGGGGGCAATAAACCCTAGTTGTAGAGAATTCTTTCAGGGCACATACAAGCTGCATCTGTGCCACCTAGGAACTTGATTGAAGGTGCTCAAATGCCCAGCCCCTCCCTGCCCCATCTAGGGAATCAAACCTCTAGGAGAGAAAGCCAAGAATTCATTCTGAGGTTCCACAAACACTGCAGGTGGTTTCTATTCATGGTATCCTTTTAAAAGCATTGATTTAGAGTAACTTTCAATGCTTTAGTCAAATTGCTTTTGCAAGTTTATTGTTTCTAAGAAAACTAATTAAGAAAATAAGAACTTTTAGAAGTCGACATGATGCTCAGTAACTTACTGGACCATATTTTTGCATTTTCATTCAGTTGTTAGTCTTTATATTGCTGTAGAGCAGGTATAGAATAATGGGAAAGCAAGAATACACCAAAGACAGTGAAGACAGCCTGTGCTCACTCAGTAGCTTTCCTGTTTACAGTTTTGTCCGGATTGTTTGCTGCCTTGAACTACAAAAAGAAAAGAAAAAATAAAGGAAAGCTTAAGATACAGTAGGTTTTATGTATAGATTTTTTGTTTCTCTGTAACTGCATGAATCTAGATTTCTTTTGTGTATATTTCTAAGGAAAAACTCTGAAAAGTAGATAAGCACTTCTAGACTTCATTCTAAGTAGCCTAGAAGTGAATCCTAAAGAACAGATATTACTCCAATTACTCAGTTAATCAACCAGACACTATACTTATAAGTGGATACACAGATGAGAAGCCAAAGGTCCTGCCCTCAAGAAATTTTCTCTATGGAGAGAGACCAAAAGGCAAGCTGTCACAAAATATTGAAAGTATCACCAGAAGAGCATAAATACTGATGATATGAGAAGGGAACCTATCCCACTTTGGGAGATGAGACAGGGCAGGGTTCCCTGGCAAAGTATAACCTGAACTGAGACAGTAAGAGTGAATAAAAATTGAATGAAGTTAACCAAATCGTGCTATATGCATGTATGTATATATTTCAATGCATTCTGACTTCAACATTCTATTATGTACCAATTATTAATAAATAAACAATCAAACAGGATGGCCAATAAAGCACAGGAAAGGGAATGGGGGAGGAAATAAATGAGGGAAGGGGTAGTATTAGGGATTGAAATGGAGAAAACTGTGTCATATGCATTTATGAATATATCAAAATGAACCCCACTATTACATATAAACTATAATGCACTAAAATTTTTTAAAAGAATCTATAAGGATTAATTCATGAAAAACTTTAAGATGACCAAGCAAAACCATTGCTAATGCCAATACCCATTCATTCATCTAGTTGTTTGACTATTATATTCATTTCATGCATTTAGTGACTTAAACATATACCATGTGTAAAGTACTGAACTAGAACACAAGGACACAACTGTGGAAAGGTCAGATGACATGTGTCCCCATGCAACAGAAGAGACATAATGGAAAGTCCTCTGAAGCAGCTGTCTGAAAGAAGTCCAACATAATGAAAAGATTCTCTGTCCTGCTCATTTTGTACCCACCAGCCACGTGGGGTCATTGAGCACTTTTACTGTACCTAAGGAAACTGAAGATGTAGTGGGTTTTTTTGTTTGTTTGTTTGTTTGTTTTTTGAGAGAGAGAGACAGAGAGAGAGAATTTTTAAATATTTATTTTTTAGTTTTCAGTGGACACAACATCTTTATTTTATTTTTATGTGTGAGGATCGAACCCAGCACCCCTCGCATGCCAGATGAATGCGCTACCGCTTGAGCCACATCCCCAGCCCGAAGATGTAGTTTTTAAGATTTTATTTCAACTTAGCATATGTACCCACATGTGACTATTGGCTACACCTATTATATAGGGTGATAGAGACAGATTCCTGACCTAGGTACCTAGAAGGTCTCAAAAATAGGAAGAAGTAGCATCTTAAAAATTAGCTGAGGTAAAGTGAGGCTGAAAGCAGAGGACAACAGCATTGGACCTGGGGTCTGGAGATACTGCCCCGGGGAAGTGGAGTGAATCCTAATTCTAGCTAAGGTAGGACTTCAGCATTAATGAAGCCCTGTCACCAGTGCAAGATAGTGCTGTTGCTGTCATCCTGAGGCATGATAGGACTACTAGGTCCAAACCTCACCCCCCAGCAGAGCATATATTTTCATTATTAGCAGGATTAAATTCACAAGCATATTTGCTAAGCTCAGGTTTTTGAAAAAAATAAAGCTGTCAGCTTGATGGTGCTTATTAATATCATTTAACACAGAAGAAAAAAATGTTTGAGGGACAACTTACCCAGATTGACTAGCACAATACTGAGACCACTGTGTTACCTAAATTAAAAAAAAAATGAATATTGATTGCTTTTCTCTGTAAGCCTAACAATGTAACAATGTAAAAAGAAAGAAATGGGGGCTTTTAAAAAGGAAGCTCCTTTTGAATGTTAATGACAAATTTCTATCATGTGTCCATTGGTTTCTGTAATATTTCCCTAACTTTTTATCCTTTATTATCTCTCTAATTTTTAAATTCTTTTCTTTGAACAGGTATTCTATCAAAACTACAGTAGACTTAATTTTCCTTATATTAATGAATGCAAAATCTATTTTTTTTTACTCTCAAACCTCAGACATGGACTTTTCAAACAGTAAGGTGGATTTTCTCAGACGATCATATCTTGCGAATGATACTTTTAATTTCTCTTGAAGTTAACATGTGGAAGGTTCTCCAGGGCCTTAGATAGAGGTGAAAAAATATAAAAATAAAGTAAATCCATGCAGAAATTAACTTTGAACCAAACTTCAAAGACACAGAATAGATCCCAAATTAAAGAAAAAAATATGTCTTAAATAAAGAAAAATGGAGTAGATCAAGCATACTAATACTTTTCTTTCAAAAGTGAAAAACCAAGGCCCCAGTGGAAGGTTATTGTTATACATAAAGCGTAAAGGGAGAACCTCAAGAGTAGGCATTTGGCAGGACGTGTCCAGAACCCGCACTGTGCAAGGAGACTGAACCTGGAATAATGTGTATTGAGGTCACCAAAGAGGTGACTCTATACATAAGCCACAACACTTCTCTCTGGAATAAGATGAGGGGACAGGGGTAGGGAAAGGAAGAAGGGAGGGAACGAAGAAGGAGAGAAAACTGAAAGGGTAAAGACAGGGAAGTAAGGAAGGAGGAAAACAGGAGATACATCATACTCCCAAATGCCAGGCTGACTTCCAAATACCTAGAAAGCCAAAAAGGACCCCAGTGGGACTACAGTCTGTCACCAGATGGTTCTCTAGCTTGCCCGAGATAACCCACAGAGTGTATTTTTAGTATCATAACCATTCCCCCATTCACAGTTTTGTTTTCCATGGTTTTGGTTACCCACGGTCCATCATGTCAGAAAATATTAGGCAGGAAATTGCAAAAAAAATAAAAATAAATAATTCGCAAGTTTTAAACAAACTTTATCAATTTTATTGTTATACTTCTTCTGTTTTATTGTCTCTTATTATTTTTAATCTCTTACACTGTGTCTAATTTAGAAGTTAAAATTTGTCATAGGTGTATGTATATATAGGAAAGAGTAGTATATACAGATTTTGGTACTATTTGTAATTTCATGCATCCATCTGGATCTTGGAACATAAGGTCTATGGATGAGAGAAAGCTTTTGTATAAATTATTATTCCCTAGTACCTTTACATAAGGAAGAAGGTATTGTGGGTCAAAAACAAATTAGCATTTCAATAATTGGACATTTTCCCCCCAACCAGCTATTAATAAAGTAGTGTTCTAGAATTAATACTTGAGGAATATGTGTTCTTATTTTATGAATTTGTTTTAGTAGTCTGTCCCCAAAAGGTAAATTCTGTATTGACAGAGAATTTCTTGACTGGGAAAGGTCCAAATGATGATGTCTTACCTCCTGTGGGGATTGACAAGGTAACCATCCATTGTCCATCTCAGACAGCTGTCATTCTCTGACCTTAAGTGCAATGTTCTCTTCTCATGTGTTTTTAAATGTCTACCATCTGAATTATAAATATTAAGTCCTGCTCATTATAATAATTCAAAAGGCAGAGATATGTTTAAGAGAATTGAGTGTCTCTCATGCATCACCAACACAACTTTCCCATTGGCACAGGCCTCACTTCCACACTTCTTTTGGCTGTTACATCTGTGCACCAACATAAAGAATTTGATTTAATTCTTAATGCAGATGGGATCCCTCTATACATATTGTTTCATAATTGTCTTTTTTCACTTAAATACATATCAAGGGGTTAGGGAGTGTTGTTCAATGGTAGAGTGCATGCTCAGCAAGCATGAAGCCCTGGGTTCAGTCCCCAGGACCAAATATCTATCCATCTATCTATCTATCTAGATATGGATATGCATATATATGTATGTATATATGTATGTATATATCCTGTAGGCTTTCCTTTCAGATTAATGTGTATTCATGATTTTTTTCATGTCTTTATACATGAACTTTGTTTTCTTTTTTTTTTTTGCATTACAACTCTTATTACACATATATACCACCATTTTTCATATCTCTGTTTGTATGTAAAGTATGTTGACACCCAATTTGTGTCTTCATACATGTACTTTAGATAATGATGTCCATCACATTCCACCATCCTTGCTAATTCCCTGCCCCCTTAATTTCCCTCCCCCCCCCCGTCTTCCCTATCTAGAATTCATCTATTCCTCCTATGCTCCCCCTCCCTACCCCACTGTGAGTCAACCTCCTTATATCAGAGAAAACATTCGGCATTTGTTTTTTGGGGATTGGCTAACTTCACTTAGCATTATGTTCTCCCCAATCATCCATTTACCTACAAATGTCATGATTTTATTCTCTTTTATTGCTGAGTAAAATTCCATTGTGTATATATGCCACATTTTTTTATCCATTCATCCACTGAAGGGCATCTAGGTTGGCTCCACAGTTTAGCTATTGTGAATTGTGCTGCCATAAACATTGATGTAGCTGTGTCCCTGTAGTGTGCTGTTTTTAAGTCCTTTAGGTATAGTCTGAGGAGAGGTATATTCATGATTTTAAGAATACTATGATAGTCTCCAGTATAAGTTTATCATATTTACTATCCCCTTTATTGAAGAATATTCATACTTATTTTACATGTTTGCTATTGCAAATGGAATGGCACAATATTTTGGAAGCATTTCTTCTTCCTCCCTCCCACATATTAACAACCACCTTAGTAGACTCACTGTCTCAACAAGATTTAAAAGATATAAAGAAGAAAATAACCCAGAAAACCTGTCAGAGACTGAATGTTTGTTTCATTACCAAATTCATAAGTTGAAACCCTAAGTACCAGTGAGTTTGTGTTTGGAGATGAAATTTTTAAGAATGTAATCAAGATGAAATCAGGTCAGAATTGGAACTCTAATCCAATAGGAGATATTCAAGAACTTTGTCCACATACCTAGCAAGAAGTGGTGCACCTGCCATTCAGACAGAAAGCTCTTACCAGAAACTTTAATTGGTCCAGAACCTTGACCCAGTCTTCTGAACTGTGAGCAAATAAATTTCTAATGTTTAAGCTATCCAGCTTATATTTTTTTATGGCAGCCTTCACAGAACAATATGGACCCTTATTTTCTAAGATACAACAGTGAAGATAATACACTATTATAAGTAAAATCTATTGGTTAGAAACAGGAAGTGAGATTTTCATCAGGATGAGGCAAAAATTTCCCAGGTAGAGCTGGCTGGAAGTTGAGAAGTCCTCTGAGAAAAAGTGACTGGGAAGCTATACCTAGACAGATGGAATAACATGCAAACTCAAAGAAAATGATGTGTAACAGCTAAAATATTCCCTCACCCCATCAGTTTCATTGTTTTCCACTATACAAAATTGCATGTGTCAGATTGGGGATGTAAGTCAATGATAGAGTGCTTGCCAGTCATATACAGTTTCTGTTTTCACGAACAATTTTTCACATCCCTTTTCTCTTTGTTTTTCATAAACTTTTTATCAAGAATAGCTGTTGAGAGATATTCACTCTCAATTTCTCCTGGTATTTTATATTATGTTTATTGCCATATACTTTTTAAAATTTTTTATTGTTGGTTGTTCAAAACATTACAAATTTCTTGATATATCATATTTCACACTTTGATTCAAGTGGGTTATGAACTCCCATTTTTACCCCATATCCATGTACTTTTAAAATGTTGTATTTTAAAAGTACATGGCAATCAATAGTTGTTTCCTCTGTGGATTTTAACTTCTTCAATTAAGAAGGTCATCTCTGCACTCTGGCTACAACAAACATAGTACTCTGCAAATTGAGCTACAGATTCAAGGAAATCCTACTAAAAGCTGGATTTTTTTTTTTTTTGCAGGAAAACGGCAAGATGAATCTAACTTTCATGAGGAAAGGCAACAGACCCAGAGTAGCTGAATAATCCTGAAAAGAAGAACAATTAGGAAGACTCACATTTCCGAGTTTCAAAACTCTACAAAGCTACAGTAATAAGGACTGTGTGGTGATGACATAGGTATATATCTATAGCTAAATGGAATAGAATTGAGAATTCAGAATGAACTCATGTATGTATGTATGGGGAATCAATTTTCAACAAGTGTTCCAAAACAACTTACTTGAGAAAAAGTAATCTTTTCAACAAATGCCTCTGGTACAACTGAATACACATATATGAAAAAGAAGTTGGGACCTTCACATCTTATTCAAAATTGCACAAAAATATTGTGCAATTCCATCTAACAAAAATTTTCATAACATGAAAATACATAGAAATGAAAGTAGATTATTAATTGCCAGGGACTGAGGGAAGGAGGAATGAAGAGTGACAGCTAATAAGTCTATAGGACTCCTTTCTGAGGTGACAAATTAGATAGTTGTTGATCACTTGTACAACTTTGTGAACCCACTAAAACCACTCTTAGAAGGGATCAATTTTATGGTAGTGCAATATATTTAAATATAGTATGTGCTTGGCAATAAGTAATACAAAGAAAAGATAAAGCTAATGAAGTTTTTAAAAATTTTTGGTACCAACAAAACAATAAATGCATCATTTTAGAAAGACACAAATATATACAGGAACGTATTTGTTAAAGATTGCCTTACAAATCAATGGAGAAAGTTAACTCTTCAATAATTGAACACGTGTTCAGGAAATCAGCTTTTTATTTGGAAAAAGATAAAATTAGAAGCTCAGTTTTAATATATATACAAGTCACAATGGGATTTCAATATAACAGGTATAATTTTAAAGTATTAGAATAAAAGTTAGGAAAATAATACTAACTCTTCCAGTCCATGAATATAGGTTATATTTCCATGTAGATCTTCTTAGGTGTTACAATTTTAACTGTAAAAAATATATAGTTTTTTATTAAATTTATCCTTAAGTATTTTATTCCATTAATCTTGCTGCAAATAGAATTATTTTGAAATTTCAATCTTTTAGTTGTCTTTTGTGAGTGTATAGAAGGGCAATTGATAGTTCTGAATCCTTGGCGATTAGCTCTAAAAATGTGTGAGTTTATATGTGAGGGTATATTTCTCAGAATTCTATATACATGATTATGTAATCTGTGAAAGAAGATAGTGTTACTTTCTTCTTTCCAACCTAGATATACTTTATTTCTTTTTCTTGCTTAATTTCCTGGGTTAGAACCTCCAGTGCAATGCTTAAATGAAGAGGCACAAGTGGGCATCTTTGCCTTTTTTCTAATTTTAGTCTTTAACAATTAAATATGATTTTAGCTGAGTGCAAAATACTGTTCTGACAATAGACATTTTAATATTTGGCGAGGAAAGTCCTTACCAAGAATTTTTTTGAGATTTCAAAAAATATCCATCCACATTTATTTTTTTCACAAAAAAAGTTTAAAATCAGCACGTCATTTGCAAAAGTGTGTGGGAGTCTGGTTGCCTTAAATATGTATCTCAATGTAAAAATAATATATATTTTATGGCAGTAGGGCTAATCATTCAGGAATATAGTATATGTTCTGTCTTCCTTTTGTATTCTTAATTATCAATTTTATACTATTCATTATATAGGTCTTAGATCTTTATTGAAGTTATTCATAGATTATAATTTGTTTTGATCAGAAGATTTTAAAAATGTATATTCAGTGAATGACCTGTGTTCACAATTGCCCTATTCCTTATTTCCTGCATTGTCTTGAAAAAACTTCTTAGGTGTCTCTTTTTCTTTAGGCCTCTGATCTCTTTTTACTCCCCAAACCTGGGAAAGTATAAAAAGAAAAAAAATGTAGAAAGCTCCATGCTTGTCAAGTTCTGGAAACTGGGTGACCACAGTGAGACAGGCCCCTTTCCTGTGAGACCTCACTGGTTACCTGCATTGGCTGTCCAGTTTTCCCTTCAAATATTCTGACCTCTACTGGAATCTCCTTTACCCATCATCAACAGCAGCAACAACAACAAAATCCTTTCTTTATTGATTCTGAGTTGCTTGTAGATTTCTGAGCTTGGAACATTCTTCTTACTGTGATAGTCTTTATAATGAAAGAAATGTATATAAAATCTTGTATCCACGTACCCCACTGAAACTTTCATGTAGGCTAATATATTTTTAATTGAGTTACTTGTGTTTTCTCAGTAGACAATCCAATTATTTTAAAATAATTAGAATTTGTCTCATATTCCAACATTTATTCCATTTATTTCTCTTTCTTGTCATGTTAGTGAGAAATGCCAAAATTTTGCTGATTGATAGTACTATAAGCAGGCACCGTATCTGTTCCCAAATATAAACAAAAGGACAATCATTTTAGTCAACTGAATATATTAATTGAAGTTGGGTTTAAATTGTGTAGGTTTAAATTTGCTTTTAAGAAAAATTTTTTCCTTTCCTATTTTAAAGCTTATTCATCTAAATTATAAATGACCCTGAATTTTTATCAAAGGCTATTTTGATAAAATGTTTTACTAATTTTATATTTTCCAATAATTTGTTAACTTAAGGATTATCATCAAAAGAATCTTAATGGTAAAGCTTCTTATCCTATCTGAAATAAAATTTAAGGTGAAATTTTTAATACATCTAAATTTTGCAAATATCTAACAAGGATTTTCCTTTATTTATAAGTAAAATTGGCTTATATTTTTCCTTTTATTAATTCTATCTTTATCAGATTTTGGTCCAGGAGATAACTGTACCTTAAGACCTAGATAAATATACTATAAAACTGTGCCCTACACTCTTTCAATTCTTTAGTGTTTGTTTATAATTGTCTCCAAGAAGATCTTAAGAGCTCATGTCTAGATTATTTAAGGTCTAGTATCCAGAGAGTACATTTTCTTCATCTTCTTTAAATATATCCTTCTAGTTAGGAACTGCTTTTTCTGACTAATCTCTGACTAAAGTCCCCACACTTCTACTTCAGCTTCTGTTGTTTTTTAGAATTATTTTGGTAGATTGTACTACAGTGTTTTTCACATATGTGTGTTGTCTTCCAAAAGAGATTTCTGTCATTACAATTATAATTTTATTTGCAAGGCTCCACCACTTTTAAAGTATTGTCACCATATGTTCTCTAAATGCTTGCTGAACTGAACAAAAATGTAATCATACATTTTTTTTCATTTCGTATCTATTAACATCAGAGCACTTTTGCAGGAAGTATTTCATTGTCATCTTCATTCTTCCACTTATCAAAGATATATAATGGCATTTATTAGACTGGTGTGCAATTAAAGATACCTGTGTCTGTCCCCGGAGTCAAGGATAAAATCCAAGGCTTGTTTCTGTGTGCAGCATAGCATCTGATTCACAGTGGGACACAATCAATGACAATTATGTGAATTAGTAAATTGTGTCTACATACTTCTGTAGTCAATTAATTCATCAACATTCATTAATAAATTAAAAAGAGCTGGTGTGTTTGAATACAATGGAAATCATTTATTTGAAATAATACCTAGCAACTGACATCTTGAGACTTACATTAGGGATTCTTCCAGAGAACTGTTCAGCTTTAGCAGAAAACCCTCCTCCCCTTGGCAAAACGAACATTAGCTAACTTGAAATAGCACTTATGCAAATATTCTAGTAATATTAAGTTTGTTGGCATCTCAGGAAAATGTGTTTGAATATAAATACATTAAGAATAGTTCTGATTTTTAGAACTACCATAAAGAGCACATTATTCTAATCTTACAAATAGATCTGTCAGCTATCCTTGAAATGTTCTCTATTGACTAACAATTAAAAAAAAAAAAACATGTAGCAATTTAGATATGCTGGTTTTTTCCAACTGGAAATTTTGTTTAAAACTTTATTATCTAATCTGCACATGCAAAGTAATGGGGTCCACACAGCCTTATCATATCAAACAGTAATTCTAATGACAGCTCAAAGGCCTCTCTTCTTTAAAAAGGTCTATAATTTTTTTAAAATAAAATTCTAACTAAAAATTTTAAGGAGCAGTTAAGTTTATGATTTTTCGTATAATTCATTACAATGTGTGAATAAAGCCTTATTAAGGGATAAAGAAATAGAGAAAAAAAGAAATGATTCCTACTTATGCAAGAGACACATCAAAGGCTATTAGAGTAGAAAAGAATACCTTTGTTTCACTGCATAGAACTAAACACCTACAGTAAGTGACCATGGGTTTTCTTCTTGTAAATACACTCACATGGACTGGACTCCTATGTTTCTCTCCTGTCTTAGCAGTGGTCATGTCCAGATTTACAAGAAGAAATCTGGGAACCCTGTCATTTCTTCCTCATATTAAATACACATGAGCCAGGCACTGTGAGGCACACCGTAATCCCAGTGACTCGGGAGGCTGAGGTGGGAGGATCATAAGTTCAAGGCTAAGGTGGGCAACTTAGCAAAACCCTGTCTCAAAATAAAAAATTTAAAAGGACTAAGGGTTCAATCTGAGAGAGAGACAGAAAAAGTGTAGCTCAGTTGTAGAGCACCTGTGGGTTTAATTTCCAGTGCTGGGTAGGTAGGGGAGAACAGGAAAGGAAAGAAATACTCATGAAAAGCAAAGGTTCTACATATAGACTGGCACAACCTACAAATTTTTGCTTTATGATGGCACTAAAGCAATACAAACTCATTAAAAACCCTATGTAGAATTTTGACTTTTAATCTTTCCTGGGTTAGCAATATGCATTATGATCCTCTGTCTTAATGCTGGGTGGTAGCAGCAACTCAACTCCCACTCAGCCACAACATCAGGAGAGGAGACAACTAATATTCTACGGTGTGCTATGCTGCCAAGTTATGATAATCAAGAGGTTAGGTGCACTGAATGCTTTTCTAATTTGCAATATATGAGAGGTTTATCAGGAAGCAACCATATTGTGAGTTGAGGAGCATCTGTATATTATAACTGCTAAGATCCTGTAAGTGCACAAAGACAGGTGATAACAGTATTAACAAGTTTTATGTCTCCTTGTGTCCTTATTTCTCTCCTTGCCCACCTTCCATGCCATCTATGGTCACACAATGAAATCACTTCCTTGCATGCACTTCCATCTCTCATGCTCCTCTCCCCTTAGTCACATTCTCTGAGCTCAGCCACTTTGGCCTCCTCCATGCACCCACTCTGCAGCTGGATGTGGCTAGAGAAGAAAATACAGCTACTATGCTGGGATTCTCTTTCAAGTTAGGACCACTCAGAATTGTGGGTGATTTACAGCTAAAGATAAATAAACTTTTCTTTGTCCACTCTTTTCTTCTTCTATTTCATACTGTCTCCTCTTTGCCAGAGGAGCCTCACTCTCAGCTAATGATGTGTGCTATCTAACTCACTGAGAAAAAGCCTTCCATAGCAGTCTACCCTCCTGCTCATGCTCAGATGTGTCTCCTGCTGCATGGGGTGCCTTCCTTTGCTCTCTGGACATAATTCTAGCAATTCTCCTCTTCTCTGCTGCATCAGTAGTTCCTCCCACTCTCTATTCTTTTATTTTCCCCCAAATACACTATTATTTCTCCCACCTTTAATAATTAATCCTCTTGATCCAATTTCACTCTTCTGCTGATATTAATTTCTTACCTTCCTGAAACAGCAAAATTCCTCAAAAAGAGTTACCTGCATTTGCTATTCCTCATTTATGCCCTTTTGTATTCTTTAGGCCCTTCTCCTGTCAGGTTTATGCCCCCACCACTTTAGCTAAACAATTCTGGTTGAGATCAATGGTGGTGATTTCTCAGCCTCATCTTATTTGACCTAAAAGCATTTGACTTGATCTGTAACTACCTAAACCTCTCCCACATCATTGAACACTTCTCCTCTTCTCCTTGTTATGTTGGCCTCTCATTATTTCTCTGGCCTGTAAATGCTGGGTGGTTCACTCTCTGATCCTCTTCTTTCCATCTGTGCTCACAGGAACTTTTTCTAACCCTATGATTTTAAAGACCACCACACACCAAGGCTTCCTACTTTCTATGCAACACTAGCACTTCCTGAAACTCCAGGATTCTATAGTCAACTGTTTACACAGCCATGCTTGAGGACATTTTAAGCATCTCAAACCCAACATGTCTAATGCAAACATCTCGATTTTACTAAAATCTGATGTCCTAGAATTTCCTCCATCTGTGATGATAACAATGAGCACAAGCTGAGCATCCTTAATAGAAAAATCCCCAAACCTCCAGAACATGAAAATTTCCAACTGCCAACAAGATGCCACAAGTGGAAAATTTCATAACTGACCTTATGTAATGGGTCATATTCAAAATATGGGCACACTAAAAATATTGTATAAAATTCCTTTCAGGCTATGGGTGCAAGGTATATATAAGGTATCATGAATTTCATGTTTAGACTTGGATGCCATCTCCAATATATTTCAAGCATATGCAAATATTCCCAAATCCAAAATTATCTGCATCCTATATACTTTTGTGCCAAGCTTTGGAATAACCTTGAGTCTTTGCTTTATCTTATAACATTCATCCAATTGCTCTCAAAAAGCTGTTAACTCCACCTTTTAAAAGATCCAGAATCTGACCAATTTCTTTGTTTCACCAAATTCTGTTACTACTCTGATGCAAGCCACTGTCCCCTCTCACCTGGATTATTACTTAGATAGTGCCAAGGAGTAGATTGTCAAATCACACCACTGAATCAGAGGTGGTATTCGGTATCAAGTAAACTACTAATAATTACAAGGTTGAATGTAATTACGAGATGAATCAGAGAAAGAGATATTCTGGTCCTTCCTTCTCTTTGCAAGAAGCACTCCAGCAAAGGGTATTAGATGAGATTTCATATGATGTCCAAAGTAACATGACTTTCACAGATTTTGGCCATGGAAAGTAGCATGTACAACATATTCCAGGGAGGTTGTGCCTCATAAATTCATGATGACAGTTACATCCTAGTGAAAGCATTCCAAAAATACAGACAGTTCTGCTAAAACAAACTATTTAGCTTTTTTGCCAATGTATCAAGAATTGTCATGTTTACAAGAAGAATAGATTGGGCATGCCTTTCTTTTCCATGAGCAAGATTCTCTATTTTCTACTTCACATGAAGGGAGAGAGTAAATTGCAAACCTCCTATTTCATATGAATAAGATCTCCATATTTCCCAGTAATAATATTCTTTTTCCATAAATTGATTTTTCTGTTCTTATCCTGTACTCCTATTCAGTCTATAATGGCCATTAACCAACCTGGTCTTTTAAAAATATAAATCAGATCAAGTCTCTCTTGACAAAGCCTTTTTGTGCCTACAACAGCTCCTGCCTCAGAACCTGGCTTTGCTTTTCCCTCTGGGTTTTTTCACCTTTTCTAGATGTACACCAAGCTTACTCCTTTGCCAACTTCAAGTCATTTCTTAAATGTCATTTCCCTGGACACCATATTGAAAATTGTACTTCCCTTGTAAACAATCACTCTGCATTCCTCACTTCCTTTTGTGGTTTTTATATTAGGACTTATCCCTTAGCAACATGTTATATATTTTATTTATTTGGTTTATTTATTTTCTGTCATCTCCATGGGAATGCAGGCTCCATGAAGTCAACATTTTTATATATTTTGATCTCTCTATATATACTAAGAACCCACCTGGGATTATGCCTGACACGTGGCACATAGTAGGAATCCCATAAACAGTTGTTGAATAAATAAATATACTTTATCATCTCACTTTTAATTTCCCTCAAATGTGTGGGTTTTTAAAAAATTCGATAAAACTAGCTACAAGTTTAATCATGTTATTATTTATTTGTTCAGAGAACCAGATTGAGTTTAAACACTTACTTTAAGCTCTTTGGTTTCATACATAAATCCTTTTTTCATTTGTTTTCTAATGCATGACTGGCTGTTTTTTTCTTTCTTTGGATCTGTTTATTAATTCTTAAGACTAAAAATTAATTAAGAAGGTATCAGGGAATGAAATTGACCAAATTATCTTGTGTGCCTGTATGAATATTTAACCACGAATCCCTCTATTGTGTATAATTATAATGCATTAACCAAAAATTTAAATAATTTACTGCCATGTATTAAGGTTTAAATATGCTTTGTCTCATGTTGGAGTTCAATTTCCATTTCTAGGTACTAAGGTGGTGTACATTTAATCTAATTATGGTGTTTTGAGATGGAGCCTTTGGGCAATAATTAGAATTTGATAAGGTCATCAGGGTGCAGCCTTCATGATGGAATTCTGGTGGTTTTATAAGAAGCGAGAGAGACCAGAAGACAGACATATATACACACATACACACTCACACAAATACACACAGGTGTCTGTTCCTGCCTACTCCCATGTAATACCCTGCACAACCTTGGGACTCTATTAGCAAAAAATAAATAAATAAAATAAAATAATTACCAGATGCAGGTCCTTGAGCTTGGACTAGAACTACAAGTCAAAATGAACACCTTTTCTGGTATTGTATTATTTGCAACAGAAAATAAAATAATTCATCATTCATTTTTAGTTCATAGGAGCACTTTATAGTTATACATATTAAATATGTACAATGTAATATATTCATTCCTCTGAACTTGGCATTGGCGATAGCATCTTACCTTTTCATATACAGTGTTAAACTCTTTATTATTTTGCCATTTTAGTTTTTATTTTCCTTTCAACCAAGAGTTATGAGAGCTTAACTCTAGTTCTCTTAACTCTTAATTTCTGGCTTTTTAAAAAAGTATATTTTTCTGTTTTCAATATACAAATAGCACAAGTGATCAGAGAACATACATACCACCCAACAAGAGGAACATTCAGTGGGGAAAGCAGAAGCAGATTCAGGGATGTAAAGTTCCCCTTGTTCTGTGCATTCCAGGGCACACATAGGGATGTAGAAGGGCATGACTGAGACTCTGGGGAAGCAACCACAGCCCTTGAACTTGGAGCTTTTAAAGCTTCACAATTTGGGAGGCACTGGCCCCTCCCCTCCTGGGGCAAAAGCCTAGGACACATTAGTAATACAAAGTGACAGGACCTGAGCTTCATTCAGATCTGTCCTGTGAGCTCAGCATTTAGGTTTGAGTAAATCACATGCCTTGTCCCTGGTATGATTAGGAACTGGGGTCCAACCTTTGGTTTGAAGCTGTGTGACCAGCAAGAATCTGTACATTGGCATTCATGGATAGGGAAACA
Organism: Marmota marmota marmota; assembly: GCF_001458135.2. Lineage (NCBI taxonomy): Eukaryota > Metazoa > Chordata > Mammalia > Rodentia > Sciuridae > Marmota > Marmota marmota. The sequence continues at coordinate 9,115,425 of NW_026000093.1, read as the reverse complement.
CCAGGCTCTCTCTTCTGGCATGAATTAGGACTTGTGATTGATTGTTCAAGACTGATTGTCTAGGCACTCGGCAAAATCCATGTTCCTGGATCTTTCTGAAAGGTTAGTTAATTTCTGGAATGTTAGGCCAATTAAAAGAAAGAAAAAAACAGTCCCAAATAAAAGCAGTCTTAGACAAGCTAAACCTAACATCATAATTTTTAATTAAGATCAGTGATTCAAAATATTTTTCAAATGTTAGATACATCAATTTTTCTCATTTTTAGGAATACATGCATGAGTTTTGAATAACTTTTTACTCTCTTCTTAATTTATTTAGCTTCCTTTGGGACCTGTATATGTTTATTTTGTCAAAATCAAATGACATTTGAAAAGGAAGTTAATTCTCAATGTCAGGGTGTAAATTCTCTGTGTGTGTGTGTGTGGGGGGTCAATCTAAGTATTTATGCTCTTTGGATTCATAGCCTTGTTGATTTTTGACTATTTGATCTTTCAAAGGATAAATGAAGTGAGCTAAATACTCTAACTAGCATTTCTTTCATGATAAGACATTTTCATATTTTCTGCAGTTTTACACTTTTAAATATTTTGTTATTTAGTAGAAAGAAAATAAGTGGACATTGGATCTCTTTTTGAATTTACACACTTACTTTAAGCATTCCTGTTTGGAATTATTTAATTACTCTCTTTTCAACCTCATCTTATGTAAACATCAAGGTTCCTACTTGATTTTGTTTGCCTTTGTCTAACATTTTTGACCTTTTAATCTTTCTTTGTCATTTTGTTCCAGAAACATTTCTATTAGACAACCTGTGGTCCACATCTTTTAAAGCCATTCTTAGAGTCTAATTTTATAGATATTTTCTTTTCATTTACAGTATAATAATTTAGTTTTCACAGCATAAATTCATTTTATAATAAAAGTTCTAGATTTTATTACTTTTTATCATCCACTATGTTGCACTGTGTTTAGTGTGTTCTTTTTTCTTTTTGTGTATTTTTAGTGAGTTTTTTCATTGTGCTGATTGGGAGGGTTTATAACCATTTCCAGTCCTGATAGCACTTTATGATTTTTTCTCTTTTTAGAAATTAAAAAAATAACTTTAATACTTGAATTTCTCTGTGATGATTTATTAAACATAGGATTGATTTACTTCAAATTTCCATAAAGAAATTTTGTGGACATTTTTATTTCCTACTCTAACCAAAAAAAAAAAAAATGCTGCTAATGCTCCCAATGGTTATTTTTATATAATGTATATTTATAATGTTACCTTATGTTGTGTAATGATAAGTTCCACAATTTGTTGACCCTGTGTGTAATTTTCAGTGGTCTCAGTGCTCATTACTATTCCCCTCTCCTTTTCAGTCTTCCTTTATTTGGTTCCATTTCCTATTTGGCTCTATTTTATTTTATTTTCAAGAATTTTCCTGTCAAGAGATCCGTGGCCATTATATTCCTGAAGTATTTACAAATAGAGTAGATCTGTAACCCTTATCTATCAATGACAGCAAAACAACGTGGCTGTGAAATCCCTGGGCCACACTACATTTTCTCCCTTCAGTACCCAAAGACTTTGCTTTATTGTCTTCTGACAATGAAAATCTGATGGTCTGCAATCCTGAACCATATGAAGGTGACTTTTTCCTACCATTGTATCCACAGGAACTTTTGTTGTTGTGTTGCTTTTTAAGTTCACCAGGATATACCTTAGAAGGACATAGAGGTTGAATATCCTTTATTCAAATACTTAGCACCAGAAATGTTTGGCATCTCAGATTTCCTGCATTTGGGAATATTTGCATTATACATAATAAGAAATTTAGGGTAAAAGACTCAAATCTAAACATAAAATTAATTTAATATTTTAAGAATTTAAGTGAAACATAGTTTCACATATGGGATTTTAACCTTGTGTCATCATGTTGATGCTCAAAAATGTTTCTTATTTGGAAAGACTTTAGATTACTTAATTGCTTGATCTGTATTTCTGTATAGTTTTTATAGAAATACTGTTATTGTTTGGATATGAGATATCTCTCCCTAAAATCTCGTGTTGACAATGCAGGAATGTTCAGAGGTGAAATTAATAGATTATGAAAGCAGTAACCTCATCAGTTACGGGAGTAATTATTAATGTATTAATAATTGGAATTGATTACTGGGAGGTGGGGTGTGGCTGGAGGAAGGTCACTGGGGGTGGGCCTCTTGTCTCTGACTCCTTTAATGTATGCTCACACATCCTCTCCCTCCCTCCTCCCCCACTCCTTCCCAAGTGCCTTGAACCCAACAGCTTTCCTCATCCTTGCATTTTTGCATTTCCTCTCTCGCATCTATTGCATGATGTTCTGCCTTACCTCACACCCAAAGCAATAGGATTGACCAACTATGGATTCAGCTTCTGAAACTATGAGCTCAAATGACTAATTCCTCCTCTAAGTTGTTTTTTTTCAGTTAGTTTGACAGCAAAGTTCGCTGACACAAATACCTTTCAATGTTCAGATTAGTTCTTTATTTTAAAAATGTTTTTCTTATTTATATCATTGAATGCACGTTAGATACATCAGTTCTTCTCATTTTTAGGAATAGAATTCTGCTCCTGAAGACTCTTTTCTCCTTCATCTTTGCTTAAAATGTTTTTATTTCCTTGTTCCTTACCATTGTAATTAATGAAATATTTTCAAGTTTATTCTCTGTGTCTCTCATTCTGCTTATGGTAAAACCTCATTTTATTTTTTGTTTGTTTTATTTTCTTGGTTTTGTTTGTTTATTATTGTGACTGTTATTGCATTTTTATTATAGATATTTATTTTTGCAGTAGTTTTGTTACTAAACTTTATTGCTAAGATCTATTAGCTTCCTTTTCAACTCTTTACAAGAGATTTTCTTTTGTTATTTGATCAATATCTTGCCTTTAAAGGATCTATAGATATTGCATCTTTAAAACTTTTTGCTAGTATAGAAAAATTCATTTTTCTGAATTTTGAACTAAAAGCATTTCATCTAGGTTTGGTATTCACTGGGGTGGGGGTTGGAGGTGAGATATAAGTGAGCAGTGAATTTGAAATTTTCTTTTTTTGTTTCTTTCTTCCTGTGTGTGTGTGTGTGTGTGTGCTCACGTGCGTGCACATGCATGCACATGTGTACACATGTGCCTCAATACACCATATCTGCTACATCTTCTAACTGGATATGTATATTTTTAAGAGTGATCTGTTGCCTGTTTTGGAGATAGGATATTACGACTTGGGTATGAGGTATCCCCCAAGAGCTCTTGTGTTAACAAACAAATATTTGAAGATGAAATTATTGGATTGTGAGACATACAATCTAATCAGACCATCCTAGTTTCAGTGAACTGATGGTTGGTAACTATAGGCAGGTGAGGCATGATGGAAGTAGGTGAGTCACTGGGGTCCTGCACCAGAAGGGTTCTTCTTCCCTGAAGTCCCCTTCCCCTTTATCTCTATTCTTCACAGCCACCATTTGGTGAGTAGCACTCTTCCCCTGTGCCCTTCCACCATGATGTTCATCTTACTTAGACCCAGAGCAACTGAGTCAGCCCACCACTGACTAAATCTCTGAAAGAGGCAAAATAAGCTTTCTCTCCTCTAAGTCGTTCTTGTCCGGTGTTTTGATCACAGCAATGCAAAACTGATTTTCACAGAAATTGGTATTGAGAAGTGGGGTTGTTTCTGTTACTAACATGACTGTGGTTCAAAAGCCTTTGGAGCTGGTTTACCAGAGGGGTTTGAGAAAGTTTGGATATGTAGGCTGAAGAAGGTTGAGAATGTTGTAAGTGGAGCCTAATGGGTGAGACTGGTGGGAGCTCAGAAGACCACAATGCAGGCAGTAAAAACTGTGCTCATGAGGCTTCAGAGAGGAACCAGGATTCTATTGGGAAGTGGACTAGAGGCCACTGGTTTTACATTCTGGCAAAGAACATGTCTACATTTTGCCTATGTTCTAAGACTTCGTGTGATGCTAAATTTAAAAGTGATGGGCTAATTAGTCTAGTGGAGGAAATTTCAAGGCAGCACAGCATTAAGTCAGTGCATTGGATTTTGCTGGCAGTTTTTAGGCAGGGTTACTGTGAGAATCAGGAGAAGAAATCAGAACAGAAGATTTGTAGTATGGGCAGAAATGTGCCTACAAAACTGGGGCCAATAAAAGTATGGTTGTTGAAAAAATTAGAGCCACTAAAGAGATGCTAAGTATTTTGCAGAGACAATAGAAAAAGATACCTTGAGGGTATCTCAGGAATTTTCATTACCATTCCCATAACAGGAATTACCCTTGGGTACAGATGGGAAAACTTCTTGGAGAAGAGATCTTGGGGCACCAAGTTTGCTCTTGTGGTCCTAGGAAGTTATTTCACTATAATCAGTCATCCAGGCACTCAGAGGTTACAGCAGCCATCATCTCAAGAAACCCAGGTACTTCCCAAGTTGGTGGCAAACCTTGGCATCTCATCCACATGGTGCTGGTTCTTTGGAGATTTAGGATCCTGAAGTTAAGGAGTCATGGAGGCTTATATCAGGATTTCAAAGGAGGGCCTGAAAAGCAGGGAAAAGTATAGCAGGGAAAGAATCCCTCTAGGCTGCTCCTGAGAGGGTGATACATGAAGGTAAAGATGAAGCTGGTATAGAAATCCTAGGAATCAAGAGATGCTAGTAATGTGGACTTCCTGTCAAGAACAGGCAGCAGAGACAGCAGGCCAAAATAGAGGTCGTGTGTATTGCAACTGGCAAGGTCAAAGGGGCAGGAGTTCCCAAGTCCTTTGAGAACACATCTCACTGCTGTGTGTGCCTGATGCTCTACCAGGAATTCTGGGGCTTTTTTGTCTGGTTGGGTTTCAGTCTGTTTTGATTCCATCCTTTTTTTCTAAGCTCCTATACCTCTCTTTGGGAATGGGAATTTTCAATCTGGGCAATTATGTACTGAATATATATAGAACTTGCTCTTATTTTTAAGTTTACAGCAAGAATTTGCCCTCCATCTAAGAGGAGTCTTTGAACTTGGACTTCGTGGGTGATGCTGGAACTTACGATTGTGACACTCTGGATATGAACTAAATGCATTTTGCATTTCAAGATGGATATGAGCTTTGCAGCCACCAGGGGGAAAAGATTGTGGTTAAAGTCCCCAAAAAGCTCCTGAGTTAATGCAGAATATTCAGAGATAAAATGATTAAATTAGGAGAGTTGTTACCAAATCAGTTCATTCTAGTTTGAATGGACTAACTGTGTGGTAACTCTTGGCAGGTGGCGCATGGTGCGAGGAGCTGGATAATGAAGATGGATTATGCCCTGGAAGGGTTCATCTTCCATGTGGTCTCTTCCCTTTCCTCTCTTCTTCTTGGATGTCACAAACTGAGGAGTTTTTTTCTGCCATGCCCTTCTTCCATGATGCTGTGCCTTACCTTGGACCCAGATCAGGAGAGTTGACCCACCATGAATTAAAACTGTGGAACTGTAAGCCAAAATAATCTTTTCATCCTCTAAATTTTTCTTTTTGGATACTTAGTTCATAGCTACAAAAAGCTGGGTAACACAGAGCATATCACTCAAAGAAGAGATAAGTGACTCCAAGTATTGCAATGGGTATATCTATATGTGCATGACCTATATACCTACCTATGTATATCAAATATTAGTGGTTTTTCCTCCATTCTGTCATATCTCCAGACCATTTCTCATTGTAATTACATTAGTTTGAAGAGAGTTAATAAAATATGCCATTCTTCCTTCAGAACTGTCCCTCTGCTTTTTGGAATAAGAACTCTTTTCACTTCCCCACAGCTCATCAAGGATGTCCCCAGTTTTCCTTTGGCCTATCCACCTTCTCCAAATAGTAATTGCTGCAATCTACTTAAAATCTGAAATCATGCACTGGCTCTCAATGTTTTCCTTCCATTTGGCCCAAGGTTCATCATATTTGGCTGTATTCTTCAAAGGCTGTTCTTTGGAAGTTTAGCCTGTTCCTTATTTCTTGAAAATGTGAGTTTTGTAGTTCTTGTTCTCTTTGTTGATTACTGTGGATTTCAAAGAAAGAAATAGAGGAAAGAACATGATATCTCTTACCAAAAACATTCTATTATTTTTAAGCTAATAAATCAATGTTATTATGCTTAACTACACTCCTAGTCTCTGGTCACATGTCACGTGGGATGTCATCTGTGAACTCTGAGCATGTTCATGAGTCGCCTAGCAACCAGAAGTTTTTTTTTATTCCTTCCAGCAGCCTGCCCCAACCCTACCCTGCATGGCCCAGCCTACCTTTCCTTAAAATAGAATGTGTGGTACCATGAGTCACTTGAAAATGGTTCTGGAACAGAAAAGCTTGTTGCTTCCAAAGGGCAGTGCTAATCAAGAGGGGATTCAGAGGGGGGGATATGTCAAGTAAGAGAAGAGAAAGATATTAACAAGTAGAAATAAAGTGAATTTTGAGAAGTTAAGAAAATACATATAGGTCAACCAAATCTTGGGGAAAAGGTCAAAAGAAGAAGTTGGAAACAGGAGTCTATTTGTATGTTTCCTGTTACAAAAGTGAAGCGATCCAAGCACATATTTGGATTTCTGCAGACAAAGTAGAGTCCACACGAGAGCCAGTTACACACGCCAAGTGCTCATGGTTGCTTTGACAATATGATTTCCCTTATTATAAAAATTCTTTAAAAAGAAAAAAAACACATATAAATTAGATAAATAGTACAGTGGAGATGGAGCATCCCACCACCTTATGAACTCTTTTTGAGATAAGTGCCAGAGAGGGTTGTGCTACAGAGATTACACTGTGAGGACAGAAGATTGACCCACATCTGAATGGATGGTGGTGGGTGTGAGCACATGGACCTTTTGGGGCCCTGCAGACAGCCCAGGGTGCCTGGGGCCACAGCAGGAAAGGTAGCCTGTGGTCCTGCTGCCCTCTCTGATTTCTCTGAATAGATTCACCTGTTCTGTAAGGTAATGGGAGCAGAAGAGAGAGTGACCAGAAATGTTCATGCCCCCCAAATTTCTATTTATTACTGAGCAGGAATGGAAATGAGTGCATTGGAGTGTGAAAATTACATTTTACAAATATAAAGTCATTGTGTTTGTTATTCAGTGCTTGAAGTGACATGTTTTCCAAATAAAATTACAGTGCTTGATTCTTAGTCACCAGATAACCTCTACATAGGATATACCAAGGTTAAAGAAATATTATTTGGTTTTCATATAAACTTTTTTTGTGAGGCTTAAAACCTATAAAATAAACATCAACCAATAATGCACATGAAAGGTCAAAGAAAGGTAATGTTATTCAAATGGAAATATTTACTAAACGTTTATAAATAGCAAAATATATTTACTACAATTATATTGAAACTACTTTTTTAAGTGTCATATTTTAATATTGTAATCTTATAAGCAGAAATAATCTGGTGATTCACTAAGTATGATTATTGATTAAATTATCAATATCTGGCAAGTTGAATGGGATAAATGAAATTTTAATTAAATTCATTGTTAAGTTTTATAAAAATGTAATGCTTTTAAAATTGCAAAATAAAATAAAATAAAATTGCAACACAATCTTCCACGATAAAGCCATCCCGTTGATAAACACAAATTTCCATATCCAAACTGGATAAAATTTCTGTACATCTCATCTACTGGTCATGGGGATTTCCCATAACACTCCGAGTCATATATCCAATTTCTTGAACCTTAATGTATTTTAGTAAAATAAAATACCTATGAATATTTACAACAGATTGCTTGGCTTTTAAATAAATAAAAATGGTAAAGGTTGAATGCTGAAGTTGAAAGATGTAATTGTCCATAAGCAATGCCCAGGTTAGTAGGATACCTTTGTTACCTGTGCAGGTACACCCTCAATAGTTGGAAACCAATGCATATCCTCCAACTTCCAATCAGCAACATAGTCAAGCCACACCCACATTGGAAAGAAATTGATTTTTGCTCTGCCAAAAAAAAAATAAATAAATAATCATAACAGCTCTTCTGTGATAGATGGAAATGAAAGATATGGGCCTTTGCCATCTGTGAGGGAAAATTATTCTGAAGCCATACTCAGAGATGTCATCTAATCGTCAATGAATGAATCAACAGAACTAGAAGAAAATAATTAATAAATACCAGAAAACTTAGTTCCTCCCATTTTATAGTATAATCGTACCTCTATTGAAACAGATTAGACAAGTCTCTAACATCCCTTGAAAAAAATATTTTCAAATCACATTCATCTGATGCTTGGATTCCATGACGTTCCCTTGGGAGCCTCTGAAACAATGATCTGTACTGTCATTCAGGCTCTGAACCAAATTCAGGCTCTGAACAATGGAAGTTTTCATAAGTACAACAATTTTTTAAATAATGCTGCCTTATCTGGAAGCTTGGGTGTGGGATCTTCACATAATTATTCATCCTCATTGCTTTCCACTATCAATTAAAATAATGATAATGGTCTGTATGTGAAAGGAAGAATAGAGAGTCTTCTTGAATTCAATTTTGTGTTTCTATGACTCTAAGCTGTTTTCCTTATTCAGGGCAGATCATAGGGAAGTGAACTGATGGAGGAAATTATTGCTTCAAATTTCCTTGGGGAGAAATATTGAATTTGTTTTGAAATCTTATTTCCATATATAAATTCTAGGATACTAAAATACTGACAATAGCTCTTTACTAAATAGGACAGAAAAGGACAATTCCATATTCTGTTTTTTTCCATGAATATTTTACCAAAAAGGTACGGATGAATAAATGAATATTTTGGCTTTTTTTTAAAGGAAAGGAAACTTCTACAAAATTGAGCAAATTACATTGTTCTATTGTGTGTGTATGAATATGTATCAACAAACCCCACTATTATATATAATTATAATGTACCAATAAAAATTTTTATTTTTTTAAAGAAACTTCTTTCTCATCACTTTTAAAGGAATTAAGCCTGAGTTATAAAAGAATATAAGCCTGAGAATAAATCAGTGGGGAGAAACAGTCATTGTTCATCTTTGAAAGACAGATGAAATTAATTATATGTGTGGAAAACCATAAAGTGGAAGAATTTCACAAAGGTAAAAAGGTGGAATTCAGCTTTCAGTCAGAGGAAAGCTCTCCAGATAGTTGCTAACTACTCCCAAGAAATGAACTGAAATGTTTTACTGTAAAATGACAACAGAAGGGTTTCTTGGAGAGCTGTTTTAATTACCAACCATTCAGGCAGAATTCTCAGCTCCTGTACATAAGGTAAAGGCTTGGTCCCTTCCCCAACACTCATGAGGCTTTTTTTTTACACACTAGAGAAGAGCAGGCAGCCTAAGGGAAACGGACTCTGAGACAGAACTTGAAGTGCTCCTTGTGTCTGTCTCATCCTAGATGAATTTTCTGTCAAGCAAGCACTGGTGAGCTGGGCAGCATTAGCTCGGTGTGAAAATGAGGATATCAGCTATGTTTAATCACATACAACCCTTGGACAACCCTCAATCTATGAGCAACTCTGAGACTGGTCATGAAAACACAAAGGGACATAGAGGTAGGGTGTGTATTCATTGAATGCCTACAGCATGACAAGCATTCTACACAGGCTAACTCATAATTTCATAAGCATTCACTGACTTCTCCGTCTACCACTGAGGCAAAAACATATCCCAAAGATGGCTCAATCTGGAAGTGAAAAAAAAAATCAAAATCCAAAAGTCTCTTTATCGACAGAATGTCATCAGAGAAATGGCAAAGAGGCATGCGCAATGAGTTTTAGATGTTCCAGTAGCAGATTAAAAAAAATATATTTCTACAAATCAGAGAACTAACGTAGGAAATCCTAGAGCAAGTGACCAATATCCCATGGGTTTTTGCCTCTCAGGGAACATCTGGCCACATCTGCAGATAGCTGTGTGTGGGTTGAGGATCTTACTGCCAATAAGTGGGTAAAGGCCAAGGTTGCTGCTAACAACTGCAAGGAACGCATAGAACCTCCCTCTACCCCACCCACACACCAGCATGTACACACACACACACACACACACACACACACACAAGAGAAGTGTTTAACCCATGTTAACAGGACTGAGATTAAGAAAACTAGCCCATGGTTTTAAATTTGTTGGTATAAAGTTATGGTATTCACATTCTTTTTAATTTTCCCTAAATATTTGCATGTTTCCCTTTTCATTACAACACTAATTTAGACCTTCTTTATTCTGTTTTTCTTATTAGCATCGTCAATGCTGTTTTTATATTCTCAAAGTGTAATTTTGTAGCCTCTTTGACTCTTACTATTAAATGTTTGTTTGCTCCTTCTACATTCCTTGCGATTACAACATTATCTTATTTTTCCATTGACTTTTTCATTTTCTTCTAATATGAAATTTCAGCCTATAAACTCCCCTTTATGTATTTGCTGCATGCTACAACTTTATGAATTATTACCATTGTGTTTCAGTCCTATGTATTTTTAAAAAATATTTTTTAGTTGCAGATGTATACAATATCTTTATTTATTTTTTTATTATTTTTTAAAATTTTTTTTATTAGTTGTTCAAAACATTACAAAGTTCTTGACATATCATATATCATACATTTGATTCAAGCGGATTATGAACTCCCATTTTTACCCTATATACATATTGCAGAATCACATCGGTTACACATCCACTTTTTTACCTACTGCCATACTAGTGTATGTTGTATTCTGCTGCCTTTCCTATCCTCTACTATCCCCCCTCCCCTCCCCTACAATATCTTTATTTAATTTATTTATTTATATGTGGTGCTGAGGATCAACCCAGTGCCTCACACAAGCCAGGCAAGTGCTATTCCACTGAGCTACAACCTCAGCCCTCAGTCTTATATATTTTTAACGTCAATTAAAAATTCTTCTTTCAATCATAATTATGTAGGTTTGCATTTTAACTTTAAAATGTATGAGGTTTTTATTTTAATTTGGCTGTTTATGAAAAATTATTTTTTGTGTAGTGAGAACCTTGTGTACGGCACTGATTTTTTCCAAATCTGTTGTGATCTGCTTTGTGAATTTATTATACTGTCTACTTTACTAAATGCTCATCGCTTTCTCTTGAGATGTATATTGCTAGATTTATGGTACTCTCTATGTGCAATAAATTAAATTTGCATGCTGTATTGTTCAATAGTCACAGCAGCAAACGAAAAATAACAAATAGCAATTTTTTGAACATTTGATATCAGTAGCCGTGACTAAACATTCCAATCTGTTATTCTCTAGAATAGATGTTTTAAAACTGAGTATCACCCTTTAGAGGAAAGGGTTGGGACGCAAGAATCCCTAACTTTCACTTTAGTTTATTTCCATAGCATTAAATATGTAAGAACTTAAAGAAGTGATGATGACCATCCTTATTATCATCAAATTATGTTTATCAAAAATGCAAAGTCTCAGGTGGAGGAGTGTAGAGTTACACTCAGAAAAAACAGGGGAGATAAAGAGCCAGGCTCTAAGCGGAGGATGTCTTTTCTCTAACAATCTGTGTTGATAAATGACTGAAGAAAGAGAAGACAAGGTTTTGTTCATCTTTGGACACAAATACTAATTGGTGAGTAACTGCTAGATATATCTCTAACATCATATCTGTATCCATATCAAACATACATATGTTTATATGTGTAACATATATATGTTATATAATGATTACTAGCGGTATGATGCAGCCTCTCCTTCAGTTAGAAAAATTATTTCTTTCCTCTTCAATCTGAAATAAAAGATGACTTACTTAGACATGTAACCATATTTGGAGGAATATAAAAGAACATTATGCCCTTTGGGGTGAGAGGAACTTTTATCAACATTTTGTAGAAAAAAAAAAACCTGCAGTGTCATTTTTGTTTTTATTAAGTAAAACTTTGTTCGAATAAAATAAAATCTCAGAATTTAAGAGTTACTTGGATAACTTTGTGTTACATAATTTCCCTCTTTAAGGCTTTTCATATATATTCTCTTTCATATCATTGTTTCACTGGGAGGAATTTAGAAAAAGTTAATATTCATTGATTGCATATTAGATGTGTACACGGGAACATAAGAACACTAAATCCTAGCTGGAAACCCCAGCTTCTTAACTTTACCCAGGATTCCATTTGTTAACTAACACAACAAATACGTTTTAATACTCTGTTCGGGCTTCTGTGATTTGATAGGCTGTATTTGAATGACTCCGTGATTTTCACTGGACATCTTAAGGATGGCCAAGCCTTTCATCCTCAAGCCTTTCTAATTCTTATCTCAAATTGCTAACAGCTAGTTATGAAATTCCCATAAATTACTGTCATTTTCCAACCCCATAATATTCGTTGGAGTCCTTAGGAACTGACCATAACTTAGACATGGATAAAGTTTTAAGTTATGTGTATCAATAAAGACAAATAACTATAATTATCTGCTAACACTTAAAACATTCTCCTAATTTATTGTTTGTTTTTAAATAGGTCCAAGACAGGAGAAGGATACCTGGGAATTAAATTATGGCAACTGGGAAACTTGATCACTGCAATTAAAATGTCTCAAAGGTAAACCTACTAGTTCTTAAAAAGACCATAGAAGAGAAATTCCTTAATATGAGACCTTGTTTTTTCCTTTTTCTGCTTATCCATGAATTTTATAAAATTCCTAGTAGTTATTTTTAATACAGGCAAAAAAATGATATGTATAGAGGAAGACAGTAAGTGGAATGTGGTAATTAATTGGAAATTTGGATTAAGTAATCCAAAGAGTACTTTTAAGTGACGCTCTGTGTAGGCCAGCTTTCTGTCACTATGACAAAATGCTTAAGAAAATCAACGTATAAGGAGGAAAGGTTTATTTTGGTTTCAAAGGTTTCAGCCATGGTTGCTTGACCCTTCTTTGGGCCTCTTGCAACACAGTACATCATGGTGGGAGAATATGGTGGAAGAGGTCTGGAAGAGAAAGTGTAGGAAGAGACTAGCATTCCAAGATCCCCTTTCAAGGGCGTGACCCCAATGACCTAACTTCCTTCCACTAAGCCCCACCTTCTAAAGGTTCCACCACCTCCCAACAGCACCACAGACTAGGATCCAAGCCCTCAACATGTGGCTTTTAGAGGCAATCAAAATCCAAACTATAGCCATTTCAGTCAAAAACAATCCAATATTTTTGTTAATATGGTAAACCAAGGCAATCTTCTAAGGTGAATTCACCATAGGACTGACAAAGGTATGTTTCATCTTATATTAGAAATACATAAATGAAGCCCAAAGGTGGTGCTAATAAAACAAGACTATTTACTATGGAGAATGACACCTTGTACATATCTTTCCATCATTTTTGTTGTTGCTGTTGTTGTTAACAATCGATAGCAGAAGCAAAATCCTATTTGATTTCTCCAAATTACACAATGATAAGCTAGTGAAAGGTTTTTATTCCTTTCATCTTGGTAACTTCTAGGGGAAATTTTATGTTTATCCCTTGCTTCCCTTTTTCTGGGAATGAAATTTCTCATTCTCTTTTGAAAGTCAATCCATCTCTACTCCTCCTTTACTTGACCCTGTTAGGACTGACAATACCTACTCCAGGTCTGCATGCAGATGAGAATCTGGGTTAGGCCAGTAGTGATTCAATGAGGTTATATGTAGTAATTAGCTCTCTGGTAATTGAATCAGGAGTAGTTATTAACCCGAGATGGGCTTACAGAACCATCAGAATCTTGACTGGAACCATTAAGAAAGAGATGTACACAGTCATCTGGGCTTTAAGAAGGAGCAAACACTAATGTCATAGCTACTGGTGATCCTCTCTCCCAGTGCCTGAAAGTCCTGGTCTCATAAAGCTCCTAATAGGGTAACATGTAGGAACAAAAGATAGAAACTAACTTGTCCTGATAAGGCATAATTTGAGCTGCCAGTTCATATTATGCCTGAGTCTTCAATTCTATCCTTGATTTTTAGCTATCTGAATCAAGAAATCCCTTATTATTAATAAATTTTCATTGCTTTTTCACTTCTGTTACTTACTTACTGGATGTCTTCAGAAATTCTAGGGTTGGTATCAGGGCTAGGAAACTTCCAGAGATAGACTTACATACTTAAAATTAACTAAGTATGATGGGATGTGGGTGAAGGACATTTCTCTCATCTTCAGATGAAAAGTGAGCACTGTCCTAGAGAATTTCTTAACATTTGTTAGCTCATGTTGAAAAAATAGGTTCTAGTTTTAATTGATTTTGTGTGCACAACTTTCTGGCATGTTTTTGACTCTAAAGGGTTGATGTTTTTTTAGTCACTTGTTTTCCTAGAGTAATTTTGTACAGGATTTGAATTTTACAGTTATCTGTTGATCATCTTCATGTAAAATCAGTTTTCCTAAACTTTTAAAATGTGCCAATGTAGGTACATGTGTATGTTAGGGTAGAAGCATAGCCCTTTCTTGTGCAACAAGATCCAAAGCTATTAGATTTTTTGCCATTAACATTTTTTGTCTCCTTTCACATAGAAAATCTGCTTTGAAAAAAAAAATGGTATCTCTGCCTTCCCTTTCTTTTCTACCCACATCTTTTTCTGGATGAGGAGTGCTCCTACAGCCATAGCATTGCCTCATCTTTGTCTTACAAACAACAGGGGACTTGTTTCACTGTACAGTGTGGCCACCTACTTCAGAGGGTTCTCCATAAGCTCTACTCTCAAGCTTCTGATTTAATTGGCAGTTGTTGTCTGTATCCGTGTTCAAAAGGTACCTTTATTCCACCATTTCCAATAGAATGGCTGCTTATGTTCTTAGGAAGAAAATATTTCTGAAGTCATATTTAAACTGGGCTCTATTATTATGCATAATTTAACATTTATTAAATTCATCATAAAAACCTCCTCTAATTATTATTTGGGAAGTCAGATCAGGAAAACAATTTTTCCTTTAAGGTGGAAGAATGTAATTTGACAAACAGTGTTCCACAATCTTATTTATAGCAGTATATTGAATTAAAGTTTCCTAAAGCAATTTATACATACCTGGAAAATGTCCTGAAGTTAATTTAATATTATGGTGGTATAATTTATGCAAATTTTATCTAAAAGTGATGATTAAATGTTGAAAATGCAATATATATATATATATATATATATATATATATATATATAGGGTTTACACAGATTTCCTTAAACCATAAACTTCATATTCAAAATTAACTACTATTTTCACTCCAATTATTGATTGTATAATATCCAGTGATGTATTTTAAAATGTATGTAATTTATTTTGCACTAAATAAAGTTCACAATTGACACACTGGTATTTTGTTTTAAAATCCTCAAAACACTAAGTATGAAACCTCATTGAATCTGCTTATATTATTGTGGGTTTTAAACTATACATCTGTTTATACAATGAGCAAAGAGCCTATCCATTCATGATCTCTGTTCTATCTCAGACTTTTATATTATCAGAAAGTAGTGTCCTGTTCTTTAAGCAATAAACTTCAATCAGCTTACAGTAGGCTCATATTTCTCTAGTTAAGCAAGTATTTTTTTACTCAAAATTAACAAGGAAAATATTTTTATGTCAAAATGTGGTTTTAAAAATCTTTTGACAATGCCTGTATGGATCTTTATACTTGCATTAATGGACTATGGAATAATGGAATAATATGTAAATATTTACACATAGACAGACCCTGGTTTGCAATGGTTTGACTTGAGTTTTTACATCATGATAATGCAAAACCAATATTCATTTAGTATAAACTATACTTCAAATTTTAAATTTGGATCCTTTCCCAAGCTAGCAATGTGTTGCATAATTCTTTCTTGGGATACTGGGCTGCAGCCAACAACAGCTCCCAATCAGCCATGGCCATGAGGATGAGTGACCAACACTCTATAGTGTGCTGTGCTGCTAGGCTAAGATGTTCAGAAGGTTAGGAGTATTGGATATATTTTTTACTTATGTTTTCAATTTATTACGGGTTTATCAAAAGTTAATCCATCAAAAATGTAGAGAGAGGAAGAGAGAGAGGGAGAGGGAGAGGGAGAAGGAGAGGGAGGGAAGGAGGGAGGGAGAGAGAGAGAGAGTGTGTGTGTCAGAGAGTCCTGCAGCCTAGCATGGTGACTGACCTATTTATTGCCTTGCCCCTGATCCCCTGCTACTATTCATCTTTGCTTCTTGTTTAATCTGACATATAAGTAAGAAAAGGAACCAGTCATCCAGAGTCAAAAAAGAGTAGCCCAGACAAAGGAAATAGCACATGCAAAGGCCTCAAGGGTAAAAGAGGCCTTTTTTTTTTTTTTAAGAAAGTGATTGGAGGTCAGTGTGAGCAAGAGGCTAAAGGATATGAGAGGAAATGGACAGGAAGTAACAGCCGAATCAGGAAGGGCATCATAGACCCAAAGCATTTGGGCTTTTCTGTTTGTATTTCTTAAAAAATAATGGAAATCCAGCAAACAGCTTTTGGTGGAGAAGCAACATGAACTGACTTGCTTCTTACAAATCCTCAGCACTCCCCACCACTACACACACACACACACACACACACACACACACACACACACACGAGGTTATGGAGCAGTATCCTTCATTTAATCTTCATCAGATGAAAGACACAAAACTAACTTGAGCTAATAGGAGCTTTACAGATACAGATAAAAAAAAAAAAAACATAATGCATCTTTAAATGCAGATTTAACCAGCTGGAACAGGTTAGGATTTTAATTGTACCCTGCCTGTCGCTTTGTCTGTTATCTATCATTCTTGGTATCTTGAAATAACTCAGGAAAGAAATAAGACAACTGTCTTTGGTATTGTTATAAATAATAGCTGTTTTGCAAGAACATTCATTTTTGACAGCTGTTAATTTTTTCTGGAAGATCCTTTGACTTCAAAAGGATCTACACAATATTCACTCTTGTTTTAGGGAGAATTAAATATGACAACTGACATATTAAAATTTCCCATGACTGGACTTTAAATTTGAATAGTTAAATGAACAATTCACTCTGAAATATCAGTTTGCAAATCAAAAACCCAAGACAGATGAATTCAATGCAATCATTTTTCTCAATGATGACTTTAAGATTGTCAGTGTCCTTTGGTTTCTTGACAGTTTAATTTTATGCTAACTTCAAATTATCAGAACATACAATGATGAAAAATTGGACCCTGTTACACTTGAACAGAGTCAGGATAATCCATAAAATTATAAAGCTTATTCAAATAAACTTGGAGGCAACACTACAGAGAAGGTAAAATCAATTGTTTTTCTCTTTAAAACAGTAGTGTTACAAGAGCAATTACTTTTGTTAATTTGTAGTAAAATTCACATCATAAGTACATGCTATCTAAAGATAAGGCATCTGCACAAAAACATAAACTGAAAATAGAATACAAATCAGTACAAATGAAATTATGTATAAGATATATGTGTGTTACATATGATATATGCCACTAATTATAATTCTTTCATTTAAGAAACTGGATTCAGAGATTCCTTTATGCTGGGCACACAGAATAGACAGTGCATATAGTGATAAGAAAGAGAAACAAAGAAAGATAGATAGACAGACAGACAGGGAGGCAGAATCCCTACCCTTAAGGAGATTAAAATCTTGCAGATGAAGGCAGACACACATCAAATAACCATCATGTGATATGACATAAAGAAGTAAAATAAAGTCAGAGGCCAGAAAATAGCAAAGACTGCTAGTTTCAGTTTGAAGACTGATATGAATATAACTCCAGGGTGAAATCCCAGAGAAAGTCTGATTCATGTGCAGGAATCTCATTGCAGATGTCTTGTGTCAGTGAGTCCTGCCCTGTTCACCCTCTTACCCCTCCGGATTCCACTTCACCCACCTGCACTGGCTTTGGGCAGCTTGGTGCCTATCCTGAGTTTTACCATCTCTTTGCCCTTCATTCCTCTGCTCTATCAGTCTATAAAAGATTGATTTTGGTAGTCTCTGTTCAATCATCCTAAGATTTAAACCCAGCCTCGTTGCAAATCAGAAATTCCTACGTGCAACCAATTTACTTTTGTTCCTCCCTAAAGGACTGTACTTTAACATTGCAACTCTGTTTTCTCTGCTAGGAAACAGTTGATTTTACAGGATAACCCAGCTTCTTTTGTAAGTTCATTTTTACCACATAAAAACTATCCTCCCACACGCACACTGAAAGAAACTTTAATCTAGAAATCTCTCCCGTTCACATGTACACACATATAAACTGATTCTGATCTTAACCCACTGAATGTAAACAAGAGACATATGAAAGAAAAGCAAATTCTACATGATGAAAAGCTTCAACCTAACGTAAAGGTTTAGGGCCTGCTTCACAGTGATATGAACACAGACAATACCACGTGCTTGTTAAGTTGATTTATTTTTTCTCTTGTGTATGGGACAGCTGAGGTCTCTGAGGCTGGCCGTGTTTGAGGCCACCAAAGTTCAGGTACAAAATAAATTCTAAGGTATTGACCACAAACAGGGCTTTTAGGAATGCATAGGCTTTGGGTCAACAGATAGTGGAAAAGAAGCCGTTTTTGCTTGTTATTTTCTCAACAACTGCTTTATTGAGGTATAATCCACGTAGGACAAACTGCATCCATTTAAAATGCACAGTTCCTTGACTTTTGAAAATGCATTCTCCCTGGAAACACTGCCTAACTCAAAACATAACATTCTCCTCTGCCTCACACACTCCCTCGTGTGCCTTTGAAGTCCCTTCCTTTCTCAGTCCCTAGTAATAAGCTTGTCTGCTTTTTGCCACTGTATACATTTCATTTTCCACAGTATACTATAATAAAATCATATAGCGCATGCTATTTTATATTTGCTCCTCTCATCAGCAGGATGGTTTTGAGATTTCTCCTAGTCGTTGCTCAATCAGTGACCTGTTCCATTGTGTGGCCATACCTACTTCATTGATCCATCCACTGATGATGGACATTTGATTTGTTTCTAGCTTTTCACTCTCACAAATAAAGCTGCTATAAACATTTGTATACAAGAACGTATGTATACCTAAATTTTATTTCTCTTGAATAAATACCCAGGAATGAAAATGCTGGGGCATATCATGGATATGTTTAATTTTTAAGGAATTAACCAATTGTTTTCCAATTGGATGTAGCATTTTTCATTTCTACATTGTTTAGTAGTTCCAGTTGTACCACATCATCACTAACATTTGGTATTGTCAGTCTTTTTTAAAATTAATTTTTAGTTGTAGTTGGACACAATATTTTATTTATTTTTATGTGGTGCTGAAGGTCAAACCCAGGGCCTCACACATGCTAGGCAAGCACTCTACTGCTGAGCCACAACCTTAGCCCCTGTCTTTTTTAATTTGTTTATCCTAAGGGATGGTGATAACCTCATTTACATTCCCTGTTGAGTAACGATGTTCAAAAACTTTTCATGAGCTTATTTTTTTGTTGTTAATTTTTCATCTTGTGTAAAAGTTTGCTCAAATATTTTACACTGGGCTGGGGATGTTTGCCTGGCATGCATGAGGCCTCGGAATTTGATCCCCAGCACAACAACAACAAAAATGTTGCCAATATTGTTATACTTCTTCTAGAAGTTTTATACCTTTAGGTTTTACATTTAGGTCTGCAAAGACATTTTAATTTAATTTTGGGATATCATGTAAAGTAAGGGTTAATGTTCACTTTTCTCCCATAAAGACAGACAGCTGATTCAACATCACTTCTTTTTCTCATGGAATTAAGTTGGCAAATTGGTCAAAAATCATTTGATCATGGAGGAATTTGATTGGACAAAGGGAAGGGAGGGGGGAGAATGCATGGGGGCAGGAAAGATGGTGGAATGAGATGGATGTCATTACCCTAGGTACATGTATGACTGCACATACGGTGTGACACTAAATCATGGACAACCATAGAAATGTAAAGTTGTGCTGCAGTTGTGTACAACGAATCAAAATGCATTCTGCTGTCATATATACCTAATTAAAATAAATTAATTTAAAAATCATTTGATCATATGTAAGTACATTTCTGGGCTCTATTCCATGGATCTGTGTCCATTCCTTCACAATAATCACACTAGCTGGATTACAAGTAGATTCCCCCAGATCCAGTCAAAATTTGCAGATGATGGGCTGACAAGCATTGTTACTTACTAGAGCATCACAAGACATTCAAAGCCACTGCCTAGCTAAGCTACTCTCAAAGTCCTTGCCTTTAGAGTGAATGTGATAACAGCAAGAATGACAACTCAGAAGTCACTGAAACTGCCTCTTCTACATAAATAAACCAAAATTAATGCTGTATTCCAAAAGAGATTGTCGAGATAAGCCCCACTATTGAGGAACTAAAATATGTAAGAGTGGTGATTCCTGCCACCTCCCCATCCAACTAACCTACTGGGCCTAGGCAGAGGCTAAATGGATCCCAATGAATGGTAGTGATTACTGAACACATAAATGGCTAGTGACCTCAATTTTAGCTGATTTCCAAATATGGCTTCATTGCCGGAGCAAATCAACACAACTTCAGGCACCTAGTGTGCAACTATTGATCTGATAATTATAGATTACCTACAGTGCCATTTAATATGCCCGAGTCCATTGACTTCAGTCCATGGAGAGATTTCAGCAACCCAATTCAGGAAGTACTTCATCAGAAAGAAGTTCTAACTTACCCCATATGTGAGAAACCCCTACTTGGAGGCAATGGAGATATGGGATGGGTAGTGGAATAAGCACTAGCTATTTCTGTATGACCAGGGGCAGGAAAAAGAACTCAGTATCATGAGCACTTTCCTTATTTTAATATTAATGTGTTTGTAGATATTAATGTCTTATCCTCTGGTAAAGAAAACAAAAGGAGACAGAAGCAAGGTGCAGTGGTACAGTGGCAGACTGGCAGGATGGCAGAATGGCACAAAGGCTGAAAAGCCCTTGTCCAAGCTGCCAGCTTTATTTATATCATTAGGTTTCATTAGGTCACTGGCATCAGTAGTACATTATTGTTCATTGTGTTATTAGGTAGGTTACAGAGTTAACAACATTATGCTGCTTATTCCTGTTACATACTATAGTTGCAATGTGCAAGGTTAGAAGCTTTGTGTAGCTAAGAAAGTCCACTGTTTAAAGTTACTGTTATGTGGACAGATTCAAGCTCAGCAGAGCTTGGTGAAACATTGTGGTTGTTTAACAAGAGAGTTCTTATATTCCCAGGAGCTGAGTACCTAAGACCAAGGTTGAACCTCTAGCATGGAGCCTCCTCGTGCAGGGCATTGCCACAGAAGCTAGGCATTGTACATGCATTAGTTATCTTACTAGTTCCTGGGGGAAACTGCAGAATATTCCAAGTGTGAAAAACAGGGTACTTGTTACCACCCAGGAGTTTGCTCACCAGAGGAACGCTGCCCTGTACATTTCCACAGCCAGAATCCTTACTTCCTCTCTCTTAGTCTCAGATCAGCTATCCCAAAGTGTGTTAACAGCAAATTTTGCATCCCAGTATTACTGGATATCAAACAAAGAGTGAGACTTAGAAGAGGGGCACCGCACAAATATAGAAAGGACATTGCGTCTTTTCTGGGGGGAGGAAGTTTAGTATGTTTTCTAATATTATACATGAGGTAATTGTAGTATGTTAGATGAAAAATCATTTTACTATTTAGAATTAAAGTGTGGCTTTAGAGTGTTTGGGGATGCCATGATGACAAGGGGTAGACTGTAATGGCCTCGTAATGTGTCATCTTGACTAAACTAAGCTATGATTTCCAGAGTTCGCTTCCCAGAATCTTTCCCATCACGGTGGGATGAAAGACATTCTACACAGCATTTGACAGCAGAAGTGGAGCAGCAGCCACGTGGGCATCAGGTGCTTCTGCTGCTCACACATTTTCACTGTTCTGCTGGTTTCTCTCTTCAGAATGGGCAGCAGCTGGTACCTTAGCTGCTCCATCTTATCTTTCTGGAGCATCTCCAAGGGCTGGTTTTAGTATCAATATTAAATCTGGAAGAAAGAGCACTATTTCTTCTTAAAAAATCCATTCACAATATTGAAGTTTGAGGTACTGAGGTTTAGTCCGTCCTCGTGGGTTCCAGATCATGGGCTTTGGCTCTAGTTCCGCCCTCTTTCCCCCTCTTTATATTCCTCTTGTCTTTCCCAGTTACCTTTCCTGCAAAGCCAAGGTCCAGATAAGGCATGCATGAAGAAGTAACATTACAGATGAGACTGAGCCAGCTCTCACAATTGTATAGAACCAAGTCCCTATAATTAATTCCTTTATATATGTTAAATATTATGTATTGTATATAGGTGATATTTTCTATGATATAATTTAATGTATAAATACATTATACAGACTATATCTTAGTGATTCTGCTTCTTTGACAACTCTAACTGATGTACTCCATAATATAAAAAAAAATCACATCACTATAAAATAGACCTTCAAATAAGAAAGAGTTTGTGATTCTTTTGGCTCAAAAGTGTTTTTGCCAACACCTATATAGAAACTTTATAATGAGTTTTCATTAGTTAGACTAAGAATAGGTTTTAAAATGCACTTTCATCAGAGCAATTTCCATTTCTGAATGTGAAGTCAATCTTGAAGCATTTTCTGTATGGGGAGATGCTGACTCTGCATTACCATTGATCTGGCCAATTGACTTTGATATTTGATTGCTTGACCCTGTGACTTGACCAATTTTAACAGATAAGGTAACATTTTAGATATAGAATTGCTGATCCTGAGGCATGAGCCCCCTGTTGTGCCATATCTTTTTCCCCTTCATATTTCACCAACTTCTGAGTTTGCACTGGTTCTAAGGGACTCATCATATGCAGAAGCAAATCTCCCCTCGTAACCTCCTCTTTGAAACTTAGGCACATTGACGTCTTCTGCTAACCAATTTCCACCATCCCATATAATCCAGACCTCGGTGCAGAAAAACCATCTACATTTACAGAGCTTTTAACACAATCAGTTAAAAAATCATTGAAAAACAAATTGACATATTATTGATTGTGGACTTGGCAGGGTCTTTGCAGTTGGCAGCGGGTATCATTGCTGCTTGTATTTCTCCCCACTAATTTTCTTCCCTGACAATGGGGTATAATTCGCCAGCTGGAGTTAAGAAGTCTGACAAATCCATTACTGAGATGCTGAGACCCAGGATGCAAAGAGTTATCAGATAATGGTAGCTCTTTTGCTAAATCATCTGGAGATATGTTTCTTCTGTGCCAGGGGGTGGTTTCAATGAGCTGTGCACTGTACTTTTACAACCTGCATTAACTGACACTGCTTTTATAGAAAGTTTAAATTAGCTATACTAAAATAAATGCCATCAAGCCTTCAAGTGAGCATTCAATTGCCAAAATTAATCTAGGTATTGCTATTTAATTGTGCGATCATACTGCTGCTATTTAGATTTTTTTTAAGTGCCAAATATATTCTCTAAAGGAAAAGGAACAATGGGGCATATCATTATGTGAACGTGAAAAGAGTATGAATATCTCACCCACGTAAGTTGCCTTATATACTTTTATGCTTATTAGGCAGGCTTAGGTGGTTCCTCTGCACTGGGCAAGGATGTATCTTCTTGGCTAGCCCTTTTCTTGCTTCTATAGCCAATGTTCCATAGAAACTCCATTTAGCAAGGATCCTGATTTTCACATTTTTTAAAAATCTTTCCATTCTTAACTATTTACTACTTATCACTGATTTCTTCTTGAAATAACTAAACCCAAGATTCAAGGTACACTTTCCTTTCTCCATTCTTCATTGATTCTCTTCTGCAGAAAGTCCCCATCTGCCTTCTTCCTGCTCACACTCAAGACTTAGGGCACATTCTATGAGCAGGTGCTCTGTGTGAGGACAGATGTCATCCTCCTCCATAAGACAACCACTGTTGACATCCAAATGACAAGCTTATCTCTCTTCCTCTAAATGTTTTCTCCTTGACCTAATTTAACATATAACTCAGGGGCAGAGATGTAGCTTGGTGATAGAATGCTGGCTAACATACGAGAGAGCCTGGATTTTATCCTCAGCAATGCAAACAACACCAATAACTAAACGTAACTGTGATTTTAAAATAAAATATCAGCACTGTTCAAATTCTTTTTTGGAAAAGTTACTAGAAAGAGATTCTAGAAGCCCTTGCATTCAAAACATGTATGATCTATCAGAAAGGCCATGTATGTATTTGTAAAATAGCTTCCAAAATAACCAAATGGTACACTTTACAATGTGAGCTCTGAAAAAAAAAATCATTTTTCACTCCCTTTTACATTTTCCTTTCCTCTTTGCCATCTCCTTCCATTTCTCCTACTTCATACAAACCAAAAACAACCCAAAATTCCTAATTGCTTTTGGCTCTGCAGAGGATTTTTGATCCTAAAATTCCTGAATATTTATTTTATCCTTTTACTTTGCCAGTATGTATCCCCCCAAAATAATTCCAGCCTCAAAATAAATTTATAGAGTTAGAAGTCAAGATGGTGCTCACAGGATGGGGAACAGGGTCTGGAGAGTCAAGGTCTGAGGTATTGGTGATCTTCAGTTTCTTAATATGGGTGCTAGATGCATGGATGGTGAAATATGAAAATATGTGAAAATTTGTGGAATATTAAAAATTTGTTGGCATGTTTGAATATAATTTGTTTACTTGTCTATGTATTCGAAATATTTTAAAATGCTTTTTTAGAAAGAAGATTAATCCATTGAAATCATCCTTAAATTCTCATGTACTCAAAGTTTATCCTCAAACCTATCTTTCCATTCTGCACATAAATTTAACAAGAAAATATACTAAGATCTGAGGCAATGATTACTTTGATCATTGCTTTCTTCTACCTCAACCATCCCAATTATTTTTCTAGCCACGTAGACAATATGCATATTCTTTGAGCAGGAGTAATTCTTCCTAGAGCTCTTCCCATTGATCAGATTCCTGACATGCCATCTCATCATGTGGTCTAATTAGATGGGTCTATGGAAGTTTCTGATGAGGCTACATTTGAATTTGTGCCGTGAATAGCAGACACAAGAGCACTTGAATGCTGTGATGGAGCATGGTAATGACTCCTGTAATTAGTGCAATTCATAGCACTCACATGGGCGGTGTCATGTCCTTCTTATCAAACATGATTAACAGTCTGCAGCCACTAATGCTAATTCATTCTGGTGTTTCTTCACATCAGGAAAAAAAAACGAAAAGTAATTAAAGATGGAATTTTGTCATGAGATCTTTTACAAATCTGCTTGTATTTTCTATACCACTTGTGTGTGCAAGCACACACTATCCATGCTCATAGACACACACACACACACACACACACACACATGCACCATGCACCCGTGCACACTCCCTGTATATTTTGTCATTTTGGAAAGAGCCATAATCTTAACAAAATGCTGAGGCAACCTATGTGAAAAACTGAGAAGAGTAGCTAAAAGAATTAGAATGACTCAATCATTCAGTCCTTAAATAACTAATTTTTGTATGGCATATTCTTCTACTACTTCAATAGTATTCAAATTAAGAAGAAATATCCAGAAAAAGACCAGTGTTTCTCTTACAATTGGTGAATAAAATAAATGGTGGAAAAGAATCCCCACAGTACAGATAGAATCAATCCAACAAAGTATTTATTGAGGGTTTCCTGTGGGCCTGTCTGATGTTAGGCATAAAGAAATCAACAGGGCAAGACACAAATCATGTCCTCGAAGATTGTATAGTCTAAAGGAGGAAACAGACCTATCAGCACATAGTTAGGTCATGATACTTAACGTGGAACACATAATATTTGTTGATACTTACTATTACACTAATTCTAGTGAGCCTAGTTAGACTCCCAAGATAACAAGTTGTATCATTTACTATCATCTTAGCAAACTAAGAGGTGATTTTTGCCTTTTTTTTTTCTTGAAATAAATACAGTATCCTTGAGGGATAGGTTCCAGGATGTTACCCAATGCTCCTAACTTCTATGGATACCAAAATCCACAGACATTTAAGTCCCCTGTATAAAATGGCTTAGTATTTCCATCATCTTAAGAACACTTTAAGTCACCTCTAGATTATTAAAATACCTAATAGAGTGTAAATGCTATACAAACAGTTGTTATATTTATTGGTTAGGAAATAATAAAAGTCTGTATAGGTTCAGTACAAACACAAATTTTTATTCAAATATTTTCAACTGTAGGTGATTGAATCTGTAAATATAGAACCCACAGATATAGAAGCTAAGAATGCAGAGGGACAATTTTGCTGAGAGAACCTGAAGATGATACTCATAGAAAACTTATCTGGAATTCATAGGGCAACTATCCGATCATAAGGTAATTAGGTCCCAGACATTTTTTTATAAATCACATGACCTATTAATAACAGCCACTGATGACTTCCTCTGGTTCTAATCAGCCAAAGGCCACCTTGAAAAATGGAAGATAAATTGCAAGTCAAGCCAGGAAAAAAATACAGACGACTCTAATCAAATCTCATAACTTCTGGGTAAGAACCAGTGGATTCATATGCAGCTTCCTATGTGAAGATAGGGCACTGGTTTGTCTCCTAGAGCTTCCTAGAGGAAGGAAGCAGAGATGTGAGTAGCCAGTAAAATGAATGGCATGAAGTTCTGGGATATGGGGAAAATGGAAAAAAATCCTGCTCCTAACATAGGAAGAAAAAACTGGGAACATGGAAGAGCAAGAAAACCTCTATTTTGTCTTCCTTTCTTTTGCTCTCAGGAATTGACCAATGAAAAACATAAGATGTCTCCAGGCAATGAGCACTGGAAAATTATCTGACATATAAAAATAACTTTTAATAGCAAAAATTTTTATAACTTTTATATATTCCAGATAAGCAAAGCATAGAGCCTAGTTCTCAGTGGGCCCATTGATTGAAGAGATAAATTAATAATATCTTTTGTCCATTAAATAAAAGGTTTAAAAAAAACAGGGTAGATTAAGAAAAGCTGAGGATTGGTAGTTACACAAATTCCACAGCATGGCTGTTACTATTGCTGTATGATTTTCATTGCCTCCTTTGTAAAATTGGGTGATTGGTTTAATATTTAGATCTCTCAATTCCAAAGCTTCATGTTTTGTGAAAGAATACCATAAATGAATGCAACAGAGAACTCTAGTATTCAGTGCAAAAGGAAAATTAAAAATAAAAAAGATTTTGTCTACAAAGAAGAGATTCAATCAAGCTGTGCCTCAGGCAATGGGAAGAACAGTGAGCAGAAAATTCAGAACTGGTCATTTATTATGCACCAAACTTGTGTATA
Organism: Marmota marmota marmota; assembly: GCF_001458135.2. Taxonomy (NCBI): domain Eukaryota; kingdom Metazoa; phylum Chordata; class Mammalia; order Rodentia; family Sciuridae; genus Marmota; species Marmota marmota. The sequence continues at coordinate 9,088,165 of NW_026000093.1, read as the reverse complement.
TATTTTCTGAAAAGTGCACAAGGCAAATACTTTATTAAAGAAAATTGTGAAATTATAGAGAAAGCATTTCTGCATCTGGTGGATGTACTGAATTAAACAGTGACCCTCTATGACAGGTATGTCCTAATCTCCAGAACTGTGATTATAATTTATGTAACAAAAGACTGAATATCACCATGAATGGGAAATGACATACTAAGTAAGAATATTATGAGATATTATCCTGGATTATCCAGGTAGAGTCCAAATGGAATCACAAGCATCTTTATATAATAGACAACTAGAATTGGGTGCAGTGGTATACACCTATAATCCCAGCAACTTGGAAGTCTGAAGCAAGAGGATCACAGGTTTGAAGCCAGCCTCAGAAACTTAGTGAGGCTCTAAGCAATTTATCAAGACCCTGTCTCAGAATAAAAAATTAAAAATGGGCTAGAGATGTGGCTTAGTGGTTGAACACCCTTGGGTTCAATCCCTGGTGTCAAAAATAAAATAGACACTTGGAAAAGAAATAGACCTAGATAAGGCAGAACAAAGACGGAACACAGAAAAATGTTACACACCAAAGAATCTGACAGCTCTCACAAACTGGGAGACACAAGAAAGGAATTTTCCCCAGAGCCTCCCAGTTGTAGGAATTTGTTACCACAGTAACAGAGAACTAATAAAGTAGATTAGGTTCTAATCTGAAGAGTAAATATACAGGTACCTTGTTAAAATCTACTGATTAAAAAAAAACCCACTACACTATGGTTTGTTCACACACACACACACACACAAAAAAAAAAATCATGTGGAAGCTAAATTCCTCAATGTGGCAGTGCTGGCAGGTGAGGATTAGTGAGAAGTGTTTGGGTCACAGGCAAAAATTCCTCACAGATATATCAATGCCACCTCACATAAGTATATTTTTGCGTTCCATGGGATTAGTTATGGGTAGAGTGGGTTGTTATAAAATGAGTCTGTCACTCTGTCTTGTCAACACATGACTTCACCCTTTTGTTTTCTGCCACTAGTTGAAAGAGTTTGAAGTCCTTACCAGGTGTAGCCACCCAACCCTAGACATTCCAGCCTGCAGAACCATAAGCCAAAATAAACCGCTCTTCTTTATAAATCACCCACTCTCACCTACTGTTTTTGTTAAAGTAACAGAAAATAGGCTGAGACACAATGAAATGCTGTCCATTCATACAAGACATTAGTCACACTAGACAATTCAAACTCTAAAACCACGAACCATTGCATGGTTGGGATATGGGCCAGACATCCAGTAGCCACCCACCCAGAGGAGGGATTTAAAGCCTGGTGGTTCTTTTAACGATTCAGAATGACCTATTTAACCTGTTAAAAGCCTCAATTTTTTATCTGTATAACAAAGATACTAGTTTATGTTTGAAGATAATATATACATATAATAATATATACATATATGTATATATTATGCTTAGTAATGTAGCAATTGTTCCATATGTGTTAACTATTCTTATTAGTATCATTATTATTATTATCATTCACTCTCAGTGATAAAGGCTTTTGTAGGAAGTATCTTCTTAGGAACCAAGACTACACTTCTAAGGAGCTATATGTACTCATAAACTTGCATGAGTAAAAATTAACAAAGTTCTATTACAGATACTTTTTAAAAAAGAAATAGTACACTGGATTCCAACTGAGAGCAAATGAAAGAGAGATTGTAGATATTAGATAAGACTCAAGGACACAGCAAACTTTGCACCTTTTACATTCAGCTAAATTATATTGACTGTTACCCTTTCTTCCCCTGCCTTCATGAAAGAGCAAAATTCATCTGTCTTCAATTATACTCCTTACAACTCTATTGTTTCGTTAACAAGTGGGGTGATGTGTGTGAGAGTGAATAGGAAGTATGAAGTTAGTTAGTGAAATGATGTTTATAAAAAAATTAGAGAGAACGAATTTTAGTTTACTTCATGAAAGACCTTTTACAAGAATATGTAAGGAAACACCATCTCAGGTATCATCATAATCTTTTGGTTTGGACATTGCCAACCTCCAAATTGAGTCATGGAGTGCATAAAGATAAAAGGAAATTATATCTTTACATATTTAAAGGAAAAAGAGAAACACTGCTTGATAAAAAAAAATTAATGATTTAATTCTGAATTTATCATTCTAAGTAAAGAATTAAGATTAAATGTGGAAGATATTTTAAAAGGTTTAAATGTGTTCTTTCTGATTCTCTAATTGGAGGTTTAGAGGCCAGTTTTTCAATGTGATCCCTCTCCCTAAGTCCGTCAGTTCTACCTGTAGGTCGATGGAGCTCCTGATCATCACTGGGACCTTTAGTGAGGGTGACCCAGCCTTCAAATAATGAGAATGGATTGAAAGTGCTCTGTATGCATTTCTAGGATACCAGAACAAAGTGCAGCTAATTGAGTGGGTTTACAATAGCAGAAGTTTTTATTCTCGTTCTGAAAGCTAGATATCCCAAATCAAGATGTTGGCAGGGCTGTGCTCTCTCTGAAACTCACAGGCAAGAATACTTCCTTCCCTCTTAGGGTGGTGCTTATACGCAATTGTTGATGTTCCTTGGCTCATAGATGCATCACTCCAGTCTCTATGTCCATTGTCACATGACTATCTTGCCCTCTTTGTTTGTGAAAAGGACACCAGTTATATTGGATTAGGACTCAGCCTACTTGCCTCCTCTTTATCACATCTATTTCCAAATGTAGTCACATTCACGGATACTGAGGATTATGACTTCAATGTATCTCAAAGATCCCTTCTTTGAGCCAATCAAAGCAATCTAGTTCAGATGACCTCTTCCTTGTTTAGTAGAAGGCTCTGCCCTACTTATGAACTGCGGCCTCTGAAGACCATTTTGTGCTGGAAATGGTCATTGTGAAAATCTGTACCACTCCTACTCCTCAACCATGGGCCTATAGAATTGGCTTCCAGTTCCCCTCAAACAACCAGCTCTGGTTTGGAAAAAACAGTATAGTTCTATGGGAATTACTTCTCTGGTCAAAATGGAAGCTAAACCCTAAAATTCAGTTTCCAGCTTAGAACTCTCCATTGAGCTTTCAAAATGCAAAGATTCTAGACCCATCCAAGACCTTCTTTCTCAGAATCCATTTGTATTTTTAGCAGCTTTATCAGGGGATTATGTGTGCAGCAAGGGACCATCCTCTCTAAAGAGGAGCTAACCAAGCAGAACCAAGCAAGATCCAACTATCTTTCTACGGGATTGCCCAGTGTCATGGACTCCTCTCCAAAGGGACATAGTCCAAATTACTTTCTTGTAATTCTACCCTCCCAGCCTATGGCACTGAACACTTGCCAGAGCCTCCTTCAAGCTATGTCTGAGTGGCCTTCTAGAAAGGTTTCATCTTCCCTAACTGGAGATTCCTTCAGTATCTCTGGGAGTAAAGGCATTCAAACTTTACCTCAAAGTACTTCAGGACAATTACACATGGTCCAGCTTTGTTACCTCAAACATTCACTTGACAGAATCAAATAGAGTGAAGAATATATAGAATGGAAATATGATAACCAGACTATTTCTAGGATATTGTAGGTACAGTGGCATATTGAGAAGGAAACCAAAGCATTAGACTAGATTTAACAAAGTGCCAGATTAGAAAGATGGTGCAGAATGATTGTTAGATTTTATGAACTGAATGTTTTCTTCCAAGCTTACATGTTGAAATCCTAATTCCCAATGTGATGATATTTGGAGATGGCACTTTCAAGAGGTCATTAGGTCATAAGCATCACATGATCTAATGAAATGATGGGATTGGTGCCCTTAAAGGAAGAAACATCAGAGATCTTGCACTACCTTTCCCTAAGACATGTGAGGTCAGAATGAAGAAGGTGCCCACCCACTACTTGGGAAGCAGACCATCACCAGGGACCACATCTGCTAGCACCTTGCCCTTGATCTTCCTACCCTCCATAGCTATGAGTAATAAAGGTTTATTATTTAAATGATTCAGTCAATGTTATTTTTGGTATAATAGCCTGAACTAAGACAGTAGGACTTGTAGACTAGTTACAAGATGACAAAGCATAGAGAAATACTGACCTATATATGGGAGTTCAGAAGCAAGTCTGGGTGTGGGAAGATGATTGGTTTATATTTAGACATATTAAATTTTATGGGGAAGCTCTGAAATGTGGAGTAAAAAATATAATTCAAAAATTTAGAGATTGCACCTAGGCTTTAAATTACCATTTTGAAAGTCATATATAGAGAAGTATTAGGGATGGCTAAAATTTCTAAGGGAAACATAAAAACCAAGCAGTTCCAAATAACTACTTGGGATCCATAAAGGTAAAACTTTGAACTGTAAGTAGCATCAAGAGATAGGGTCAGAGGGACTAGTAAGTGAAATTACAGAATTCCAAAGGCTTTCAAGATTCCAAAGGCTTTCAAGCTCTGGTTCAGGAAGAGCAAATAGATTAGCTTCCATGAGTGGCTGATAATGTTGGCAAAAGCATTGACTTCATGTCTTATTCTATTCTACATTAACCAGATTTGTTCTGATGGAAGTTGAAAGAATTCACTAATTCTTGACATTGACATCACAATTTAAATACATCCCAAACCACACCACTAATATCTCTGATATGGGTAAATGTATTTCTGAATGTTGTTTTTCAAACAAACTCAGCATCAGAACACTCCAGATAATTGGAAACTAAATCAGTATGAAATTGATGGAGTATTTTCAAAGGAGTTCCATAGTGCTTTGCTGTAAGGAGAGAGGCTATAGGGGGATCCATATGTGCTGACCTCACTCTTGCCAAAAATGAGGATGAGGTTTGAAAGACTTTAAATGAGTCAAGAATAAAAATGGGAGCTCTGGACATTTACAATCAATCTCTTTCATAAGTACATTGATCATTGATATTAATTCTTCAAGGAATGAAGCTTACCTTTGAGCATTGTATTAGTAAAAGTTCTCCAGAGAAAAAGGACCCAAAGTATTTAAATAGATATATTAGAGGAAATTTGGAGAAATGCACTTACATGATTATGCAGGATGTAAAGTTCCATGATCTTCCATCTACAAGTTGGAGAACCAGTAAATTCACTAATATGATCCAGTTCAAGGTCAAAGACCTGAGAACCAGAGACATCAACCTCTGAGAGAAGGAGATGGTAGATGCCTAGGTCAAGAAGAGAGGGAAGGGAATGGGATTGTGGCTCAGTGGTAGAGTGCTTGTCTGGCTCAAGTGAGGAACTGGGTTCGATCCTCAGCACCACATAAAAATGAATAAATAAAATAAAGGTATTGTGTCCATCTACAACATATATATATATATATATATATATATATATATATATATATATATATATATA
>NW_026000093.1:9066832-9082181 GCF_001458135.2 Marmota marmota marmota | reverse complement strand
ATTATTTCTTGCCTTCTACTTCTTTTGCTGTTGTTTTGCTCTTCTTTTTCAAGGATTTTGAGATGAAGTATGAGATCATTTATTTGTTGGTTTTTTCTTTTTTTAAGGAATGAACTCCAAGCAATGTATTTTCCTCTTAGCACTGCTTTCAATGTGTCCCATAGATTCCGATATGTTGTGTCTGTGTTTTCATTAATCTCTAAGAATTTTTTAATTTCCTCCTTGATGTCTTCTATAACCCATTGATTAAGAACGTACTTTCTAATGATATTTGCATTGATTCCCATTACCTTTCCCTGTTTCCTGTGAGAACGTAATCTCCAGGGCTTGGTTTTGTTAATTGATGTGTTTTTTACTTCTTGTTTGATTGGAGTTGATTATAGAAAATGAAAGTCAATTCTACTTTACTAGTATGATTTATTTTTCATATTTTCATGGTAATTATTTATGATAATATAATACTATTTGTTGTAGCTTTCCTTGTTAAGGACAGAAAAGAAGCACTATGGAAAAGATAAAGAGTTTGTGTTGCTAAGAAATGACCCCTAAAGGACAGAGCATGGCCAAGGAGATGGAACTTCAGGGAGAAGACAGAGCAGCATAAAGCTCTGGGATCCACTTAATGAAGAATCAAATAATCTTACCTCTATAGGCTGTGGAAATTTCTACATAAAACTTGACAGCCATGAATCACTCCAAAAAGTTAGATTATGTTGGTGTGTTCTTTTCAAAGGGCAGTTGAATGAGCTTTGCAATTTAGGAAGATTATTAAAAATTCTCAAGACTGGTTTTGGTGCTCCAAGATGGTATACTTCAATTGTCTCTAATACAAACAGTATGTGCAATTTAGGAAGTGAATACCAGCCTCCTCTTGCATGTGCTCAGGACAATCCACTGGGTAGCAAGAAAAATATTAGAGCCTCCATTTGTTCTTCTGTTTCTCTCACTTTTTCTATTCTGTTTTTTATGTTTGTAATGTGTGCAATATATAACATTATGTGTGTAAATTCCAAATGCAACCACACATTAACATTGAGTTGCATGTTGAAAAACCTCTTAAAACCTCTTATGAGCTTGAAGCATGATCAGAGAAGTTTGAAGTCTCTGCTATGCCTACATAAACTTTCAGAAATAGTATTAAGTACAATTTTACATTGTTATTGTGAAATGTGAATCAAAGTTGTAACTAAGGACGATCCATACTAAAATGGATTTTCCTTCACTCTTAGCAGCACATGATTAAAGTAAGGAAACATTCTAATGTGTAAAAGAAAAAAAAAATGGATAACAGGTTTCATTAAGATAGCTATAACACCCCTCTTTCTGTCCAAATTCTGTGCTAAAATTTCACAAATTTTCCTATATGCCCAAATCCCAACAACAACAATTACTCTCAACACTATACTCTTTTCTATCAATGTCATTCATTGTATTTATGTGACATATATAATAGATGTGGCTGGGGATATAGCTCAGTAGAAGAATCCTTGGCTAACAATCACAAGCCCTGGCTTTGATTCTTATCCTTAGCACCAACAAAAAGAGGAGGGAATGTGTATTGAGAATAAAATAAATTAAGACTCTAAAATAGAATGCATACCCCCTCTTGTATAACGGTGATGATTAATTTTGTGTATCAGTTTGGTTATCCATGGTGCCCAGGTGTTTCTTCCAAAATAAGTCTAGAACTTGCTGTGAAGGTATTTTTTTTAGATTTGACTGATATTTTAATACTTAAATCAGTAGACTTTGAGTATTCAGATTACCCTTCATACTGTAGTTGAGCATCATCCAATGGGTTGAAGGGTTAAAAACAAAGATTAAGGTTCCCCCCAGAGGAAGGAATTCTGCTTCCAGGATGTGATAAAGAAATACTATTTGTTTCCAGGCCTCAATTATTACCTGAATTCCCAGCCAGACTGTGATTTTGGATTTCTATTTACCAACCCCCACAATTCCATGAACCAATTCCAATTTCTTAAAATCTCTCATTCTCCCTCTCTCTGAGAAGCCTGACTGAAACAATAGCTCTCTTCCCCATCCCACTCCTATTTCTGCAAGTTGAGACAAACTATTTTCACTTCACATGTAAACAAATAGATCTTTCAAAAAATAATCAAACTGTCAGTCAATATGGAAGTATGCAAAATGTACTCCAGTCTGAATTTGCCTCAAACACAGGTAGGTATGAAAGCATTCCAAAGGTATTTTAAATAAATAAAGCTTAACAACATAGAGAATAAGGCGATTGGGATATATGTTCCAATTCCTTGAAGAGTAGTTTATAGAAAGGATTTTGTCAAGAAGTAAATCAGTATTACTCACTCATTCAATCTAGTACATGAACTGAGTTTACACTTTATGATTCTCATTCCAGAACTTTTTTGCTTCAATATGGTCTTACGTCTCTTCTTTGAATGTCTTTGAATCTCAAATACTTATTTTCCTTGGCATTATTTATTTCCACCCAGTTATGTGGTTTCTGTGATGTGGTCACTTTGGAGATGGCTTGGAGGTCATAATCATGATATCCTAGTAGAGTTTCTAGTACTGCTCTCTTTTCTCTCTGCCACCTGTGGAACAACAATTGAGAAAGCACATCCAACCTGCCTATGAGAACAGGCAAATTTATAAATTGAAAGTTCCGCTTCATGGTACTTTTAACACCTCCCTGCTCTCTCAATCTTAAATGCCAGACACAATGGTTCTACTCTGAGTAGAACCATTTGGATTTCCTATCAAAGATGTGCCTTCTGGATTCTGTATGCAAGCAGATGAAGCTCGTTACAGATTGACACTTATCAGCTGTGCAACCTCTTATAACCTACATCACCCATCTTCACTCTCCTCTTTATTAAAATGCAAATTATAACGCTGCTTTGATTTCTTCCAAGACTGATTAAGACGAAATGTGATGGAAATGTATGTAAAAGATGTCAACTATAAAAAGCTCTACCAATATAATCTTTGCCTTACTGCTCACTTTTCCCTTAATAAGTATTTCCAGATTCTACTCCAGCATCATATTTATGTCTTAATAACACCTGTTCTATTATATTGAATTCTATGTATTTACTATCTATAAATAAGTACATTATACTTACTACAGTACCATGTAACTCTAACCAATATGTTTCATTTAACCAGATAATCCAAATAACTCCTGGTAGCAAAAATTTATAATATTTTATATAAATGTATCTTTTTATATAAATATCTAATATAGAAACCTGGTTTGATTTTTCTTTTTTGATGATGGTAGGTTTTGAAGCCAGGGCCTTATGCATGCTAAGCCTGTGCTCTACCACTGACATATATCCCCAGCTCTGTTTTTTTTTTTTTTTTTTTGTATAAATATTTCTTTTGTGTATTTACACAAAATATTTGAGGGTCTTACTATAATTGTAACAATCCTTCTAAATAAATAATTAATTTAAATAACTTTTTTTTTTAGCAAAATCCCAGACTAGATATTGACATTCTCTATAGATACTTGGGCCACAAGGGTTTTCTAAAAAGGCTTAATATCAAAAGTACATTGACATCCCTATGCTAGGTGCATGTGTGATTGCACAAATGGTGTAACCCTACTTCATTTACAACCAGAGAAGTGAAAAATTGTGCTCCATTTGTGTACAATGAATCGAAGAGCTTTCTGCTGTCATGTATAACTGATTAGAACAAATAAATTTAAAAAAAATTTATAGTACATTGACTGAAAACCAGAAGCAAGTTTTTCCTCTGTTAGAAGGACAGAGTTTTCTTGGAGTGCTAATCTTTATTAAAATGTTTTTCCTTAATTCTTTGAGTCATCTGCTTCAAAACAAAGATGTTTTTTGACTTATTGAAAATAATTTCCTGTGCTTCATATTGTTTTGATTAAGTATTTGATTGCTTAAGAAAACTGAAGTCAGGCACTGTGCCTGAAATCTAGCTACTCCCAGATACTCAGGAGGCTGAGGCAGGAGGCCATCCTAGGAAACTTAGGGAAATGCTGTCTCAGAAATAAAATATAAAAGAGGCTGAGGAATAAAAAGCTCAGTGAAAGAGCACCCCAGGTTTAATCCCTAATACTGTAAAAAAGAAAAAGAAAGAAAGAAAATTGAGTCTTCTCTATTAAAAGAAATATTTTTTTCTATAACTATATAACTTTCTGTATTTGCCTTTGAACTCTGGTTAAAGGAATTTTATAGAAAACTGTGATTTAACTTGACTAAGTATCTTAGTATGTTTTTGACAAACTTCTCCAAATCCAGTTCTAAATTAAGTCTCTTTTATCTTTAGCTAAAGATGTTTCAGGGGTCCCTTCAGTCGGTAAGTATTTGCCTTTTACATTAGAAAAGAAAGATGTTAAACTAAAATTAAGCTATTCGATATGTTAAATTATATAGGAAAAAATTGTCAAATATTAAGTAACAGTAGCTCTTCATGAAGTTATAATTATAGGTATGTTATTGATATTAGTGTCCCAGAAACTGTATAAAATTCCTAGAAATATAGAAAGTCCTTGTAAAATGTTACCAGTCAAAATTTTTGTTATTATGCTAAAATGTATACCACAGAAATAACAAAATTCCCTTGTCAATTGCATCATGAAAAATTTGCGTTAAATTTTTACTACGGTCATTTTAAGTCTTGTCATCCAAAAGCAGCTAGTTGTTTTAATACTTTTCTGAAAGCTTTTACAAAATTTTAAATTGAAGAAATGATTTTTGCAGGGAAGAGAATGTTTTCATGACAAACAAACTAAAATAAAAGTGATATTCATTTCACTGCATAGAAATATAATTTCCACTTTGTTACTTTGCAAAATTTTGAAGCAATTAATTACAGAATACAAATTAAAAGCCTGTCATTTGTAATCTATCCAGACTCAATTCATCTATGAAGTCAGTTATTTATGCTACAACAACATCCATCTTGAGGAAAACATGGTAATTTCACTCAATTGTTTATAGTTAGTTTCTACAGCTCTTTTAAATATATACTTTTTATTAATTTATTTCAGATTATTTTTTGCTATTGAATTTTTATTAGTTTCTTGGGAAGATGAATCTCATGAAATTATATTACTTGAATATCATCTGCATAATTATCATTGCTGATAATTACTTATTTGAGAATGAATTAATTTTGAAAGTGAATACATGAATGTTGTGCATGTCATATTTACTAACTTTATACTGGCAAATATATATTAAGCATTTTATAAATTATAATTTTAATCAGTAAAGAAATGACACATTTTATAGGATAAGAGAGTCCTGTCATTTGTGCTGGGAATTCAGATGTCCATGAAGAATGAATGAAATAAGTTTCTATTTGTTTTACAGAACAGCAGCACATGTTTCCTCATTGTGTTTTTTATCACATTGCTTGATAGACAAAATTGAAAATAAACTCTCATTTTCTGAAAGTATTTGAATTATTTATGAACTCCCAAACCCTCTAATTGATTTTGGATTAGAAATGTAGATAAATTATCCTAAGAATGGGAACATTCGATGGTGCCAAGATAATATATTTGACTAATAGTTATAATCTTCCTATTTTCTCCCCATCTGCAAAATATTTATTCTATAACTGTTATTTCTGGATTCTACATTAATAGAAATATATTTGGTCAGTACTGAATGACAATTCCCAATGCAAAATAACTCAAAATCCAATTAAAAGATAATTCAAACAGAGGATCAGACTCAACATGGAACAAGAGTCAGAAATGCATACAAATGAATGGTACTACAGCCAACGCAATGCCATATCTTACTTCCTTAGGAAACTTGTTACATCTGTCAGGTTCATAGTCATTTTGAGAATATTATCCAGACTCCCAAGGCTTTAGGCACTCACCTTCAGTGCATATCCAATCAAAACTGCACAGTTTGGTTTATAGAACCTTGGAGAGAAGGATTATAGTTTCTTCTGTAAGGACATCTGGTGAAAACATAGGATGTGGGAAATAGTGAATGAAAACTGAAGTCTATTCCAATTGAGAACAGCTCAGACCTAAAACATTCCATTGGGCAGGTTACCACCTTGTACCTCTCAAGGATCATCACTATTTGAACTCATGAATAACTGGATTCATCATGGAAGTAAGGGCAGCAGAATTAGGAGGAAAAAGAGATGTGTAGACATGAAGTTAACCACTTCTTATGAACTGAGCTGTGTCCTCTTCCAAATCCAAACATTAAACTCTAATGCCCAGAATCTCAGAATGTGACTATTTTTAGAGTTAAGTCCTTTAAAGAGGTGATTAGCTTGAAATGATGCCATTAAGGTGGGCATTAATCCAATGACTGGTGTCCTTATAGGAAATGAACTTTCCATATGAATGGGTGTGCACACAGAGAAAACGCAATGTAAGGATACTACCAGCAGGTGGCCATCCACAAGGCAGAGAGACCTCAGGAGAAAACAAACCAGCCAACACCTTGATCCTGGATTTCCAGACTCCAGACTATGAGAAAATAAATTGTGGGTTAAGCCTCTGTGCTACTGCTTTATGGACTCTCTAGCAGACTAATAGTCACCAGAGTAGTTCCAGATTTTTATATACCCAACAGCTTATGTAGCTGAACTTATTTTACAGACTACGGTCTGATGAGGTAGCAGTTTTTTCTTTAATTCCACAGAGGTAGGTTTAATCTTCTTTTTTAGAGGAATAAGATAATTTAAACCCCTGTTTTTTATTCAGAATAAATATTTTATCAGATATATTTTGTTTCTGGAGTATTACATGTCTATTGTAAAATAAGAACTTTTCCCATGATAAAGGCATAATGCAATGGTAATAGAAATATGATATTGGACTGCTATAAACACCAGAATGTAGGTCTCACTATACTACACTGAGTTCAGTTCTTTTGGACAAAAACTGTGGGATAGCTGGGTCATACAGTAGTTCTATTCCTAGTCATTTGAAGAATCTCCATGTTGATCTACACAGTGAAAGTATTAATTTACAGTCCTACTAACAATGTATAAGAATTCATTCCTCCCTATATCCTTGTCAGAATTTATTATTATTTTGATTCTTGATATTCACCATTCTAACTTGGGTGAGATGAAATCTCAGTGTAGATTTGATTTGTGTTTTCCTGTTTTCTAATAATGTTGAACATTTTTTCATATATTTGGTGGCCATTTAAATTTCTTCTGAGAAAGGTCTGTTTAGTTCATTGCCCATTTATTGATTGGGTTATTTGTTTTTGCTGTTGTTTTGTTTTTGTTTGGGGTGTTATGGGTTTTTGAGATATTAATCTTCTGTCACAAGAGTAGGAAGCAAAGATTTTATCCCATACATATGCTGTCTTCTCATGTCTTATTTCCTTTGCTGTGCATAAGATTTTTAATTTGATGGCATACCACATATTGATTCTTACTTTTATTTCATGTACTTTAGTGTTCTAATTCCCAAGAGTTTAATCCATTTTGATTTGACTCTTGTGCAAGATGATAGATAGTTTCATTCTTTTTAAGTGGCTATCCAGTTTTTGCAGCATGGTTTGTTAAAAGGACCATCTTTTCTCCACCCTATGTTTTTGCCACCTTTGTCAAAGATGGGATGATTACATCTTTGTGGGTTTGTCTGTGTCTTCTATTTCTTTGATCTTCAAATTTATTTTTATGCCACTACCATGATTTTTTGTCACTATAACTCTGTAATACAATTTGAGATTGTATATTATGATGTTTATAGCCTTATTCTTAACATTGCTTTGACTATTCTGTGTCTTTTATTCTTTCGTGTGAATTTTAGGACTGTTTTTTCTAGTTCTCTGAAGAATGCAATTGTAATTTTGACTGGGGATTGCATTGAATTTGTAGATCACTTTTGATAACATAGTCATTTTAACAATTTTGATTCTGCCTATCCAAGAACATGAGAGATCTTTACATTTTCTAAGATCTGCTTCAATTTCATTCTTCAGTGTTCTGTAATTTTCATTGAAGAGGTCTTTTCACCTCCCTGGTTAGATTTATTCCCAAGTTTATTGTTGTTGTTGTTGTTGTTTGAGATTATTATAAACGGAATTGTTTTTCTCATTTCTTTTATATTGGGTCCATTATAGAGGGGAGAAAAAGGAATTTTTAAAAAGGGTGGTAATCTCATTTAAACTGAAGGGAGATCAATAGAGTATAGGTAGAGGATTGTTATGGTTTGAGTATCAGGTGTCCCCCCCAAAAAATCTCCTCTGTTAATGCTGCAAAATTCAGATGTAATATTATTGCATCATGAAGCTGTAATCTAACCAGTCCACCCTAATTTGAATGGACTATCTGGTGGTAACTGTAGGCTGGTGGAGCATGATTAGAGGAGGTGGGTCACCGGCAGCGTGACTTGAAGGGTTCATATTCCTTATGGTCCCTTCTCCCTCTCTCTGCTTCCTGACCACCATGAGGTGAATAGTTTTCCTCCCTTATGACCTTCCCTCATCATGTCCTATTTCACCTCGGGCCCTCAGCAGTGGGCTTAACCATTGGTGAACCCAGACCTCTGAAACCAGAAGCCCGAAATAAACTTTCCTCCCTGTAATATAGTCACATCAGTGATGCAAAAATGACTAACACAGGGACCAAGGGAGAAGGCGGAAGGAAAAGAAAGCAGGTCTGGGAAATAAATTGACAAATTATGCATATGTTTGTATGAATATACCACGATGAATCCCTCTTTTATATGTTTGTGTGTATATACGTGTATAGACACATGCACATATATTAAAAGAATGACCAGAAGAATGGAGGAAAGAGAACAAAGGGAGGGAGGAAATGAGAGAAAGGGAAGCACTGAGGAATAAATTGGAGCAAATTATATTATGTGAATATGTCACAGTAAACTTCATTATTCAATAGGCCTCAATGGAAATGCTCTCTGGGACTTCAAACAATGTATAGGACTGTACAGAGCTAACATCCAAGGTTTGGGCTTCTTCTCTGTTATGAATACATCTATAATTTTTCTCCTTTGACTATGAAAACGTTAGGAACAGAGTTAAGGGAGCCCTAATCTCCTGATCTATGGAAGGACAGAGCTTCATACAATGGTACCCAACTATCAAATTGGAGAAAATAATGATTAACAACCAACAGTGTATATCTCACCCATACAAGGTCATGCAGAAAATCCAATAAAAATTGAACTGTATTTTACACTGTTGGAAAATTATCAATGAAAGTTATACCAACATGATCTAATTTTTTAAATTTTTGAACGTATCCTTATGGGAATATTTTCAATATATATATCAAACCTCTCCCAGACCTAGATATAACTTCAAGTTCATGCCTCTGTTTCAACTTTGTTTGTTTTGATCTGCTTCACACTAACTTCAGCAGTATCTAATTCAGGCATTTGTATGTAGCTAAAGGGTTCAGACAATCTGAAGAAATAAAAAAAAAACATCCATTGAAGTTTGCAGGTAGTTTGTATTCTGCATCTTAAAACGAATTCACTGCTAGTTGGACTGTCCTCCAAGATCACATTGTGAATGCACTGAAGGAGAATATTAGAATCACTCTCCTATAGCCTTTAATTAAAAAGTGACAAAAGGAAATAAATGAAATTTCACTACACTTCAGCAGTTGTCCCAGCTTCGTATTGATTTGGGCTTGATTTTCTAAGTGGTTTTCTGGAGTCCGGTTCTTACCACTATTTTGTGCTGCTCTATAGAATGCTGGAGGCCACTGATGTGGGTCCCTGCTTGTGCCATCTTGGGTCCACTTGCTGGCTTCACAGAGGACAATGGCATGGCCAGATACAAATTTTGAAAGGACATCTGGAAATTCTGTGGAGAATGAATTTAAATAGAAAAGTGTAGGCAAACCACTTCATTTTCTTTCAAAAACAAAAACCAGCTATCATTTCAACAAACTTTTGCTAAATGCCTATTTAAATACATCACACAAGTGATTTTTCTCAAAGGGAATCCTGGTATTTAATGATGGTTCAGCTGTATTTTTAGAAAGAATAAAGATAAACTGGTTATTTTTGCTAACAAACCAACATGATATTTTATTGTGATGTTGGCATGGTGCCATATAATATAAAGGACTGAATATAAATGATATCCAACAATAGATGATAAAAGCTTAAATGCAGGCAGAAGAAATGGACTTGAGAAAGGAAATGTGCACAAGTCCTCTCCTCTGCATTGGTGGAGTACACACATGGTAGGAAATGTGCACATGTCCTCTCCTCTGCATTGGTGGAGTACACACATGGTAAGAAATATCTGGGACTGGCTCCTGAGGCCACTGGTCTACCTGGGATACCCTGGACCATCCCCTATACTCAGATTCCTATTCTTCAAAATGAGAAAATGAGGCCAACATCTAATTTCTGTATTAGCTCTGAAGACCAGATGAGTCTGTGACTTTACCTTAGTTAACAAAACACCATCTCATAATTAACCTACAATCATATGAGAGGGGAAATTGTCATTTTACTAGTATTCAACTACAATTCCTAAATACCTTTTAACCTTTCTTATGACAAGGGACTAAAGTAGGCTAGTGATACTGTGAGTAGAGATGCAAAACTTCACTCATATTTTAAATAAACCAGAGGCAATTTTCCAACATAATTTGAAATCTTAATGAGAAACCATTTTATTTAAGAAATTTTCTTTAATTCTGGCTATTACCCATGCAAACAATTAACTGTATATGCTTGGCATTCTGTGTTTATGGTTCTTTTTTAGACTGGCCTCTCGTTCTTTTCACAAACCCAGAAGGACAGTCCATGTGAAAGGAGTTATTGTTCCTTGGTAATTACTCAGCTGCTCTCTGTATACTAGTGTCTCTGTGCCATGTGGTTTAGCAATTTAAATTTTTTTTCTTTAAATAGGAACAGTAAATAAACACAGGTGGGAAATTTCTAAACATAAAATCTGTTGATTTGTAACTTAGAAGTGCAATTTGAGTAGCACAGTAATATTTCCATTTAGCATAGATGAAAATTAACACTACGTGTTTTAAAAGCCTTGTTTCAATAAGAACACAATAAATTATTCCTCCCTTTTAGAAACACAGATCAACATCTCCCTGTAGTAATGCTAAATAATGCAAGAGCTCTGCTTCTCTACCTTGGGAACAGGTAACAGATACCTGAGAGGGGAGGTGTATGCTTAGGGGTAGGCAGGGTGAATCCATGAGTGCAAACAGAAGACTGAAACCATTACTATCCTCTAGTAATTTGTGCAGATAAGTTGTTGCCAAAAATATTGGTTTGAGTTTTATAGACCTATTAGGGATTAAATGTTTGTGTCTCTCCAAAATTCATATATTGAATTCTAATTCCCCCACAATGTGATGATATTAGGAGACCGAACCTTTGGGAGATCATTGTGTCATAGGGTGGAGCCCTCATGAATGGGATTAGGACCCTTACAGGAAGATGCCAGGGTGTTAGATCACCTCTTTTTTGCCCCCTGTAGATAAAACAAAAAACTTGCTATTTATAAGCCAGAAGAGAGCCTTCCCCAGAACCCAACCATGCTGATCTCAAACATCCATCCGTAAGAACTGTGAGAAATAAATTTCTTTTGTTTGTAAGACACCTAGTCTGGTACTTTTGGTATAGTATCATGCACTGACTAAGACAGCTCCCTATAAAACTAATTAGTGCTCCTTTATGAAGTTGGCAAAGAAAAACCAGAGATAAACAGTAGTTAAAACAGTAAAAACAAATTTTTATTCAGCACTATTATAATAGGGGGAAAGACTGCAGTGTGGGACTGGACTCAATTCCAAATACAGCATGTTACATGAGAATTTATGGACAAGGAGCAGGGTGTGTGGTTGGTGGACAGAAAATTACTAAAAATAAACACCAGGATATAAGGAGATTCTGGCTAAATAGCCCTAACAGGATTCTTACTAAAGACAGGCCTGGATGATCAGTCATCACCTGGGGGAAGATAGAAGAATAGGTGACCAATCATACCAAGATTGATCAGATATTGAGGGTAGTTTGTTAAGTACCTTGGCAAGGCTCTTTGCTAAAATCAGATTTCCATCCATTGACACCCACTCTGCTCCTTGGCTATACATTCCCACTTTTCCATACTGTATTGACAATAGAGTCTTATCACTTTCCCTGTTATTCTCTGGATATGAGGGGCCCTCCCAAAGCTCCTGTTAATGCAGGAATTTTAAAGATGAAATGATTACAAGAGCTATAACCTAATCAGTCCATCTTACTTGAATGACTGGGTGGTAACTGTAGGCAAGTGGGTCATAGCTGGAGGAGGTGGGTCATTGGGGGCATACCCTGGAAGGATAACTTTTCCTTATGGCCCCTTCCTCTTCCTCTCTCTTGTTCTTTGCTTTCTGACCCCACCATGAGCTGGGCATCTTTCTTCTGCTCAGCCCTTCCTCCCTGATATATTGTCTGCACCTTGGGCCCAGAGCAATGGGGTCAGCCATTTATGGACTGACACCACTTAATCTAGGAGCTTCACATAAACTTTTCCTCTTCTCAGTTGTTCTTGTCAGGTATTTTGTCACAATAGTGTAAAAGATGACTAAACACTTCCTCACTGCAAAATCACATTGCTGTGGTCCTATGATAATCACAATGGCCCTGAATAAAGTCTTCTTCATCATGTGCCAACAAGTATCACTGAATATTTTTTTTCCTTTAACAGTGACATGTAAGACAATTTATCCATGGATCTTTCAGATGGAAAAAAAATGACTTCATGTTCAAATTACTTATGAATTTGTGGAACACATAAAAATAGGACAACCCTTAAAAAGGATGGAGGGCAGGTGGAGAGGTAGGGATTACAGAACTTTCAATTTGGGTTCACAATCATTCTGAAACTAAATAATTCTGAGTATAATTTATCAAAGGCAATGGTATAGGAACTTTCTGCATGTGACAATAACTATATGTGCAATGACTGTTCACATACTGATTTGTTGTTTTTTAATGTTTTCTTCTCAGACATAGTTTTAAGAGTTCAAGATGGACAGCACTGAACCATTGAGCCCAAATCCTTTGTGTTAGGATGAGGACAATGTGAAAGGACTGGGTCCTCACTGGGTTCTTGTGAGGTTGCTGAAGCACAGTTTGTAGAAATCTGAATACTAGGAACTAAGAAAGAAGCGTAACAGCCAAACAAAATCTATACCCAAGGAAATTCACTGAAGTACGAAAAAAACCCTCACAGTCTGTATCATATACCATAGAGGAGAGACTTGTATTTAGTTTTTCAAATTTTACTCTACCAGAATAAAAAGGGATGGTTTCTAGTCGCCAGCAAGTACCAATTGATCTTCATGATCATTAGCCATGGGAAGGAGAGTCTACCTACCAGTATTGAAACAAAGGTAACCCCTCTTGAATGACCTACATGGAGAACAAATGCTATCTGGATGCCTTTAAACCCAGATATTACTGAGACATCATATTGGAAGACATCATCTCTCACAACCATTGCAGTTTTACACCAGTGCATGGAGAAATAGGAGGTCTTCCCAAGAAGCCACCTCCTCATGTAGGAAAAGATCAAACCAATCTCCATAGCATACAGATTTGTTTTAACAGTTGGCAGACTCTTGCTTTACTCTGGTTTCTGTTGGTAAGCCTGTCCTCAATCTTAAGTATTTTCATAGCTTTTTAACAGCCCTGCCCCTAACCCATTAGTCTAGTCCAACCCATTCATTCTTCACTCACCCATCAATTCAGGAAGGCAAACCACACATATGCTCACGTATAAGCTTGGTGATCATGGCAGTTTCCCTATGGCTTCCCTTCCTGACCCCTGAATTCCCCTCATTTTCACCTTATATACTGAAAATGAACTGTGGTACCAAATGGACCTTGGTTTAAATCCAAGTTACAGCATCATTAGCCATGGAATTCAAGATAGTTATCCTCAAAGCTTCGTTTTTTCCAACCATAATGGAATAGTTCAGGTCCATATTAAATAATATGGGTAAAATGCCTAGCATGATGTCCAGATTCAGAGGGCGGGTGCCACAGGGCTTCACTTCTAGACTCCAGATCGACCACTCTTCCCTTAGTAACCTGTCACTGACCCCCAGATTTGGTTGTGTATAATCTCTCCTGTATTTAAAACTCAGCATTCTTGGGTGAATTTTATTAAATATAAATCAATTCTATACTTAAATCCTAGTTTTTCCCTATGAACCTTAGGTCGTAAGAATTTGTTGAGTAGTAAGTTTTCAAGTAGTCCCGAGAACTAAATCTGTACCCCAGCTACTTGGCTAATAAAAAATATTCTTGCCAGGCACAGTGGTGCAGACCTATAATGCCAGCAACTCCGGTGGCTGAGGCAGGATCGAAAGTTCAAGGCCAGCCTGAGCAACTTAGCAAGACCCTGTTCAGAATAAATGTTTTTTAAAAAGTGAGCTGAAGATGTAGCTAAGTGGTAAAGCACTCCTGGGTTCCAACTCTAGAACTGGAGAGGAGGGGGGAGTATCCCTGACAAATACAATAAATCTCACAAGTAAATTTAAAAATTTTAGTGATATGAAAATTACCGAAGGTAGATCAGCTTTAACTGAAACTTTAAATCCCTGGATTCACTTGATGGAATTTCTCTCAGTTCCAAGCAACTTGTGAGAACTGGGGGAAAAAAGAAAAAAACTAGGAGGTTTCACTTGTTTTGATGATTCCTTTAACTGGCTGTTGCTTTTGCTCTTTCTCCCGTGGTTTTATTCCTACTTTATGAGATTAGCTTTACACTTCACAGCACTCCTAGAGCTATTTCCTGTTGAATACCTCACAAAGGCTCAGGTATCCTGCTGGCAGAGGCAGAAGCATGTTTTAGAATTTTTATGGAACAGTTATCTGAGACTCAAGTAAAAATTCAAATATAATTTGCATTTATTAAAATATCTAAAACATACTATTGAACATGATTTTGTAAAAACAACATCTTGTTATAATTTAGTACTGTTTTCACTAATACTTTTTTGTGACTTTTCTTTTCAACCTTATATTTAAACAAAGGAGTCAAGGGTATATATATATATATATATATATATATATATATATATATATATATATATAACACATACACACACAATGGTATATATACACAATCTATATACATATACATATATACATATATATGTATATATATACACATATATACACAATGGTATATATATATATGTGTGTGTGTGTGTATATATATATATACACATGTATATGTATATATATGGGTGTGTGTATAGCATTGATATATATATACATACATATCATATATGTATATATGATATATATATTTCTAAATATATATATGATAACTATATATGATATGTGTGTGTATGTGTGTGTGTGTGTGTATATATATATATATATATATAT
>NW_026000093.1:9059518-9065256 GCF_001458135.2 Marmota marmota marmota | reverse complement strand
TGTATATATATGGGTGTGTGTATAGCATTGATATATATATACATACATATCATATATGTATATATGATATATATATTTCTAAATATATATATGATAACTATATATGATATGTGTGTGTATGTGTGTGTGTGTGTGTATATATATATATATATATATATATGTATATATATATATATATATATATATAAATTTCTCCCTGAGAGGGATAAGCAAAAAAATTAAAAGCACAAATTGATGAAAACAAGTGTGTTATCTCTGTTCAAGCTAAAGTGTCTGGCATCTCCTGTCATGTCAGTCTGGCAAGGGAAAATCCTAGGTGCAAGATAAGAAAACCCACATCTGCAGGTGAGCACCCACACCCAATGTCCTGGGATCCTCATCCCAGACAAGTGTTTCTTTTCAGATTCTGTCTCTAACTCCTCCCCTGACCTGCCCATCCCCATGTCATCTGGACTTTTCATTCTTATTGTGCTAATTTCTGCTGTCATACATGGTGCTTTTTGGGAAGCTACAAAAATAATCTTATGCTTCCATCATGGGAGGAAATTTTGGACAAAAAAAGAAAGCATATAATAATCATTACTTCTTCTTTGGTGGTTATCAGAAGCTGAAAGTGGCTATCTGTTCAAGACCGCTATATGTGGACCCTTGGGTATTTCTTTTCGTTGGAATCCCAGTTTTAAGAAGAGTACTCAGTCTTAAAGTGTTCCAGTATCTGTTTTCATCTCCCAGAGGTTCACACTGTTGTTGTAAAATGTCCACCTATGTTTTTCTTTATTCTGATCTGAAAGTGTTCCTGTTGATCATTAGCACTCAGGGGATATGAAAGGCTTTAACACTTATCATAAGGGAAGTACTCTATCCACAAGCTTTGAAGTATTTTTTTTTAATTTTTTTTTATTGGTTGTTCAAAACATTACAAAGCTCATGACATATCATCTTCCATACATTTGATTCAAGTGGGTTATGAACTCCCATTTTTTACCCCAAATACAAGTTGCAGAATCACATAGATCTGTTCCTCTCTCAGGCCTGCTGAGCATCATCCAGTTTCTACAGAAGGTTGTAAATTGATATTTTGATTACACACTCTTGTACTTTTCCAGCTCTGTTCAATTTAGGCGGCAGTTTGGCTTTATAATGCTGTCATTCTTTCCATAAAATCAGCATTTGCTTTTTGATGGCCTATAAAATAGCAGCTACCTTATGCACTTAGTACTCAATAAATATTAAGTAATGGTAGTAGGGTCTATAACTGAGCAGGCTGTTTCTTTTTATAGACAATGTTTCAGTCTTCTATTTAGACATTACAGAAGGACCCATATAATGATGTTAAATGTTCAAATAAACTATTGCCCTATTTTTTAATATCTGAGAAAGTATTCTTAGAGTCTAGTAATAGAGTCTATATACTTTGCATTTATTTAACTGTTAAAAAAAGAAAATGATGATGAAGAAGAAGAGAAGGAGGAGAAGGAGAAGAGGAAGAGGAAGGAAAGGAAGAGGAGGAAGAGAAAAAATGAGTGGGGTAGGGCATGCTGTTAGGTAATAGAGATGAAAAAAAGAATACTCTGAAGAGCATCGTCTAATAAGGTTAGAATAATTTAAGAGTCAAAATATTAAAGTGAATCTCCTTTAAAAGAGTAAAATAACACTAAAAACAATAAAAAAAAAATTAGCATTAAAATTTCCAGGCTGCCAACTGGTCATTCTACCTGCACTGCCTATCCCCTGAGCCCACCTGTGTCCTACCTATTGGGATATCTCTAAGTTGACATAATCCAAGTCCAAGGTCCCCAAGAACACCTACCCCTGAAGCCAGACTTTAGCCTTCACATGCAGTGTTCCCTGGGGGTAGCTGGGGAAACTCCACCTCCTTTTGCATCCAGACCCCGCCATTGTAGCCCCTTGTGACCCTAGAGCCCTTTCTTCCCCACTTGACCATTTACAAAGTGCATCCTTATTTATGACTTTTAAAGCTTTGAACCAATACTGTGAGGTTGATATTGATCCCATTTATAGGAGAGGGAAACTGAGGTTCAGAAATGTTGTAAATTCCTCAGGATACACAGTTTTTTTCACACTTTTCCTAATATGACTGGAAGAGTCTCCTGTTAATACCTGAATCTGTGGGGAGAGGTAAAGACTGAGAGTAGTCTTAGACCTGGATTTGAATATTGGACCTAATTTTCAGGATGTGCCCTCAGGCACATTGTGAATATCCTTAAAGAACAATCTCCTTAGATGTTCAACAGAGATAGCATCCACTTTAAATAATATTCACTTTAGAGGATTAAAGATGATTTTACAAAAGTGCTTAGTTCGAGGGTGGGGGCTGGGGTTGTGGCTCAGTGATAGAATGCTGGCTTAGCACACATGAGGCATTGGGTTCAAACCTCAGCACCACATTAAAAAATGAAATAAAGATATTGTGGTCATCTACAACTAAAATATAAATATTTTTTTAAAAAGTGCTTAGCTCAGTGAGCATTCAGTAGATGCTACTTGTTGTTTAACATTGCTATTTTTAAATTATTTGTTCCTACCCTAATTCTTCTCTTCTTTAACTGTAGTTCCCAATCCTGCTCTTCTCACCTTTGCAGCCAATACTTGAATAATTTCTTCATCCTATGAGTATATTTCATCCTCTTTCTCTTTTATCCCTGGATACCAGAGATGAAAGGCTGTGATGTCTTGCTTGGGGTAATCTAATTTTGATTGTGGGTTGAACACAGAATTTGGCCTTCAGAAGAAAGTTTTTATTTAATTTTTTTCTGATAACAGCAAAATATGCTTCTTTTAATTTTTTTCTTTTTTTGTATTCTTTAATCATATTTTGTACTTTTCTCCCTATCTCACTTCCCTCCTGGAAAACTATGCTTTCAAAAAATCATTTACCTGAGGATTTTGCTGATTTTGATAACTATCCACACAGGAATCTTAAGGACACCTAAGTAGATATCCATGGCGCCTCTTTGTTCTTCTAGTCTATTCTGATACAAAATTTCATTATTTTAACCCTATGTACCTCAGCCTACATAACGATAAAAATGAAATCTTCGTTTTAACAGAGGAATTACCTTGCTTCTTCAATTGAAGTAGAGATGTGAACAGCATTTCCTCACAGTTTCTGCCATAGCAATCTGTTTTAAGTACTTGCTCTTCAATGTGCTTTGTTTACTTGCTTACCTGGAGCAGCAGATCTGTGAATGTGTGGCATCCAGATTGTTTTCATGAGAGGAACAACAATGATTTGCTTAAAACTTATGCAAGATGCTCCATTATAACAACCAATCCAGAACCAATCCTCTAGTCAAACAAGGATCAAGCATATGCAAAAGAAAATGACTTTCCCTTAAAGGAGAAATATTCTACATCAAATAATTCACTAATACACGCAAAACTATATTGAGAACCAAGTAAACATGTGCAATTTGCTAACAAAAATATATAAATCTTTCTATCACCATCAAAATTCTATATAAAATAATATTTGTCATTTTTGAATGTTGTTTGCATCCTAGATATATATTTTCATTTTAAAGTTTGGGAAAAGATATATAATACCAAGGAACTGATCTTCCAAGAGAAGTCACTCCACCACATTAAATGCTATGGTGCGGGGACAGGGAAGCTGTCCACATAATGATTGGCTCCAGAACTGTACAGCTAGACCAGAATGAGCAAAACTTGGATGCTCTTCAGGTCATCCATGAACTGACAAATAGTCACTGAGATGTCTGCTAATATGCAAATAAAAACACTTTCCAGTTCGAACTGGTCAGCAACAAGAGAGGATCCAGCAAGGATGCATGTGACTTTATTCAGTCTCTCAACTCTCAAGGAGGCATGTGATAGTCAAATTACCTGGGGCTTGTCTTGCTCCAAAAAAATGTAGGTGCAAGTGTAGGAAGACTGACTTCCTGGTTGTAAAGCTCCATGTGCTACACAGTACCTATGGTTTTAAATGTCCATAATTTTGGATGGAATGAAGCAGCACTATTGAGATCTTCCATGTGTTCTTTCCAAAGGACTCAGACATGGTTTTTTTGTTTTGTTTTGTTTTTCTTTTTGGCCAGGGGGGCTACCTGGGATTGAACTCAACCACTGAGCCACATCCCCATCCCTATTTTGTATTTTATTTAGAGACAGAGTCTCACTGAGTTGCTTAGCACCTCACTTTTGCTGTGGCTGATTTTGAACTCGAAATACTCCTACCTCAGCCTCCCCAGCCACTGGGATTACAGGTGTGCACCACCAAGCCCGGCATAGACATGGAGTTTTATGGGACATTGTGCCAACTGAAATACTTTGCTAATCTACTGTTTGTTCCTAAAATTATCAAGATCTAAGTTACTTTATTCACAATAATAAACTCATAAATGCTTATTGGTCTGTTTATATAACAAAAAAAAAATGGCCATCCCAACCAAGAGCCACCACTGTGTGGCTCAACAGGACAAATAAGGGAGTGCACAGTTGTCCCCAGGGCAGAAAATGGTAGCCTTCTGGATCACTCTGATTGCCTTCGACTTTTGCTTCTGCCTCCTTCTGAATGTGTACATCCAGCATTAAATTTTTCAGCACTTCCTGGGGGACAGATCACAGAAGGGGATCACATTAGTCAGGACTTCCCTCTGGTAAGAAGCTAGATTGCTCTTTTGTTGAAAAAACTCAGTGCTGAAGAACTGAATCAATCATGCCAGACACACAGTATCTCTACTTGCTCACAAAGTTCTTCCAAGAAAGCAATTTCACAACCTCCACTGATAATCTGTTTTATTCTTAACCTCCTGCTGCCAGAGAGATGCTCTGGTCTGGGGCAGCTAAATAGATTTGTCACCAGGTGATACTGTGAAACTTTCTTGTTAATCCTAAATATGATAGGTTCACTGACTCTGAAAATCCTGAACTTGAGAAGAAAGGCTAACAAAATAATCTCTCTCTAGGAAAACTATTAATTAGCATGTAATTTACATAATTAATGGCTTGATTCCAAAACAAAAACTTGAGACATAAGCAAGCCACACAGACAGACACACACGTAACCTTTCTCTTTTTTATAATTTATATACTCCTTTAAATGTATCTTTCTCCTTGCACGTCTGATAATGAGAATTCTAAAAATCTTTATGAAATTTAAATGAAAATGTATGTTAAAAGAGCTTCGACAAACCAATATGAAACTATTGAATACTATTGAGCTATACACTTGAAAGTGCTTAAAACATGACACAACATCCATAGTATGCGTATGTAGAAGCAAAAAGTCACACCTAGACAGAAAAAAAAAAAAAAGAGAATGGATGGAACTAGTACTGCTCCTTTTAAACAGTTCTCTTGTGAGAACTTGAATGGATTCAGTTTGACATGACTTCAGCCATCTTGAGTCATAACCACCATGCTTGCCCCTGGGTCACCCCAAATCAGTTTTTCCTGGTAGTTTCCCAATATAATAGAAATAGACAAAATCATTAGAGTAACACATGGAGCTTTACAACCAGACCCTGGTGCCAGAGATGTGCCTGACTCTTTGATAAGCCAGGTACAGTCCAAATTGGATGAAGTCATATTGTTCTAACCAATATATATGCTCCTCTTTCTGACCCAAATAGCAGGGATCCAACTGCCTTTCAGGACCATGCTTCTGTGAGTAAATCCCCCAGTAAATTTCACTCTGGATCTTTCTACCCTGTTTCTTTCTTTCTTTCTTTCTTTCTTTTTTTTTTTTTTTTTTT
>NW_026000093.1:9006099-9059212 GCF_001458135.2 Marmota marmota marmota | reverse complement strand
ATATATATATATATATATATAGCACCAAGTAAAAATAAATAAGTAAATAAATAAATAAACAAACAAGCAGAAGGTCAGTAAAGTAAAGGAAGGTGAATAAAGGAAAGAAAGCAGAGAAATAGGAGATATGGGGGACTGAAATGGAGCTAATTAAATTCCATGCACATGTGATCATGTCAAGATCACCATACTGTTATGTATATTATTATGCACTAACAAAATCATTTTTTAAAGTAATTCTGAAAGGCAGGAAAGAAATTTATTCCATAAAGCTATATTGGAAACACAATGGAATCAGGCATTCCTAAGCATCTTGGCCAAACTGTGGTCTGGTTAGTCTTTATCTTGGGCTTAGTGAGGCAGGGGCCTTATCCAAGATAAGAAAATTGCTGTTGCCTCCAGGATAGTTTCAACCCTTGTCACACCTATTGTTCTTGGAATCCAAGGTGACTGCAAGAGAGAATGACTCAGAGCAAAGAAGATAGATGCAATATGGAGGCCAAGATTTTATCTTTCTTTAGATACCCTTCGCAGATATCTTCAGCCCAACTGAACAGTCAGAGCTTTTAGCAAAAGCAGCCTCTGAGTTCTTGCTACAATGTCTACCCAATGCAATTGGTTTTGCATCTGAAATCTCTTCTCTGTGAAATTCCTCTCTCTCTTTAGAAACTAGACTTTGACTCTTGTAGATTTTCCGGTATTTTAGATGTTGTTGATTACTTCCCCTGAAGTATAGGTTAACATGTTCCTTGATCTCATTTCCTGTAAGTAGAAGGTTGGACTCAGAGGCTTTATCAAAATCAATTGTTGATTCTCACGCCCCCATCTCACCCCAAGAACACACCATAAGTAACAGAGTGTTCTGTCAGGAAGAACATAACATCTGATCCTCTCTTTTATTGTAGAGTTAGTAGTCATCAATGGTCATGACCTAGATCTATAATACAATGAATATATCACTGTTCACTGAAAAACTGTGTTACTCTAATTCTATTGTCACCAGAAGTGGTCCCTGGAGTTCCCAGAGAGGGGGAACTCAGGACCACTAAGGTCCTTGACAAACATCGTAGAAGCCAATTTAAGCACATGTCAATTAGAGACCCAGACAGATTTATTTAGGAAAGCAGAGGCACATTCAAAGGACAATGTGGGTCATCTTGAGAGCAAAAGACAGCAACCCTTGGATCTTGGGTATTAATATTTACAGATGAACAGCAGCTAGGAGGTGGGCAGGAGGTGGAGTTGGTGTGGAATTGTGTGATTTGATGCTGTTTTTTCCAGCACTTGCACGTAGCCCTCAAACAGCGCTTTCTATGGACAAAAATGGGCCAAGGGTGAACTTGGTTGTTCTTGAATTTCCTGTTTTACCTTCATGGGCATTTCCTGCATTCCAGTGGTTTATAGGTGCTTTTCTTTGGGGAAATTCAGTATGACATTTTTTTCTATGTTATCTCCAATTTCCTATCTCATTATCACTTCTTAATTTCTAGCTAGAACACTTCTAAGACTCTTCATTGTAAAGTCAGCTTTGAGACTTCTTTAAAAAAGAAAAAAAATCTTTCATTTTCTTAAATGAATACCATTATCTCATGCTGGAATTTTTAAAGGCTGATTTGAAATTCAAGGGATGAGATCGAAATGCAAAACTGATCAATCCTTCCGTTTCCCAGGGCAATCAACCTTAACTCTAAGATTTAGCTTCATTAAAACAGAAAATCTGCAGGAAGAAAGCAAAATAACAAATGATTGAGTAGCAGAAAATGCACTGGGTGAAATTGCAAAATGTTTTGCCATACATCTATATTCAATTAGGGATATTAGAACATTCATTTGGGTGTTAGAATTTACTCTGGTATTCTGGTAAGGAGTTGCATTCTGAAGGATTTGAAATGCTTAGTGTCTGCATAGTAGAGTTGGCTCTATTATAGCAGAAGGTCAGAAATAACTCATCTATTAATTGGGGAACATGTATGAAAACATGGGCCAGTAAAGCATCTTTTCCTATTAACAAAAGGGATTATGTTCTATTGTCTCCATCTCTCCACTTACTTGGAGTTCGATTGAAGATAAAGAGCAGAGCTTCAGCTCTAAGGCAGTATGTGTGTCTGAGCTGGGCCCTTCAGCAGAACTGACATGTCCCGGGAGTCATTTGGGATTCACACATCATTTCTCCAGAACATCTTCCTGCCTTAGCTTAGCCTCTTCCCACCTACCAAGGAAACAGCCTCTTCTGCATTTAGTTTATTAAGTCAGCAGGAGGTTCCTGAGGGAAGAACTGGGAAGACTAATTACTGGCAGCTGGGGTACCTGTGACTACTGGAGCCACTTAAATTGTTGCTTTGCCAACAGGAATTATGGTGTCGCTGACTAAAGGGATGCCAGGAGACAGAACTTGTTCTGAAAGAAAGCTGACTGCCTCATGTGGACTGGGCTTGAGTATCTATACATGCAATTCCATCCCCTAGGGTCTTGGCCATAGTCTGGGGCTGCCTGAGCCAGATGCTATCCAAGAAAAGGCTCCTATGCTCTCGGCTACTAGGGGAGACTGCCCCATGACACTAGTCACCATATTTTATGCAGCAGACATTGGTATACAAAAGATGATTTTCCAACATGTGTGTCAGTAGATAGGGAAGTGATTTATATATACATTCAAATGATCATATCCATTAATATGAACATAACTAAAAAATGGGAACCATGACAGAAACTCTAGTGGCATAGAGAATGTTCCACTAAACAAAACTCATGTTTAAGGCACCCCTCACCACTGTTCTGTGAGCAGATCTACTACCTCCTAATTGGAAAGCCTGTATACATGTGCTTAGGTCTGTCCATTCACTTATTTGTAGGTCCATATAGAAAAAAAATGAACCAGCAAGCATTTTGCACACAGAAATAATCCAATCTTTAGTAATTCTTCCTGCCACAAGTTTCTGAATGAGAGTCACCCTTGGGTCCCCAACAGTTTTCCTCGTCTCTGTCAATTATGGTACAACAGGTGGAGGCTCCCAGCCCATGACAACTGCAGGACTTCATGTTATTAGGTTTTGGGCCCAATACCCCAGGGAATCCTTCATGTCCATTCATTTAGAGGGAAAAAAAATATTTTTTTTTCAATACTGGGGATTGAACCCAGAATGTTCTACCACTAACTTCCATCATTTTTATTTTGAGACAGTCTAAGTTCCCCAGGCTGGCCACAAATTTTTGATTCTCCTTCCTTAGCCTTCCAAGTTCCTGGGATTGCAGGCATGTGCTACCATACCTAGCTCTATTTAAAGAAAATTCTTAAGAATTCTGTCTCTTTTGTAGATGACTAGATTTGGAAAATCAAAAATGTACTGGCATGTATAAAATGCCTTGCCAAAATTCAGACAATCATAAGTATTATTGTTATTTAAGTGGAAGAATATGGCTCACCTAGTCAGTTCTGCACGTTTTCAGGGTAGAACTCTGAGGCTTGGTAGTAATTACCATATTTAACCTAGGCGGTGCAAGCTGGAGTCTCAAGACTGGTCAAGGAGGGATAGTCAATACAAGCACTGAACACACATCAGTGATTTTCCTGTCTCATACTTTGAATGTTCATATCCTTAATTAAAACTGTAGAATGAAGTATTGTAAAGTGTAGGCTCTGCATTCGAATTGTCTAGCTACTGATACTGGCTTCATCACTTGACAACCCTGAGCCTTTAAATAAGTTAGTTAGTATTTTAAGTCTTTGTTTCCCCATCTGTCCATTGGAGACAATAATTCTTGTCACAAAGATGGTGGTGGGTGAGGAGAAAGCAAAATAATGCTGTAAAGTATTTAGTCCATAAGATTTGACCTTTGAAAAGTTTAACCATTGTTATCATCTTTCATTGTTAACAATTTTTGACCCTAAACAAGGTTCTTTTTCCCTCTGGGAATTGTGGGAACAATTATTATAAGACCCAGTGCCAGTTGAGCAATGAAGGAGAATTTTATTCTTGCCCAATAGTAGAAGGAGTGGGAGATAGATTAGCAAATCACCTTCTTGTCCTGTGGGAGGTTGGGGGATACAGATAAAGGGCAAAATAAATGAGGAGAGGGATAGTTAGTAACAGGGAGAGGTATTCAAATCTTCTCAGAGAATGGAGGAAGATTTTTCCAGGAATTTGGGCTCTGCCTGTTTTTGATCCTTTCATGGTTCTTTCTGGTCATCACCATGGTAATTGTCAATTGTCACAGCACTGGTGGAGAGGGGTCATTTAGCATGCACATGGAAGTATAATAAAGTTAAAGGTTGTCTGGTGGGCAGGCACCTGACAGTTATTTTCAACCCAATTGATTTTGTCTAGCCCACTTGGAGAGGAATTTCTGGACTACAGGTACCCTGTCCTCAAAGATAATTAAGAGTGGGTAGAAATGCCACTGTGTCACCTAACAAGTAAAGGATTAGGGCATTGTAAAATCATCTTCCGGCGACATTATTAAAAATGCCTGCTTTATGCACAAACAAAAGAGAGAGAGGGATCCATGACTGGAGGGAGCCACTTCAATAATCTTGAGCCCTCTTTGTGTGCAACAATTTCCCAACAAGATTTTGGGAGGCTATTTCCAGATCATTCTCTCCACTTTGCACCTCTCACTAGTCCCTGCCACAGTCACCATTCATCCAATACTCTCAAGGGAACCCACCTGGGGGCTGGCTGTTGGATGCTCAACCAGGTTCTGGCTGTTCTTCAAATGCTCTGTCAGTCACACCTCCAGGGGAGGTAAGAGCAGGGAGAGCAATCCAAGAGGCAGGTTTCTGGGGTTCTCTGAGCAAGAAAAGTGAGAACCTGCCTTATGTAAGCCTAGAAAACCAGGGTTTCTTGTAATCAGCAATAAAGTCATGGCAGACTTGGAAAGGTAATGGGGTTGTACAGATATGTGACTCCAGTCAACAGAGATACCTCCAGTCAGCAAGACCTGAGGCTGAGGCTGCCTTGGGCTTCTTAAGAGATTTCACATTTGAGCCTTGTTGATTTCCTTTCCTTCTATAGTGACTATCCATCTGAAACTCCTCCCTAGACTTTGTTTCAGATAAAATTAACTACACCAGGATAACCTTGCCCTATTAACTGTTTGACTGGAGGTGTTTGTGGGTTTTGTGTCATACCATAACATAGCGGACCTTTTCACTCACTGTCAGACGTGTTAGTAAAGATCAGTAAGCACATTGAAATCAAAAGTGTTTATTATTTTCTTTAATTTTCTAAACAATATTTTTACTCCAAGTAAAGATATTTTTCTAATATTTAAATAAAATATTGCAAGCCCTGTCAACCCCCACACCTGCCTGCTTATACTCTTATTAAAGTAGGGTTCCATTTCTTTGCCCCTGATATAATAAGTACTTGAAATCCTTTGATACTGTTCCACAGGGCAGAGCAGAGGAAATCAAACCAATGACCTAGGTTGAATATGCCTCTTATCTAAAAGGAAAGCCTTAGAATTGGGACCAAAGCTCACATTCTATTCAGCTTTCCATTTCTGTGACAAACACTTGAGATAAATCAACCTAAAGAAAGGAAAACTTATCTTCGTTCACGGTTTTAGAGGTTTCAGTCCATGGTTTCTTGGCCATACTTTGGGCCTGAGGTAGCACAGTACATTATTTCAGGAGCGTATAGTTCATCAAAGCTGATCATCTCCTGTCAGCTAGAATGGAAAAAGATACAGGAAGAAGCTCTGTGCCAATATCCCCTTCAAGGACACACCCCCAATGACTTAACTTCTTCCCAATAAGCCCCACCTCTTAAAGGTTCCACCACCTCTAAATAGCAGCACAGGCTGATAACCAAACCTTCAGCACCTGGGCCTTTGGGGGACATTCCAGATCCATACAGCATCTAAGAAAGGACAAACCTTTAGTTCTGCTTTTTAGAGGTTTGAACAGAAGGCATACCACCAAAGTGTGATTGCACTTCAAATCACAAACCAAAAGTGAAATAGTGAGATGAAAATAGAGGCACACTGAGAAAGCTACACATTTGCATCATGTGTTTCCATTCAAAGTAAAACTCAGAAAGGAAAACACATGTTTTCTTCCTCCATATGTAGCCTTGTAAGGAGGAAATGGTATTTCAACCTAATGGAGTCACACATGAGTATAGTAGGCCCCCCTTA
The DNA here is from genome assembly GCF_001458135.2 of Marmota marmota marmota. Taxonomy (NCBI): domain Eukaryota; kingdom Metazoa; phylum Chordata; class Mammalia; order Rodentia; family Sciuridae; genus Marmota; species Marmota marmota. Next base: position 9,053,074 of record NW_026000093.1, on the reverse strand, counting down.
TTTGCAGGGGATACATTCCAAGTCCCCCAGAAGATACCAGAAATGGTGCATAGTACCAAACCTACACATAGTACATTTTTTCCTAACCATATATCCCTATGATAAAGTTTAATTTACAAATTAAGCACAATAAGAGATTAACAGCAACTACTAATAAAGTAGAATCTTTATCATAATATGGTATAATGAAAGTTAATTAAAGTTATAAATCTTGTTTGTATCTGAAATTCAACCACAGAAGGTTAAACAGTGGATCAAGTAGGAGGACTACTGATTGTCCAAAGCCAAAATTAACACAAATATATTTTAAAGATCTCGATTGGCTTTTATTTACAATTCTAGAAACAGGCAGTCCTCCAAACCAGCTCCAAAGAATTCTAGGACGGCAACATGGTCAGGCAGAATTTATGGACAGAAAATGGACGTGAGGAATAGAGACAGAAGAACTTAAAGGGTTTGCCCTATTTGAAACAGTTGGCTATCTATAATCAACTGAAGCTTAGCTGCTGTAACTAGCTGAAAGTGAAACACTTGCTACATGAGAATACTCTCAACTTAGGTACATTTAGCATGAATGTCTCGATATTGGTTTAGTCCCTTGAGCACATCACAGAAACCCAGAGCAAATCAATGGCTTTCTACTACAACTTTTATTCAACTGTATAAAAGGGGAAAAAACCAGGATGCCACCACAAGCCTCCCAGCCTCTGAGCAATCTCAAATGCATTTAAAAAAAAAAAAAAAAACTTGTCCAAATGACTTGAGAAGACATTTTTAAATATTCTAAGATAACAATTGCTTAGAGCAAACAAAAGGTGATTATTTTATCTTTTAAAGTTTTCTTTTGTTTTTAGAGAGTGAAGAGGCAAAGTTTCTTAGAATTGAAAAAAATTCTCAGAAGTGTTCAATGTTTTCAATAGGACTCTTGAAAATCAAGCCAGACAAAAATGCCTCTCTAACTTATTTTTCAGTGACCTATTTTTGCCTCCCAGTGTTAAGTTTTATTTTTCAAGTGCCCTTAATATTGTGACTAACCATGACCTCCATCATAATCCTTTAGATTATAATGACAAATATCATCTCTTTGGTAATTTTCAGGAAATGTGAAAAAAAATATGTGGAATTTCCTCTCAAGTTTTCCAAAAGATTTGGAGTATGATTCAAACACCACTTCAAATATGATTACATTATGAATATCTCCGTTTAGAACCTTATGTTCCCAATCCCTTCAGACCTCAGGTTGAGGTATGGGAGATCCAGTCAAAAAAACGATGCTCTATGCAGGCTGGGGCAATCTGTGGCCACTCTACAGTGTGTTAAGGACATGAGGGAGCCGAGGCTTTCTCTGCCCAACTGCCCTGTCCAGCCCATAACCTAATAATCAATTTTATTGAACTTCAAATTTATTTAAGTATTGCCAATGTTCTCTGCTAATGTAACAGGGGTCCCTCTCATGTAATGAGGGTCAACTTCATGCTTTGAATATACACCTTGTTGCTTGACCACTGGTGGATTATTTTTAAATAGACATGTTTTTTTCCTTCTTTCTTCTTCTCAGTCTTCCTCTCATTCTTCCTCTTCCCAGCAGCAGGAGAAACAAGATTACACTCTTCCTGTTCTAAGTCAAGTTATCCACACTTTCACTCACTGTCCACAAGAATAAAGAAACTCTAGACCTGGAACTGAAGCAATAGTTTTTTCAAGGATGTAAGTTAAACATTAATTAGATCTGCTGATAATGATACTTGGAAAACAGCCCTTATGTCCCCCTTTTTAAAGCCTTCTGTTCCCCCTGGAAATTGGGCTGTGGCCTCAGTGATGTGAGTCCATTGCTTTTCTCCTTGGCTAGCAAAGCAATAAAACTTATTTTTTCCTTTTTCTCAAAACTTTGCCCTCATTATTGGATTGACATCAGGGACAGGAACTGAGCGTTCAGTGTTACTAGTTACAAATGATCTGTCTCCCTTGAATATATTCAGCTCTTTCCATTTCAAAATGAAATTCTCTGTGGTTTGTTATTCCTATTAAATCATATATTCCTGAAGGCTGGGGCTTATAAATCATTTTGTATCCCTACCCCCAACATCTATCTGTTGCAATGCTTTGTACCCCAGTGAAAGTTAAATGTAATTTCTAAGTGATTAAATGAATGTATCCATCTTCTCTTCCAGAATTCTTCCACCAATTCACTCTTGCCCCTAAAAACCCTCCTATGAGTTAGCTTCATTATTGTAAAATAGCAAATTCAACCAATTCCAGTTTCTGAGAGCATGAAAGAACAGGGCAGATTGATCTCATTGTATATGGAATACTTCGGGATAGGGCAGTCAAGGGTATGGACAGGGTGGACACAAAGGGATGAGAAAAGGATCTGAGGAGAGATAGAAGAAGATATTGAGGAGTAGTTAAGAACTCTGAGGTCACCCTGCCTGAATTCAAACTCATGAGGGCAAGATGTATACCTGGCTCAGTTTTCATGTGAGCAAAATAAAGACAAAATAGCACTGCTCTTGTAGGGTTGCTATAAGGATTGAAAGACAATGAGGTGTCTTTCTTTGATGGTGTTTCTGGAATATGCTAAGAACTTATAAATGTATCTTGGTATTACTGAAGAAAAGGAACTAGAATTTAAAGAGTATAAAATCACTGGGGATAGATATCTATCTACCCATCTATTTATCCATTTCTGTCTCACTCTATCAAGAGTCCGTGCTGGTTTCCAAATAAAATGGGTTCACCCATAACATGGTATATAATAGGAGATAGTGGAGTCATATGGACTTGACTTCTGATGATAGCTTCTCTGCTGACTGGTTGGTCCCTGATTGAACTCCACAAAGCCTCTCTGTATCCTAGATTTTTCAACAAAGAAGGCCAAAAATGGGGGGGGGGAGGTAAAGCACACTGTTTACAACACCAGCTAACTCTGAGCAAATCAGTTCATCTCTCTTTCTTGGTATCTTTCTCTTTTCCTGCATGTATTGAATAAAGAATCTGTGAAAGGATGCTAATTCACAATAAAGGGAGGGGTTATGGAAGAATAGAGTTACTTTAGATTAGGCAGAAGGGAGTGAAGGGAGAGGAGCAGGTATGGGGGTAGGAAGAATAGTAGAATGAATCAGACATTATTACCCTATGTACATATATAACTATATGACTGGTGGGATTCCACATCATGTACAACCTGAAGAACAAGAAATTATACTCCATCTATGTATGATGTATCGAATTATCAAAGTGCTTCTACTATCATCTATAAATAATTATGAAAAAAACATTTTAAAAAAATCTGTGAAAGGATGATGAAGCTTAATGAATAAATGCCTGATGTTCTTTTCTTTCTTTCATGTTTTTAGGCGGGTGCTGGGAATTGAACAGGCAGGCTCTGCCACTGAGCCACATCCCTTGTCCTTTTCTTCTTTTATTTTGATAGAGCATCTCACTAAGTGGCTGAGGGTCTCACTAAGTTGCCTAGACTGGCCTTGAACTTGCAATCATCCTGTCTCAGCCTCTGGAGTCACTTAGATCACAGGCATACGCCACCAGACCCAACTGTAGTTGGTATTTCTGATAATGAGATTGGAGGAGATTCTCCATGAGAAAAGACATAGATGCCATTGAAAAGATAAGCTACACTAACATTATTAAAAGGACAGGACATAATTGACTGAAAGCTGGGGTCAAACTGCTTATGAGTATTTGGAACTGTGGATGATTTGTGTCCAGAGTCCTCCAACTCTCCTAAGAGTTGAATGGAAACCCCAGGAGGATACAGGACACGTGAACACTCCAGGGTGTGGCCAAAAACACAAGGACTGCCAAACGTGGGTACACTCCCTGGTTGGCAAAGCTGGCTTTTCCTGGCAGAGCCCTGTGAAGCAAAGAATCTGAATGAATGCAGGGATTTCTCCAGAACACAATTCACTTGTGCGTCAACTTGAACTTGGGAAAAGGGTGTTTTTTAGTATATGGTAATTAGGTTTGTTTTGAAATAAAACCAGCACAACACAATGTTTCTTTCTCCTTTCTCTTCCCAAAGTTTACACAGCTACAAAGCTGAGTTCAGAGCCGTGCTGGTGATATACCAGCCTATTACCTGACAGGATGCTGTGGAGGAGAGAACAGAGCCCAGAGTAAGGACTTGCTGGCCAGCAGAACACACGAGTGCAGAGAACCTCACAGGAGAGGGACATTTGGGGATTTTTCATTTCCCTGTGAAAGAAGGAGAGAGAGACAGAGAGACAGAGAGAAAAATGAATTTTGAATGTCTCCCAAAGGCTCATCTGTTAAAGGCTTGGTCCCTGGGGTAGTGCTACTGGGAAGTGAGGTGACCTTTAAGACATGGGGCTAGCAGGAGATCCTTAGATGATTAGAGTTGTGCCCTTGAAGACTCCTTCCTTGTTCTCTTTTGGATAGAAGCTGAGCGATTTGCTGTCCCACATACTCTTCATTATTGCCATCTGGAAACCCACCAGAGGCCCAAAGCAACAGGTCTACCTGATCATGCTTTTCATGTACATTCCAAAGAGGTCTTATGCTCCCTCCATCTCCAACATAACCTAAAGGTTAAAAACTTCCTGACCAAATCAAGGGAACAGGTCCAAATATGTTGTTGCCAGATAATGATTCATCCTAGAATACTAGACTTGATTTAGAAGGAGATGAGGAGTCTTTTAAAAATGCAAAGTAGCAAGATAAAGCCAATGGAATAATCTGTTTTCTTCTGTGGGCTCTGCCATGCTAAGAGATATCCACTCAAAATTGTTATGTGCTCATCTCATTAGTACCTCAGACTCCATGTCCAGAAAAAATGAACTCAGGAGCTGTCCCACAGTCCTGCTTGTCTCCATCCTCCCCTGATGTGGAACATGGTACATCTTCCGACCTACTTTCTCAAGATGACAATCTAGAAGCTTCCTTTTCTCCCCCTTGTCATGATGGGCACCTCCAGGTAAATCTCAGTGTGGAACCCACTATCTCCTGTCTTTCTCATCAACCCACTTCTCTCCAACTTACACTGAACCTTTTCAACATCATTGCTCCTTTAAATCCTACAATGGTCACCAGAAGCCCCCACCCCTTCTCCAAGCCACACTGCAACAAATGTTCTTTGTGAAAATATAAGTATGATGTTACTCTCCCTCCAGCTTAAAATCTTTTCAACAATTCCCTTTGATCCTAGAGGTAAAGTCCAAACCAATAAGCAGCCTAGAACTTCCTAAATCATCTGGTTATTCCTTCAGTGATGAAATCCTTGTTCTGGCATCTCTCCCCCGAAATTCACTTTGTGCACTCATGAAATCCACTCCTCCATGTATTTCACAGCACCTACCATGCATGTGATTACCTATTCATACCTGTCTTCCCTTCTGGGTTAGAGCTGGTAGGGGGAGCTTTTGGGAAGCCATTGAATCTCATGCCCCAAGCAAAGTCTGCACATGAAAGATGCTCTAGAAATATGTGTTTAATGAATTAACAGATCACACATACCCATCAGTTTGAGCACACAGACATACACACACACACACACACACACACACACACTTGTGGTATGAACTCTAAGGACAGCCTCTAAATTCAAGTGAAATAATCCCCAAACAGAAAAGACAAATACTTCATATTCTCACTAATATGTGAAATTGATAAAAATTGAACTCATAGAAGCAGAGGGTAGAAAGAAAGTTACCAGACACTGAGGTTGGACCAGGGTGATGAGAGTACAAAACCTCAGAGAGGAGAAATAGTTGGATTTTTTTCCTTTACAGTTCTCTTTTTACATCAATTGCACAGCATGATGAATATAACTAACAATCAAATACTGCATGCTTAAATTTCACTAACAATAAATGTTCACTGTTTTAATCACAAAATATGTTAAATATTTGAGGTGTTGAATATGTTGATGCTTGATTTAATCATTTCATAGTATTTTTTAAATGCATAACACTTTTACCACATAAATATATACAACTATAATGCATTAATTTTTGAATAATAAAGAAAAGTAAGTTTGAACTTTGGTAATAAAAAAACAGTTGATGCAGCCCCTGTAAGAAGTAGATTGCCTCAAACACTTCTCCCCTGACCCTTGTTCAGATACAGGTCACCATTTTCTCTGCATGCTGTACCTCTTGGGTCCTTATCCTAAGAAACGCTCATACCTGGTATAGGAATTACCTCTAGTCTATGCAAAGCCATCCCTCAAAACGGACCACGGTGGAATTCAATAATTATCTATGGAATGAATGAACTTAAGAGTGCTCCCTTCCACTTTCACCATTTCTCCCAGCTCTGTGGTGCCTCCCCAGCTTTCTCATTTCTGAGAAAATAAATAAATAAATGAAACCATCCTAAGGGTATAAATGACTACAAAGGCATGATGTGTTAAGAACCTAAGGCCAATTCCACATAAATAGGAGAAACCTGGAAGCCAATGCATGGTGCATGGTAAACCTAAAAGTCCAGACATTCACTTGCTGACACTTGGTGGAGTAAAAAGTCCTTCCTGGCTCCTCTGATCAATCACACAACAAATGGGCACCTGCTTTCTACAAATGTCCATTTGTGAGACCAGCTCTGTGAGTTAAATTGCCTCATTGCTGCTGCTGTTTTCTGCTAGTCAAAAGCTCAACTAATCAGCCAAGAGCTGGCTCAGGGAGCCTACTTCCCAGAGCTCCCTTTTACCTGCCTTCCTATCATTCATTCTCCATCAGGCTCCAAAATACAAAACAACAATATCAACAAAATAGACTTAACATCATACAGTTAATGGAAAAGAGTACCCCAAAAATCACTTAATAAATACACAGATGTTGAGTCAGCTGCCTGTTGATGTATAGATTTCAAAATGGGCTGCAATTTCTTCTTATTGAATGCTAAGTAAGTTTGAGCCATGAAATCATTCAAAATTATAGCAAGTCTACTATTTAAACACCATGAAAAGGAGTTTGGCAGTCTTACCACCTCTTGGACTAGTTCCAAATCAAAACTGATCCCTCTCTGTACAGTGGTCCAAATGATGTCATAATTGCCTTTCTTTCCCTTTTCTTTGCCCATTGCTATGTCTGGGAAATGGGCTAGGAAGGTTCTTGCCTTTCACGGCAGACCTCTTTGTGGAAAAGAAAGAGAGAGAGAGAGAAAAGAAAACAAAACTCAAGTTGCCGGTTGCCTTTCATTGAAATCAATTGTTTAGTAATTTTATTCATCCTTAGATTTGGTATCTTGATGAACTGCTTTGATTTTGAGTAGTGGAATAGAGCTAAATCATGGAACACTGGGACTCCCAAGCTAAGAAGTCCTTCAGCACACAATAACACGGGATAGAAATTTGTGGCATTTCCAAGGCATTAAAAAAAAAACACTTTTCAGTGTCTGAGACACAGTTCTCTGTGCTAGAAATACAGCCAAGAATAAGAAAATCGTAGTCCCTGCCTTTGTGAGTATTCCCATCTAATAGGCATGCTTGTGCAAGATTCAAGTGTATACAGTGGACTAAACATTTGATGAGGTTTGAGAAGGGACAAGGAGGCATTTCAACAGCAGAAACTGGAGTCTGGATGGACATAAGGTGAACAAAGGGAGATGGGCAATTCTGAGGCATCCGGTCCAAGGCACCAAATAACTGCTATTAGTATTAAGGGGGAGATGGAATTTTGAAAGACTCTGGAGTGAAAGTAAATGACTTTGATCCTAGATGTATTCAGTTTAGGGAACATTATAAAATCTGGATGAAGATATATAACTGGTAATGAAAATCCTGGACCTAAAGCCTGGGGAAAAAAGGTTTGAACGCAACAGAATACAAACAGACATGGTAGAAACATCTGATAATGAGCAGAAAGAAGGTAAGAAAAAGACTAGAGACACTAAATTAACCTTTGCATCCTAAAACTGCACAAAAACCCTGCACTGTTTGCATTCTATCATCCGTACTTATACCACGACTCTGGTGTCCATGAAATATTATGATAAGGGCAGAGAGGAAATCTATAATTCAGTGCATTCTGTCCTCCTTAAACGAATGAAAATCAGATGAATATGCACCCCAGGAGGCAAGAGGTTGGCCAGTATTTCTGCATGGGTCAGCTATTCACCAGAGCCCTTGATGATCTGGAATCTCTCAGAGCGGCAGGTCCCAAGCTCTGTGTGCCTTTAATTAATAAGAGAGATCACAATGTTCCAGGCCCATGTTGTTTGCGAGAGAGATGCTAGACAGTTTCTGAATATATTCCAGGGAAGGGATTCATGGGAACAGATGCCTGATCCAGACATTCAGTTACTACTGCAAATCCTACAGAAAAGGTAGCTTGCTTGGGGGGAGAGTGGCATTAATCAGGAGTGTGGAAAGTGATACTGCTGTTGCAGTCTTCTGGAAAAAAATCGTGATCCAAAATGAAGCAGCTCAGAAATTATAGGTTAGGTAGGCATTGAGAAACTAAAATATATTGAAAAGAAGCTTCTAAAAGAGTATACTATGCAAAGATTAAACTCCTGGTCAACTGAAATGCTATGTTGTTGTCAGGAGGAATTGGGAAAGACTTAAATCACTCAGGAAGAAGGCTGTTGAGCCAAATGTATGAAGTAACTCTTAGTTTTTAAATTGTCTGATGAAGAATAATAATGTATTTACATTCAGTTGCGCTGCTAAGAGATTCTACACACAGGCTTCTAATATAAAATAAATATGGTAAGTAGGATATTTAAATAAACCAATATAATGTGGGTAGGGGACAGAAACTGGAAATACAATAGATTTGAATAAGTCAAACATCCCAAGAGGATTAATCACATGTGGATTTGGTATTAACTAGAAACAAGTATGACAAGATAGTTTTAACACATCACGGGAATGGTGTGTCTGATACGCTTCCATCTCTGCAACAAGGACATGAATGTGCCATCATGGTACCAGGTCAGGGCACATCTGGACTATTGTTCAACTTTGAGTGTCCCACTGAAAGCCATTCAAAGGAAAACATCCACAGTAACAATAAATCAAACCATGCAATGGGAAGAAGAGGGTTAGATGCTCGTGCTAAGAAAAATAAGATTTAAGGAATACAGTACTGCCAGTGTAACTTTTAAAGGACTCGCACTCATTCTTTATAACTATAAAGGAAAAGATAGAAGTGAATTCATTCATTTAACAAATACTTCTTGAGACTCTGATATGTGTTAGATGTTTGGTATATAAAGTGAATAAAAACATCTGTAATTCCTATCTTCCGGAAGTTTATAGTATAAGAGAGAACAACTAATCAAATATCCACACGAGTTTTACAAAATAATAAATAAAAATAAAAAGTATGATGGGGGGGGGGAAGCACAAGCTATAGGAAAACGTGTAAGAAAAGACTTTGACCAAACCAGGAGGATAGGAATGACTTCCACATAGAAGTGATTTCTGAAAATACACATATGGGCTTTACCCAAAGAAAATCATTTAAAGAATCAGTCTCAGAATGGATTGTCTCTAAAGGAAGTGAGCCTTTCATCACTAGACATGATCAAATGGTGTCTGTTGGTAGTTGTTGATTGCCTCATAAAGCAAGCCACACGCTAGGCAGGGCTCTAGTAGATAAGCGGAGAACCCATTCAACTACGAGATGCCTGGAATTTACCATCAGGACCTCCAAGCAATCCCAAGAAAACCTAGCCAATGGGCTGTTAAGAGGATCATATTCAATATTGTCCTATAGTTACAAAACTAGTCGGCATTCTTCCAAGCAACTCAAGACATTCACATACATATGTATATACATGTACGCAGAGACATTTATTTCTCTCTGTATCTCTCTAAATATTAAATATATGTTACATATGTATATACATGTACATATATTTTATATATCGCTATATATATTTGGCATATGTATATACAGACACACATATGTAACATATACAATGTATAAAACATATATAAAATGTTTCTTTTTCATTTTTTAATATTTATTTATTTATTATTTATTTTTAGGTGTAGATGGACACAACACAATGCCTTTTATTTTTATATGATGCTGAGGATCAAACCCGGGTCCCGCCCCTGCTAGGCGAGCGCCCTACTGCTGAGCCACAATCCCAGCCCCTAATAAAATGTTTCTAATCACACTAAGAAGTTAACACTATTATTTGGTCAAAGAAATGCCATTGCCCCTGCCACCCACTCCATCTCTGTTTTGTCATGCTTGTCTTCTTTTCCTTTTCATACTCGTTAAGCAGACATTCTTTTTGGTAAGGTGAAAAGACAGAGCAAGGGCTAGATATACTTAACAATAATGCACTGTTGTCTTACCACATAGATTTATATTTTTATAAAACATAAATTTTTTTGGTACCAGGGATTAAACCCAGGGGCACTCAATCACTGAGCCACTTCCCCAGCTCTTTTTTATTTTTCATTTTTGAGACAGGATCTCACCAAGTTGCTTAAGGTCTTACTAAGTTGCTGAGGCTGGCTTTGAACATGCAATCCTCCTGCCTCAGCCTCCCAAGCTCCTGGGATTACAGGCATACACCATCATTGCTCAGCTATAAAATATTAATTTTTATCTTACTACACAGATTTCATATTTCAGAGCAGGGGGCTACAAACATGATGCATGTACCTGTCTTATGAATAAAGAACACAGCCACACTTTTTCATTTACATACCATCAATGGCAATTGCAACAGATAATTAATGACCTCCAAGGCCTAAAATATTTACTATCTGGATATAATAAAAACAAGGAAATTATCATAGACTCCTAGAGCTGTATCAAAGGCACCCACTGGACATATGTAGGTTGATTTGAGTATCAGTGAGGATGATAACTGCAATGGATTAAAATGGTAAATGTAATTACATTAAACCCAGAAGCTTATAATTATATTTTTAAAATGTGCTGTTTATCTTTGGAAGCTAGGAATGAACCTATCATTATTTTGAAAACTGGTAAATCAAGGGGAAACCATTTAATCTGGCTTTTCAATGCAACCCATACACCAGGGTAACCCAAGAATTGGCAAGCATTCCTTTTTATAGAGGTTGCTATTTATAGAACTTTTCTAGCTAATAAATAAAAATTAGAATTTCACCATTTCACAGTTTCTAGGAAAGTAACAAACCTAGACACGACTCATTAATGGCTGGTAGCCTGATGAGAAGAGAGACAAGCCAGATCTCAGCATCTCCCGATGAAGGTGAACATCATGTAGGCAGAAATGTCTTATCCCCCCAAAAAAACTTCAAACCCGAATGGTCAAACTTCCAGCTCTAATTATCAATTTATGGAAAATACAAGGGGCCAAACAACATATTTCACACTATCAAAGGCATGCAACCCACAGAAATATGAACCTACAGGATGAACCACTTGATCATCACAATAAAAATAATCCCAAGCAGAGATGAGGGGGTACCTACAGAATGTGAAAAGAGATGAAGTGATGAATCAATCTCAATGGATGGAACTCATTTCATTCTTGTTCAAACACAAATCATTCAGTCTATTGGAGAAATGCAATTAATAACTAGATACTTGATGACACTAAAAATTATTAATTTTTACATGTAATAAGGATCTTGTAGGCTTTTGAAAGAATCTTCCTCTATTAGAAATATATACTAAGACCATATCATATATAGGTTTATTTCAAAATCACATTTGACAGGTGGCAGTGGGTGGAGGTCTAGACGGAAAAGGTTAACCCCATGCTGACAGCTATGGAAACTAAAGGTGAGCACACTTTGATTTTTTGACTGTCTTTGCTTTTGTGTATTATGGGAAACTTTCTAAATAAAAAGCTATTGTTTTGCTCTTTATCTGAATCAAACAGAAGTGTAATGATATGAATTAAAATTAGAGGCAGGATTTTACCTGTGGAAAAAAAATGTAGTAGTCAGCTCTAGCTTGGAAAAGGAATAATAAGGGATTTATTCTATAGGACACATAGAACATGATAAAAAATGCATCTATGTTTTCTTGTTGGTAACAGCAGGACTCTTGCAACTTTATCATGAGCTTTTTCCCTAAAGTCATTTGATTTGGGGACCATGAGAGAGTAAGACGAAGAATGTCAATAAGGTGAGGCTGATATAAATAAAAGCAGATTCCTTTCATTCATAAGAATGTTCACAGACTTTTGGAGAAGACAGCCAGTTTGCAGGGAAAGGACCATCCCAGGAAAGGAAGAAACTGCTTTGTTTTTAAAGCCAAAGTTTTGTCTTAATTTCTAGAAATTCATAATCATGATCTCACTAAGTTCTTAATGAATGAAGGAAAGGTTTTACCTTTTTCTGTACTATGTCATGTGTATAAGCAAGTGGCAATAGAGGAACTTGGTACAAATTAATTCAACCAACATTTAGTAGGTACCAGGCTCTGTGCTCGACATGGGAATCACCAAACTGAATGGGTGTGTGTAGAAACATTTCTCCAGATGCTCGGGACTTTCTAGCTATGAATGCACAGGTCAAGGGGCACTTGGCTGACATTCTATTATTCTACTTATTGGCTGACTTTTCTTATCTTGCCCCTTCCAGGCAGATGGTAGAGGCTTCCTTTCAACATGGATCAACAGACCAGGCAATGCTCCGTGTCATTCAGAGAGTTTCTATACTAAACTGGTCATTGCCAATGTCCATCTGAGAAGGGTTGAGGGTGAGTGTGTGGTTGCTTCCTTTGTACCTGGTATTCCCCATGGGAACATCCTTTCCCACCTCCAGGACTACTGCTTTCAGGCTTATTGATGACTCTTAAACAAGTAAAATTAAATTCTTGATTTATTCTGTAGTTCTGCAACCACAGACTAAGTGGTAAATGTGGTGTATTCCATAGTGCCATACCTGATTGCCTAAAAACAAGTGACAGATGGCTGTCCTACAGAGCGAGGGGAAGATGCCATCTTTCCTGATGCTCCCTCACATGGACCCACACTGAATCCCCTTCCAGGATGTCCCTTGAGCAGGTATTTTTGTTTTTCCATCAAGGCATCTCCAGTGCAGAACAAGATGCTTGAAACAGAACAGCTGTTTGAGAAATCTTTGTGGAATATATTGAATGAATGAGCAATAAATCTGTGAGCCCAGTAAATTAGCAGTGAGTTCAATTTACAGCCTGCCTCTTCTGGAGGGACAAATACATTTTGTATTATCACAGTCAAACTTGTGACCTCAGCCATGAACTATTTCACTGTTGCCATTTGGAGTGACATGCAAAATTCAGCTTCACTGAGTAATAAATTCTTTGTGCTGGTGTCGATTACATTTTATGGTACATATCAAGATGTCATGAACTGAAATAGAAAAAAATGTTTGAAAAATTTCAAGGGCCCCTCAGTGTTGAGTCTTGGGCTCCTGCAAAATTTGGAAGAAAACAAATTTATTTGGATGCTTTCCAGAATAAGGCAAAAGCCTCACTGTATGTAGAAAAAACAATTTGGGGGTAGCAATATACACTAAGAAAACAGACTAAGATTTAGGAATAGGGAATTCTGAGGTCAAATACTTACTTTGAAAAAAAAAGAGTTTGGGGGATTTTTTGTTTGTTTGTTTTTCAGTATTTCAGATGTTAGAGTATGTCTTTATTCTTTTTTATTTGAAAAAGAATTTTTCAAGTATTTTATGAAGGATTGTCTTATTTCTTTCTCCTAAAGCAATTTCTTTATTTGCCAGGTTTTAAACAGGCTCTGGAGTATTTGGAACAACAAAGATCTGAGAATCTCAATATCCAGTTATCAAATTCAGAGCACCATTTCAATAAAATTGATTCCTGAGAACATTCTTGAGTTTCCTTCCTCTCCCCACTTCCTTTCAAGATATCAGTTACCCTGAAATCTGACACATATTTGGATTTAGGATTTATTCTCCAAAATGAAACAATTTCAAGGAAATATAATCAGTATATTTTTAATTGTAAAATTTGAAACTTAAAACAATTAAATGCTTCTAATATGACCAAATTCTCCTGGAGTCATGAGAAAATAAACTTTTAATTATGTTTGCCTAATTTTAAATCTTTTAATGATTGAAGCAAACATTGAGTATGCTAGACTTCCCATAAATTTAATCTTACCAAACTTCTCTATTTATTATAGTTAATTTGGGATACAACTATAATTGAGATTGTTGAAATAAATTTCCTTATCTGATGAAATGTTTTTCTCCATGTCCTCCAATAGGGAACTCAAGCTTTTGTTTATAATTCCTAAGTAATAATTTTTAACATTAAAAGCCTCTCATTGTTAAACTTCAGATCCCAAATCTGATGCTTCTGGGGGGAAAATATATTACCAAGGTCAGGATTTTCTTATAAAGTCTATGAATTAAAATCTCCAGTAAACTGATCTAGGAGAATCCAATCTGTTTGGGAGAACACATTTGTCAGGCATGAGCTTTGGGTTAACTTTGTTTTACTGATTTAAAATAAAAGAGTCCTTTCGGCCATAATTAAAGTATTTTAAGCAGCTGCATGACTTTGTTCTTCAGTGCTCAAGGGGGTTTGTTTTTCTATAAATATGTAAACTTATCAAAGGAAATAAATGAGCTTTATGTGCATGCTAGGTCTATTAGCTCATTAGGGACAGGAATTTAGCAACTACAACCAATAAGGGAAATAAACCAAGTGGCTCCCTGGTGCCCCAGATGCCTCAGTAGCTCCAAGGGGTTTCTCCAGGGGGCCATTATTTTTTTCACTAGAGAGAAGGGATAAATTGCTCATTATTATGGGAGTATTAATTTCTTAACAATGAAACACTTTGCTCCCTGTTTATTGGCGAGATGAGAACAGAAAAGTGTGCCTATGGTCTCTAAAGACCCTGGAACGTCTCATGTAAACAAGAACTTGCCTTTGGAACTGTCAATATAACTCACCTGATGAAAATGTTCTAATAAGGTGACCTCTCAGCACCACAGTGGCCTGTGTTCCTGGGCCTCCTGAGGTTTCCTTCTCAGTGGCTTCTCTGCAGCACCCTGGTGTCCTGGTGCTTACCAGTTCTGTTCTCATCTCCTGCATGGCTCTTCCCTGCTTCCAGGGCCTCCCCTCACACAGATTCTCATCCCCCACCACCCAGAAAAGCAAGCACACC
The DNA here is from genome assembly GCF_001458135.2 of Marmota marmota marmota. Lineage (NCBI taxonomy): Eukaryota > Metazoa > Chordata > Mammalia > Rodentia > Sciuridae > Marmota > Marmota marmota. The sequence goes on along the minus strand of NW_026000093.1, from coordinate 9,038,008 downwards.
CATAAATTGCATACCCAGAAAATGCCCCTGCTCTCTTTTATAATTGTACCTCCTAGATGTCTCAGGAGAGCCTTCAAATGAACCAACAGTGAAGACAAACAGCCTCTTAGAGTCAGTATGGTCCCATTGCAAAGTACCCAGAAGTAGAATTAAAGTTGAAAATGATATTCCAGCTCTGAGGCTGAATACTGGGATCAGCCTTGCAGGCAAAAATCAATGTCCTCTGGGTCTCAGGATCCTCATAGGTTCCTTGAAGAATATGCAGTACATAATCTCCAAAATGTTTTTAGTGTAAATATGATCTTAATTCATACTAAGGTATTTGGGGCTGCTTAGGGCTGGTCATAACCCTTGTCCTTAACCCTGGGGAATATTTATTTAACAACAGCCTTTAACACTTTGCTATCTTCCACCCTAATCATAAAATTTATCCATAAAAATATAAAGGATTCTATGGAGGACTTAAAAACATTTCAGATATCATACCTCCCTGGCTGCGTTCTTTACCCAGGAATGACATCTCCTTTTCTACAAGCAAAGGATGGGCCTGAAACCTCTGTGCTAATTCTTGAATCAATTCTAAAATTCATTTTTAAATGAATGTTGACTCTCTTCGTGCTTTTCTTTTCAAGGATAGATATTTTAGAAAGTCGTAGAAACCCTTGAGGAGAATTCTGGGGCCATAATGACTAAAGAAATGGGAACTGGCATAATTTTTGTATGGAAATTTTGTCAAGAGGGAACACCACAGTATTTCTAAAAACAAATTACGGAAGTAGGAAGCTGAAACATTTAAGAATTCTCTAGAACACTTCAGTGCATTGGAAATTAAGTGATGAAAAATTAAACAAGCTACATTCACATAACAAAATATGGTTTAAAATGCCTACTTTCTTTGGCATTTGTAAAAGTGGAAATTTTTATCATTGTTATATAAACTCATTTTATATACTTTATGAACTAAAGTCCATCCATAACTTTTGAGTGAGTCACTCTCTTGTAATTAGATACAGAAACATTCATTGAAAAAGACAGATATCCAATACAATCCAAATAATAGCAGGAACAATGAATATTTAAATCTCCAAGAAATTGTATTTTCCTCTTGATGGACTCAAATGTCTTTTATCATATGCATTCATCCTGCCTCCATTGGGAGTTTCTCAAGGACAGGAACTGAATTCTGTTTCGTTTGCATCCCTGTATGGCAGAAAAGGCAAAGGGTCCCAGTGGACAGTAAGTCCCTGGAGATCCTTATGAACTAAAGGCAAATCATCTTACCTCACAACTCCAAGGGCATTCTGAGGAGGTCCCACCCGGTGTCTAACAGAAAGTCACAGAAGTCACAATGCCAAGTTGAAGGCATGCATATACCAAGAATCTTTCCCAATGTCACATGGATTATAGTCATAGCAAGAGCTTCAGATCTTCTCTAGGGACTTGAAGGACAGAAAAGAGACCCACAACTCTCCCCCACAGAATAATGTACATGGAAGACTCTTCTCACCATCCCTTGTCCCTCCTGGGTCAAGTGGACGAGAGTGAGATGAAATTTCCAGGCAGTCTTTTTTTTTTTTTTTTTTTTTGTACCAGGGATTGAACTCAGGGGCACTTGACCACTGAGCCCCATTCCTATCCCTATTTTGTACTGTATTTAGAGATAGGATCTCACTGAGTTGCTTAGCGCCTCACTTTTGCTGAGGCTGGCTTTGAACTCACAATCCTCCTGCCTCAACTTCTAGAGCCACTGGGATTACAGGCGTGTGCCGCTACCCCTGACTATAGGCATTCTTAATCCTGGAAGGTCCTTAGAGTTACTGAGAGACTGGAGCCTTAAATTCAACACAAGAATGAAGGCTGAAAATGTATGAGGGTAACCAGAACCCTAAGAACCCCAACTGCCTTTATACTGATCTATCCCCAAAATATGTTTTCCATGGAGTCGTCTCTTCATTACATAGAAACACATATCCACTGTTTTACTCAGCTTTTTTACTGCTGTGATTTAAAGACCATCACAATTGAATAGTTGAAGAAAATAGTTGAAGAAAAGTTTCTGTAGTGGAGGAAAAGTTTATTTAAGGGCTTACGGTTTCAGGGGTCTCAGTTCATAGCCAGCCAGCTCCATTCCTTGAGGCTCAGGTAAGGCTGAACATCATGGCAGAAGAGTGTGACAGAGGGAAGCAGCTCACATGATGATCAGAAAATAGACGCTGCTTTCCCGATACAAAATATATACCCCAATGCCACGCCCCCAATTCCCACCTCCTCTAGCCACACCCCACCACTTCAGTTACCACTCAGTTAATCTTTATCAGGGGATTAAATCACTGATTGGGTTAAGACTCTCACAACCAAATCATCTTTCTTCTGCACCTTATTGCATTGCCTCACATGTGAGCTCTTGGGGAATACCTCACATCCAAACCACAACATTCACCATGCACCTGCTTGTCCATGGCATAATTGCTACAGTCTCAGCAGCACAAGAGAGTCCCATACCACTACCCTCAGCTGTATCTTAATTCATAGATTGAATACAGGTTCTCTACTTTCTCCCTCTACTTTTTTTAACTGATGTAAACTGCATCTCCTCTACCCTGGCAACAGAATGGCACATCTTCTCTTATCTGCTGTGAATGGGCAGACTTGGGGCACTTTTCTCCTCTTCTAGTGTGGTAAGATCAATCTGTATTTCCCTGTATTACCCTGGCTCCAAGGCCTACAATATCTGCCAGCCCACTGACCACTTTTGTAGGCCAAGATGTGAGACTTTTCCACGGATCCCATAACCTCCTGGCTATACTCAGTTTTGTCTTTTCAACAGCTATGAATACAATCCTCCTTTTTGACTGCTCAAAAGCTGCTGGGGGGCTCCCAGTGTGGCTGTGTACCAGCCCCTTTCTCTGCAAGGAGAAGGAAAGAACTGGCCGCATGAGGCTGTCAAGAGTCCCTGTGGCTTCATGGTATCTGGATGGAACCAGAGAGACCAGCCATGATAATCTCTTCCTCTGCAGAGTTGAGATCCTCATCTGGCCCAATAGCTGCTAGAAATGCATAGCTTTTCTTTTGACTCATAAGCAAAGTTTCAGCGTTCATAAAGAATCTACAATCTCCTGTTAAGTGCAAGACTACAAACACAAACACAAGAACACCTTGACCAGGTCTCTGTCCTATAATATTGCTGTGGCCAAACCCAACACTCATTCCCCCAGCTTACTTAGGATTGACTTGGATACATCTTTTACAGGAGTGAGTTGTTGAGAGTGGGGGCAATTCAAATTCAGCTGTGAAACTTCTAGAGAATGTGAGAGTCGGTAAAAAGGAAATGTCCCCCTTTTCTAAAAAAATGTACTTCAACCTTAACTTTCGATAAAGTTTGAGATTTTTAGCATCTAATTGAGGGAGGAGAAGGGTTCTCAGCTTATAAAATATTTCTTTCCTTTTTGTTCAAATAACATTGAACCTTTCAGAAGAGAAGAAATTCAAGAGGCCAGATTTCATTTTCAATTCAGTCACTACATTCAGTTTTCTTGGGCTAACCAATTTATGTTTTTAAGTCTCAACTTTGCTCTAATCTATCTGAAGAATAAGAAAAAAAATGGCTCTTATGTAACATGAATTACATCTAAGCTCAAATTTTCACAGCACTCTTAGGAAATAGGATCCCCACTTTAAAAGATGGACAAGCCAGGAACAAAAAGGTTAAGGGACACATGGAAGCCCATACAACTAAAAAAAAAAAAATGGTGAGCTGGGATTTGATCTCAGAGTCCAGCACCACAGTCTTTGAACCACTCCACAAAGCACTAATGAGCCCTGACTACTCTGTGTTCCACACTGAAAGGTACAAGGATTTATTGGGAGATAAGAGAGAAGCAGTAATAAATAAAAAATAATAATAATAATACATAAGCCAAGAGAACCAGGTCCCACTGCTTCACCTTCAAAGTCCATTATGTAGTTATATTTTATATCCCAGGTATTTCCCCCTGCCTTATCAGGGTATCAATATATTGTTTTAAAACCCCAACTTTTCTCAGCACATAATAATTGAAGTGCTAGCCAAGACTGGAACAAATTCTAGGTTCTTATAACATCAGGCAGTGTTTTGCCTTTGGATCCCCTCTTTCTGGGATGGCACAAAATAAAATCTATCCTCAAGATATATTTGTAGACAAGTGAAGGTACAATGAAATAGGACTATTCCTGAAATGTCCTCTGTTACTCCAACTCTGGCATTTCACTGACTATCCCTTGACCTCTGCTTCTTTCAATTTCTCTCCTGCTACTTCTTTGTCCTCATTCTTCCCACTCCAGTCACCCACCACCACCTCTAAATACCCCAAAGTTTCCTTTAGATCCTATTCTTAGCAAGGGTTACTTGGGCCTGTTCAGAAAAGTCTCTCCTTCTCTTCTAAGTGACATTCTGATACCAACCCTTCAGGTAATAACATTTGTTCTCCTCATTACAGTTTAATGATGATGTGAGTGTGGAGAGAGAGAGAGAGAGAGAGAGAGAGAGAGTAGGTTTCATGCTTCCTGAATGTTGGTGCTGCCCAGGGCTATGCCTCAGTCTTCTGTTCTTATTGCTTTATACACTATGAAGGCCTCTAAAGAGACTTAACATGTCAGAGGACCCTCTGGATTGATGTAGCTTATTATCAATGTGCAATCCCTTCTGTATAATGCAAATGAAAGGTCCAGAATGAACCCCTTTGTGTTAGTCAACTTTTTTTGTTTCTGTGACCAACATCCCTGACAATAATAACTTACAGAATGAAAAGGGGCTTTTTTGCTCATGATTTCAGAGGTTCAGTCCCTGGTCAGCCGGCCCATTGCTCTGGACCCAAGGTGAGGCATAACATTATTGTGGAGAGGTGTTGTGGAGGAAAACAGCTCTAGACATGACAACCAGGAAGCAGAGAGAGTTCTACTCCCCAGGGACAAAATAGAAACCCAAAAGGCATACCCCTAGTGACCTATTTCCTCCAGCTACACCCTATAATAAGCCTACAGTTGCCACCCAATACAGTAGTCCTCTCTAATTATTAATCTATAAAATGGATTAATCCACTGATTAGGATATAGCTCTCACGGTCTAGTCATTTCAACTCTGAACATGCCTGTGTTGTCTCACATGTGAGATTTCAAGGATTTGCAAACCATAACACCCTTAAAGGCAGCAACGTGAAGGTGAATGAGACAAACCCTATTGCCCCTTGTTGATTGTTCATTCTAGAAACAGAAATGAACAATCATTAAACAAATGAGCCTGTAATACAAATTCAGTCAAGGATAGTGTCATTGGGAAAACTAGAGTCAATCCAAGGGTAGAAATTGAAAGTGTAGGGGGAGGTACTCAGAATAAGATGGTCAGTGGGGATACCTCTAAGAGGTTATTTAGAGACTAGTGAAGTGAGGACATGAACCACCCATGTGTCTGGGGAACAGCATTCCAGGAAAGGGAGCAACAATTACAAGTAAGTGTCAAGAGGACCCTGGGATGAGCATAGCAATAGAATTGAGGCCATTGGCCTTTTCAGTGCAATTGAAGGTGCAAGCTATTGACCTCCATGCACACAATTTTTTTACTCTTAGCTAAATGGCTTGAACATATGATTCTGTGAAGATAAACCTTTTCTTTTTTGGCCTCAGTACAAAACTTCACAGGTATGTTTGTTTATATTAGTTTCTATATTTGTTAAAATTTTGGTAAATTTAATCTGTAATAAAAAATTATCAAAAGCAATGGTTTGAATAGTGACTGTGTTATTTCTTCAAATGATTCCATCAGCCTGTTGTCCATTCTACCTCGCTGGAGGATACTTTCTTCATGTCCATGTGGCATGAATTATAATTTATTTAGGCAAGGCCCTTTCAGTGGTCATTTAGTTTCCTTCCCAAAATATCTCCCTGTGTGTGTGATTTGTGCTCTTCTTCTGCTCCTCACTCTGCACATTCACATTTCTACCTACTGTTTTCTTTTAACAAGGTTTCCTACTTTCTGAATGTTGATGCTGCCCAGGACCATGCCTCAGCCTTCTGTTCTTATTGCTTTATACACTATGAAGGGCTCTAAAAATCTATGCATTGATTTCCTATATGCCAACAAATAAACAAGTAGAACTTTAAATAAAAATAATACCATTTAGCACTTTCAAAAATAAAATATTTTGATATGACTCTAACAAAATATTTACAATCTATACGAGAAAAACTACAAAACTCTGAACAAAGGAATCAAAGTCCATGTTCATAAATATGTCAGTATGTTCCATGCACGATATTCAGATTCAAAGCAATCCCAGTGGAAATACCAGAAAATTATTTTGTGTATATCAACAAACTTGTTCTAAAGTTTATAAGGAGAGGCAAAAGATTCAGCACAGCCAACATGATATTGAAGGAGAAGGACCACACTGAGAAATAGACACTCTTTAACTTAACACATCCGGTAAAGCTATACTATCAAGACGGTGTGATATTGGTGAAAGAAAAAAACAAATAAATCAATAAAACAGAATAAAGTCCAGAAATAGAATTGCCTAAATATTTGTAATTCTATTTATCTTTGGCAAAGGAGCAAAGTCAATTCAATAGGGCAAAAAATAGTATCTTCAACAAATGATGTTGAAATAACAGAGCATTGAGTATAAAACAAAACAAAAAATCAGACCTCACACCCTTCACAAAAATTAATTCAAAATGGGTCACAGGCCTATGTTTAAAATACAAAACTAAAACTACTAGAAGATTGCACATGATGACTTTGGATATGGTGTCAACTTTTTAGGTATAATACCAAAGGCATATCTGTAAAATAAATTATTGATGAGTTGGACCTTATTAAAATCAAAACTTTTATTCTGCAAAAGAAAGTCTCAAGAGAATTAGAAGACAAGCCATAAACTGGAAAAATATTTGTAAAAGATACAGCTGATAAAGAACGTCATACAAAGACAGAAACACAAATATTGAATGATATCACTTACATGTGGAATCTAAAATCAGCAAACTTAGAAAAACAGAGAGTATAATGGTGGTTTCTGGGTCTGGGGGTGGAGTTGGGAAAATATTGGTGAAAAAGTACGAATCTTCAGTTATAAGATGAATAAGTTATAGAGAGCTAATGTACACCAGAGTGCCTATAGTTCATAATAATGTATTAAGTACTTGAAACTTGAAACTCACTAAGGGAATAGATCTTTTGTGTTCTCACTAGACACACACAAAATAACTATATCAGGTGATAGATATTTTAGTTAGCTTCATTATGAGGATCATTAAACAAGACATATTTACATTGATACACCATGATGTATACCTTAAGTGAGTACTATTTTTTATAAATGATAGCTTGGTAAAGCTGGAAAAATAAAAAACATATACAAAGAATTTCTAAAATTCAAAAAGTTTTAAATTTTTTTAAATCTTCCAAGGAATTTAACTCACATCTCACTAAAGCATATTTATAAATAATAAGTAAATATAAAAAAGTGCCTTATATGGCATTGAGGAAACAAAAATTAAAACAATAACAAGATATCCCTTCACACCTATTAGAATGGTCAATAATCAGAACACTGACTACACCAAATGCTGGTGAGAATGGGGAGTACTAGAAACTGCCATCCATTGGTGGTGGGAATGCAAAATAGTACAGTCACCTTGGAAGGCAGTTTGACAGTTTCTTAGAAAATTAAGTGTGTGTTCCTCATACAACACAGTAAGCAGGTCCCTAGGAGTTTAACCAAAGGGCTTGAAAATATGTCCACACAAAAATTTGCACATGGGTGTTTATAGCAATTTAATTGATTGACAAAACGCAGAAGCAACAAGATGTATTTCACTAGATGAGTGGATAAATAATCTGTAGTATATTCAGACACTGGAATTTTTCAGCACTAAAAAGAAATCAGCTGTCAAGCAACAAAAAGACATGAAGGAAACTTAAATGCATATTACAAAATGAAAGAAAATTTGAAAAGGCTCTATACTGTATAATTTCAATTATATAACATTCTGAAATGATAAGTCTATGGAGACAATAAGAAGATCACTGGTTGCCACAGGCTGAGCACGGAAAGGGATGAACAGGTGGAGCACAAAGGATCTTTGCATACTGAAACCATTCTGTAGGATACTGTCATAGTGAATACATGTCATTATATATCCAGCTAAATCCATAGATATACAATGCCAAGAATGAATCCTAGTGAATTTTATGAGTTTTGAGTGACAATGATGTATCAAGATAGATGTATCAAGATAAATACAATAACAACTGTACCAATCTGTCAAGGATGTTGATGATGGGGAGTCTATGCATATATTAGGGCAGGAGGAAGCTAGAAAATCTCTACTTTCCTCTTTCTTTTTTGCAAACTTTAAACTGCTAAAAATTTTAAATCCATAAATTTAAAAAAAAGAGACAGAACTATTCACAGGTTTCAAGTAGGGGCATGACATAGTCTAATTACATTTTAGGAAGGCCGGTTTAGCTGCTGGTAGAGAGGGGATAGCACTAGAAGAAGAGAGAGGAAGCTGTTGAGAAGGTCCAAGTGTGAGGGTCTTTCTTTAGACTCCTTGTCCAGATTGCTTTGCTTTCTTGATTTGCAACTTCTGTCTATGAATATTCAACAAACAGTGTATGAAACTACCTGCTATTTACAGAACTAAGCAACGTGGGACAGGTGGAACAGGAGCTGCTCCAATGAAAAGAAGAAACAAAGGGAAAATTATAAGTAGCAAAATATAAGCAACCTTTAATATGTCTATGTAAAAAGAAAAAAAATAAATTCTATGAAGTTCATCAATGAATTAGGTTAGTAACCAGTACTGCTGTCTTCAAAAGAATCAACAAAATAAGAACTTAAATTAGCTCTATTTGCTGACGATATGATTCTATACCTAGAAGATCCAAAAAACTCAACCAGAAAACTTCTAGAACTAGTAAATGAATTCAGCAAAGTAGCAGGATATAAAATCATCACCGATAAATCAAAGGCATTTCTGTATATCAGTGACAAATCCTCTGAGAAGGAAATGAGGAAAACTACCCCATTCACAATATCCTCAAAAAAAAAAGATATTTGGGAATCAACTTAAAAAAAGAGGTGAAAGACCTATAAAATGAAAAATACAGAACCCTAAAGAGAGAAATCAAAGAAGACCTTAGAAGATGGAAAGATCTACCTTGCTCTTGAATAGGCAGAATTAATATTATCAAAATGACTATACTACCAAAAGCACTATACAGACTTAATGCAATTCCAATAAAAATATTAATGGCATTCCTCATAGAATTAGGAAAAGCAATCATGAAATTCATCTGGAAAAATAAGAGATCAGAATAGCTAAAGCAATCCTTAGCAGGAAGAGTGAAGCAGGTGGTATCACTATATCAGATCTTAAACTATACTACAGAGCAATAGTAACAAAAACAGCATGGTATTGGCACCAAAACAGGCTGGTAGACCAAAGGTACAGAATAGAGGACACAGAGATTAACCCACAAAATTACAATTATCTCATATTAGACAAAGGAGCCAAAAACATGCACTGGAGAAAAGATAGCATCTTCAACAAATGGTGCTGGGAAAATGGAAATCCATATTTAACAAAATGAAATTAAACCCCTATCTCTCACCATGCACAAAACTCAACTCAAAGTGGATTAAGGACCTAGGAATTAAACCATAGACTCTGCATTTAATAGAAGAAAAAGTAGGCCCTAATCTTCATCATGTGGGATTAGGCCCCAACTTCCTTAATAATACTCCTATAGTCTAAGAATTAAAACCAAGGATCAATAAATGGGATGGGATCAAACTAAAAAATTTCTTCTCAGTAAAAGAAATAATCTGTGAGGTGAACAGAGAGCCTACATCATGGGAGCAAATTTTTACCCTTCACACATCAGAACATTAATCTCTAAGGTATAAAAAGAACTCAAAAAGCTAAACACCAAAAAAAACCAAATAACCCAATCAACAAATGGGTCAAGGACCTGAACAGACACTTCTCAGAAGAGGATATACAATCAATCAACAAATATATGAAAAAATGCTCATCATCTCTAGCAATCAGAGAAATACAAATCAAAACTACTCTAAGATATCATCTCACTCCAGTCAGAATGGCAGCTATTATGAAGACAAACAACAATAAGTGTTGGCGAGGATGTGGTGAAAAAGGTACATTCAAACATTGCTGGTGGGACTGAAAATTGGTGCAGTCAATATGGAAAGCAGTATGGAGATTCCTTGGAAAGCTGAAATGGAACCACCATTTGACCCAGTTATTCCTCTCCTCAGACTATACCCAAAGGACTTAAAAACAGCATACTACAGGGACAGAGTCACATCAATGTTTATAGCAGCACAATTCACAATAGCTAAACTGTGGAGCCAACCTAGATGTCCTTCAGTGGATGAGTGGATAAAAAAAATGTGGCATATATACACAATGGAATTTTACTCAGCATTAAAAAAAGAACAAAATCATGGCATTTGCAGGTAAATGGATGGCATTGGAGAAGATAATGCTAAGTGAAGTTAGCCAATCCCCAAAAAACAATTGCTGAATGTTTTCTCTGATATAAGGAGGTTGACTCATAGTGGGGTAGGGAGGGAGAGCATGGGACGATTAGATTAATTCTAGATAGGGAAGAGGGGTGGGAGGGAAAGGGAGGGGGCAGGGGATTAGCAAGGGTGGTGGAATGTGATGGACATCATTATCTAAAGTACATGTCTGAAGACTTGAATTGGGTGTCAACATACTTTATATGCAAACAGAGATATGAAAAATTGTGGTATATATGTGTATTAAGAATTGTAATCCTAAAAAAAGTACATGTATAAAGGCATGAATTGGCGTGAACATACTTTATATAGAGATATGAAAAATTGTGCTCTATATGTGTAATAAAAATTTTTTGTAATGCATTCCACTGCTGTCATATATTTTAAAAAATAAAATCAATAAAAGATAAAAAAAATATGAGTAAAAAAGAAAAAAAGAGTCACAGAGGTAAACGGCAACCCATAAGGGGAGCCAAAACTCAGAATTGTAATAATAAGCTTTCCTTAAAAACAGAGAGACCACATGGAAAAAAAGATGAAGTTGGTTTAAGGTAAGCTTCAATAACAAAGATTAACTATGAATCGAAGACTAATGGATTTGGCAATGCTTTCTTGGATATGACACTAAGTTAAGTAAAGGCAAAAGAAGAAGAAAAAAATCAATATGGATTAACTTGAAGACATGATTTGAGTTCCTAAGGTAGTCAAATTTATACAGACAAAAAGTAGAACAGCAATTGCCAGTTGCTAAGAGGAGAAGGGAATGGGAATTATTGTTTAGTAGGTGCAGAGTTCCAGTTCATAAAAATGAAAAAGTACAGCAGATGAGTAGTGGTGATGGGTTTACAACAATGTGAAAATATTTAAAACCACATAATGATAATTTAAAAATTAATAAAATGGTAAATGTGGCATGTATTATTATAGCCTGATTTTAAAAAAATAGAAAAACCAGAGAAAATAAATTAATTGCTATATTTTTGTGTGAAAACCTCATCCAGCAACATTTCTTTGTTATTCTGCACCCCAAGAAATACTAAAGCATAACCTGATCAATTTGAAGTTCAATTTTAACAACAAACTTTATGGCCAGAATGGAGCCTTGTAGGAGCTGACTACATGCAAGAGGGGCTTTTTGCTTTGTCACTTACGAATCTCCCTTGCCCTTCAGAGGAAACCTGAATCTGTGCTCTTCTTTGAATGAAATTTTAAATGTAAGATAATATGACAGAATAATTGGTTTATGAGATTATTACATCAACTAAGCATCCTTCCTTTTCCAGGGCCCTGTATTTCTGCAAATAAGCAAAAAGCTTAAAACTACTTTAGTTTGGGGCTTTTGAAGCACACTTTTACTGATGATCTTAGTTGGGGCTGCTATGACAAAGTACATTGACTGGGTAACTTATAAACAAAAGTAATCTATTTCTCATGATTCTGAAAGTTGAAAGTCTAAGATTAGGGTTCCAGCAGGGCTGGGTTCTGGATCACACATCTGGGCTACAGGGTGCCATCTTCTCTTTGTATCCTCACATGGCAGAAAGAGACAGAGAGTCTCTGGGATCTCTTTTATAACATGAGCACTCCAATCTCATGACCTAATCGCCACCCAAAGGCCCCACTTTCTAATACTGTCATCTTGGGGGATTAGGTTTTCAACGTATGAATTTGGGAAAGGACAAACATTCAATCCATTGCACTGACTAAATATAAAAGAAGTCACTCATCAAGTCAGGCTTTCTAGGACTATCAAAAATAACAAAAGAATCAAGAGAAGGGGAAAACTAATCAAGAATGACATTGGGAAGAAAAAATTTCATAAAACTCGGTAGTGCTTATGGACAAGGCTGGCTGCATAATCTGAAAGGCCCATTGCAAACAATTAGGGACTCTTTGAAAAGTAACAAAAAAAAAATGCCATTCAATTTAGTAGAACATAGAGTTTTTTCTTTTATTTCTATCCCACAACTAGCCATGGTGATTTTTATTTCCTATTTAATGTTACTCTGAAAACTAATTAAAACTTTGAATTACTAGCACAAATTTTATCATACATATTCCTGTTGCTTTAAGTACAAATATAAAGACATCTGACTTGAATGCAGAATCACCAAATTTAGACAATCATCATCTTGTTGTTCACACATGGATATGCACCAAAGGAAACAGTGCATAAACCTAACCTAATCTTTCATTTCACCTCTTGCTACCTGCACATTCTACCAACTTTTTACGCTAGGCTACAAATTAGTAAGGAAGAATTGAAAGGCAAAGGAATATCTCATCATCTCATCATCTCATCATTTTCACCCATTTGGCAAATGCAAAGTAAGACAAGTAAAAAGGGAAATAAAAGGTTACTTGATAAGTCCTGATTCTTAAAATCCATTGTTTCGTTTTTTGGTTTTCGGTTTTTTATTTTCATTCAAAGGAATTTCTGGTTTGTTTTTGATATACCATCATAGACTTTTCTAGAATGCCACTGTTTAAGAGAACATGCTAACTATTTTAGCTTGATTGTATACCCATTCTGTTAATCATCAAAATATGGAACGAGGTAAGTCCTACAGGACAAACAACCTGGTTTCTTTCATGAATAAATTGCAGGGAACCAAAAATGTCAAGATGTGGTTACCTGTAGATGAAAAAGATTTTAAATTGTCTATCAACCAAATGTAATTAGCAAACCTTGCTGGATTCTGATTTAATCAAATCAGCTGGGGAAAAATGTATGTGAAAAATTTGAAAATTGATGGAATAATGTGATAATATTTGGAAATAATTGTTAATACTTTAGATAACAGTAGAATATGTAGGCTTTCAGAAAACAAGGATTAACTTATAAAGACAAATACAAAAACACAGATATAATTATATGTCTGGAACCCAAAATTATCTTGTGGTGTACATCATATAAGACTATCATGAGTTCATAATAGTTGAAGTCTAGTACAAAGAACACATATCTGACCTATCGATGGTTCACACCAGTGAACTTAGCCTATCGGAACCGAGAATTCATTCATTCTTAAGTTTTTACCCAATGTAAGATATAGATTTTGGAGTAAGGTAGAAACACTGGTAGCTAAGAAGAGGAGAGAGATTTTGCATTTTGCTGTTTGGTTTTTTGTTTTGTTTTTCTCTTGGTACCTGGGATTGAACCCAGGGGCCCTTAACCACTGAGCCATATCCCCAGCCTTTTTGTACTTTATTTAGAGACAGGGTTTCACTGAGTTGCTCAGGGCCTGGCTGAGTTGCTGAAGCTGTCTTTGAACTGGCGATCCCCCTGCCTCAGCCTCCTGAGCTGCTGGGATTACAGGTGTGTGCCACCACAGCAGGTGAGAGCAGAGAGTTTAGTGATGAAGTAGGAGAAGGGATTTATGAAGGCTCTGGGAAGAGTCTTGGTCTAAACTACGGAGTGGGATGCAGATGTTGAGTACTGCTGCCTAAGGCATAAAGTCGTGAAATCAACATGGCATCATCAACTTTGAAATTTAGAAACAATGGAGAAGACTCAAGAAACTGTCCAGAGAATTATTCTGGAGCCCTGCAAGTGCTTACTTCAGTTACCAGGTAAACAAGTGAGAACCAAACTTTCACAGGCATTTAATCATTGGCTGAAAGTTCTAGAAGACAAATTACAGATTAACACTGAAGTGGCAGAAATGTTGCATATGCCAGTTTACTCATTGAGGATATCAAAGACAGCTCAAAACTCCAATGTGGCTTTCCAGTGGCACACAGCTTCTATGGAATTCCATCTGTCATCAATTCTGCCAATTATGTATATTTCCTTGGCATATAGACTTGATGAGAAAGTCTTAACTCATCATCCAGAGGCAGTGAAACTTTCACCCCCCAGCTTTTGGAACTCCATCAGGGACAAGGCCTGGATATGTACTGGAGGGATAATTACACTTGTCCCACTGAAGGAGAATGTCAAGCTATGGTGCTGAAAAAGACAGGTGGACTGTTGGGATTAGTAGTAGGTCTCATGTAGTTTTTCTCTGAATACAAAGAAGATTTAAAGCCATTATGTAATACACTTGGGTTCTTTTTAAAATTAGACATGATTATGCTAATCTGCACTCCAAAGAATATAGTGAAAACAAAAAAAAAAGGTTTTGTGAAGATCTAACAGAGGGAAAATTCTCCTTCCTTATTATTCATGCTATTTGGTCAAGGCCTGAAAGCACCCAGGTGCAGAACATCTTATGGCTGCAGAAAACTCAGATATTAAAAAAAAATATTATGTACATTATCTCAAGGATGTAGGTTCTTTTGAATATACTTGGAATACTCTCAAAGAGCTTGAATCTAAAGCCTGTAAACAAATTGAAGCACATGGTGGGAACACTGAGCTAATGGCTCTAATAAAGCACTTAAGTAAGATGTTCAGTGAAGAAAATGAATAATATTAAGCCATTCTTGACTGAGTCCAACAGCTTCCTTTAGTTGATTGGTTTTTCTTTTAGCCTATTATCTTTTCACAAATTTGGACCAAGCTTGAGTCCTCAAAAACTGAGTAAATAGAGATGGTGTGAGTGAAATTGTTTGAATGTAGAAACCCCTCCACATATGTAATACAAAGTTAAAAGAACGAAAAGGAATCATGTTTGTGTAGGTCTAATTAGAATGTTAGAAGTTGTTTTGGAAGGATATTGTGACCAACTCTGTCATACTACCACGAATATTCTATTGATTCTGTCAATAAAAAGTACTAGCTTCTGCGGGGGAAAAAAAGATATAGATATCAACTATGTAATACTTATTGGTGTACATATATATATTTTCCTCCATTGATAGTGGAGGTGTGTTCCAATAAATCCATGATAAGTTGAAAATATCATAAGGTGAAATGCATTCAATATTCCTAACCTACTGAACATCCTAGACTTGCCAAAATAGTGCACTAAACAGTATGTTGTGTTCCCCTCAGGATCAACTGGCCGACTGGAAGCTGCCACACACTACCACTACCTAGCCTCTGAAGGGACTGTCATACTGCATATCACCGACCAGGAAAAGATCAAAATTCAAAATTTAAAGTTTGAGTTCCTCTAAGTGCATATCAGTTTTACATCATCATAAAGCTGAAAAATCATACGTTGAACCATGTTATGTCCTGGAGAGTCTGTTGGTGCAAATCACCCAATGTTTTCTTTCATCATTTCTGACTTGTTTATGTGAAGCCCATCTTCTATGATCTCATAAAACTCTTCCAACTTCCATCCACAGGCTTATTTAGTCTGTTTCAATATTATTTTTGCAAATAACAACTTGTTCATTCTTCCTCTGGAAAGTGCCTCCTTTAAAGAAGTAAATGTTCCTTGTTTATCCCTCCTCTATATTCAGTTTGGTGCATGTTAAGAATTCAATAGGACTATGCGATTTTTATTTTATTTGTAAGGGAAGAAAGATAAGCAGAATAAGGGATGGAGGGAGATAAGATACGGTTAAATAAATACATTTAGAGATTGTGGAAATTATTAGTTTAGATGTTTGACTCTCATTTCTGGTAAATCTGTAGGATTCATTCCTTAAACTTGAATCATGTTGTATCACTTAAAACATCTTTTCACAAATCCTCCAATGATAAAAGAGCTGTGAAAATCTACAAATATGGTACCTGATAAAAATGTCTCAGTCCTTCCTTGTAAAACTGCTCTCTAAATATCTAGGTGTGCTTCACACCAGGTAGATGCACCTCTGCTAAGGGCTGTGTGTGATGATTCTTTGATCACAGCTCTTATTCCTATTCAGAGATTCTGTGATTCTCAAAGATTGAATAAAAGGAGATGAAAATAAAATTGAGTCCTGTCTATATAAGATTAATAACCTGATTTTATTTTCATGGATGCCAGCCCAACACTTGCCATTTGAGCTTTCCCTTTACTTCTTGATTTTTCTGGGCCACTTCTGGAATACTTAGATGATCACCTTCCTAACCTCACTGGGAGGGTGTTGATTCTCCATATATCTGAATTTCAGGTCAGTTCTCTCCAGAGGAAAAATCACTTGAGTTTTCTAAACCCAAGATTGAATTACCAAGTGAGAAAACAACACTGGATAAAAATAATATGTACATTTTTACATTGTATGTATATTAAACATACATGTTAAATAAGTGTCAAATTTTCTTTTTCAAGTTTCGACTCAAAATTTGCTAACTTAGAAAAGTTCTCCATGACCCTTAAAACCAGATCAGGATCCACAGACTACTCCTTCAAGATACTTAAGATAGAGTTTCAAAATTTTAATTATATATGTGTTTTACAATTCTTTGGTATCTCATGACCGATTAAGAAATCCATATATGTGATGAATAAATAATGTTCAGTCAGTGATTATCAGGACCTGCCTAAGCACTATGTGAGAAAAATCAGAGTACAAGGTTAATCACACAGGATTAAGATTTTATCCCAAGTGAGAAAATAAAATGGGTTAACAGGAAAAGGCATATTCTTTTTCCACAACAAATTAAGTAGAAAACTTTGGCTAAGAAATAAAATTCCTACCAAAGTAAAAAGAAGAAAATATGTGCATATATGATCTCAAAGTTAATCAAAATGGACATTATTTAAAGAGGTTTTGGTTTGAAAGACTATAGAACTCAGATTATTTCTTTATGCTCAAAAGCAGCAAAACGTATTGTTTCTAGGACACAGCAATAAAATCTTTTATTTAACTGTCATTTCACATGCCTTCCACCTGTGGGGAGTTGAACATCTTTATCAGGTCTTGTCTGTTTTAAGTCAACACCATTCTATCCATCAAGTTGACAATCTTAAATGAAAGTCAGCGTGCTATTTGATTTCCCACCATCATAATGCGCCTTCAGCCACAACCACCTTTAAATTGCTTTTTCCTGGGGAAGATTGCAGTATGATAAGCTCACAGCCAAAAAGCCTTAATAAATCAACTAGCGTAGAGAATAAAAGTGAAAAATGTACTCAGAGAGGATATCAGATCTCATTTATGTTTAATTTTGCTTTTTTAGTACACATATATCTTTTTAATGTTTAAATATTATCTCCAAATTGCCCATTCAAAGGGGACTTCCAAATTAATTTAATTTCCATATCAAGAACACACCAAACACGAAAAACAATCTCTCAATGGCTATGCCATATATTTTTTTCTTCTTTAGTGGAACATCAGCAAGCCATATTAACTTCTGGGGTAAACAAATGCACTGTCTTAGAACTTGCAGGTTTTTGACACAAACTTATACTTAAGTAGCTAGAATAAATTGTTCTGGGGCCTACCAAAAGCTATGGACAACAGTTCATTCATTAGGTTGAATTCCTCAGGAGGTAATGGCAATTGTATACAACAAGGCTTCAAATGTCATTTATTTAGTAGAATATGGAGGCATGGAGTCCCAGGGTTAAACTGATTTGCTACATCACCTCCAAGGACTCTATGGTCTCCAGTCTTTCACCCAGGATCCTCAGCATGTGGATTTTCACACTAAGGCTTGCTTCTTTATAGACATCAAGTGCTCACACACAGGTACTCAAAGGGAGAAAGAAGAAAAGAAAAAGGAACTGCCTCATTTCTCCACTCTCTTCTATCAAATGAGGGAAATCATTTCCAGAATCCCCAGGAGAGTTTTTGTTTGCACTCTTAACTGGGTCAAATTCACACTTCTGGATCAATTACATGTCCCCACCTTGGACCAGCTCATTGGCCACCACATTGTCACTGGGTCAATCATTGACAAAAGAAATGGGATTAATATGATCAACCTCAATCAATTACAATTCAATCCCAGAGGCTTTCCACTATCCAAACAGAAAAAGACTTTACTGTTTTCTAGATGAATTAAGGCCGTAAATCAACCAAAAAAAAAAAAAAAACATGCATTTTTTTTCTCAAAGACATACCTGTAGTTCCATTATTAGAAATTTAATTCATGAGCATTGTTATAGTTTGGAACTCTGATGACTACCAAGGCTCATATGTTGAAGGATTGGTCCCTAATGCAGCAATGTTGAGAGGTGCAGCTCTTAGAAAGTGATTGGATCATGAGGGCTCTGATCTCATCAATGGACTAATCCATTAATAGTTCATAATTGAATGAACTATTGGGAGATGGTAGCAACTTGAGAAGGTGGGCCCTTGTTGGAAGAGGTGGGACAGTGGGAGCATGCCTTTAAAGGGTATATCTTTTCCCCAGCACGTGTGTGTGTGTGTGTGTGGTTGTGTGTGTGTGTGTGTGTGTATTTTGGAATATACAGTCATGAACTGCATAACAATGTTTCAGTCATTAACAGACCACGCCTCTACCATGTGTGTGTGTGTGTGTGTGTGCGCGCGCGCACTTGCGCTTATTTATTTATTTCTGAACACATCATGTGTTGACAGCCTCCTTCATATCATGCTCCAGTCACTATGATGTTCTGCTTCATCTAAGACCCAAAGCAATGGAATTAGCCAACCACGAACAGAAACCTCTAGAACCATGAGGCAAAATAAATCTTTCCCTGTTTTATCTCAGGTATTTGTCACAGCAATGAAAAAGTGGCTACACAAACAGGGACATGCAATGAAGTAAGATGAAATTAGATGAACTCTAGATAGGGCAAAGAGGAAAAGGGGAGGGAGGGCAAGGGAGGGGGAATGGGGGTAGGAAAAGACGGTGGAATGAGATGGACATCCTCACCCTAAGTATAGGTATGAAGACACGAAGGGTGTGACTCTACTTTGTGTACAACCAGAGATATGAAAATCGTGCTCTATATGTGCAATATGAATTATAATGCATTCTGCTGTCCTACATAACAAATTTTTTAAAAAATGAAAAAAAGTATGAAAGATTGACAAAATACTAGACCTAAAGTACTGAAGTGTTAATAAAAGGTTGAAAGAGTTTTATTCCCACTTTGCTTCTCTGAAGATAATTCTAATTCTGTGATATTGACCTTAAAACATTCATTACTGAATGTTAGAGATTTATCATTTTCTTTTCCTATGCTGACCTTTAACATTTACTAAATGACATTTGTTAAATTGAATCAATAAGTTTTCCAAAAGGAAACATGAAATTGTAGGAAAGTGTCTCCATGTTAATGTTGAAAGCCTATAAATAACCTTTAGCGTGGTCTGTGCTATTTCATCATTAAACATAACCAATTCACTACCGCTGAAGATACCAGAAGCAGATTCTTTTCATGCTGTCACCACCATTATTCAGCATCCTACATGAATATTTTCCCACCACCTAATAGTCTACCTAATTTTCTCATCACCCTACCTACATTCATCTTTTCATCCACAGTTATCATAAGGGATTTAGCAAGCCCTCACTTAAAATTAGCTATGTCATTTTCCTGATGTCCATAATTACAGTCATGCATGGTTGAACAATGGGGGATGTGTTCTGAACAATGCATCATTAGCTGATCTCATCATTGTGAGACTATCATAGTATACTTACATACACTAAGCTATGACATCATTGGGTAAAATAATCGTATGGGAACATTGTTGTATAACTAAGTTTTGTCCATCTTTCATACTTTTTTCATTTATAAAAATTTTGTTATGTATTATAGCAGAATGCATTAAAATTCATTAACAGACCACATATATAACAATGACTGTTATTGACTGAAACATTGTTATACAGGGCACAACTGCATATTCAAAAATAAATCTTTCTGGAAGGAATTTTCTCGAGAAAACTGTGCTGACTCCCAGAAATCAACTCTTTTTCTTCAAGGTTCCTCCTAACTCTTCATTTGAGAGTTGACCCGTTGTGTAGCTTTGGTTGAGTTAAAAAATGACCAGTTTATAACTGGTTCTCCTTTGGAAAAGCAGAATATCTGTCTTCCTTTTTTTCTTTGGAAATGTCATGTTCTCCATACTTCCTCCAATAACAGGTGACCTATGGTATACTGAACAATCCCTGTTTGTCTCTGTCTTCAGACAAAATGCTTCAAGAAAAAGTGCTCAGATCATTTGTGTGCCTAGAGTCTTCCTACTCTAAAATATCCTCCTACTTGCCACAAATTAAGAGCAACTATGAAAAAGCTGTGTTTCCTCCCAATTCTTCCACATATATCACCTGTTCAGAGAATATACCTGTACATTTCCTAGATCCAAAGAGAATGTTGAAAGAAACATAATTTTATTTATTTTCTTTTATTCAGAAAATTAAGCACTTCCAACAAATTTGTAATGACCATCCATTCTTGGTGATAAACTGTGGACTTTGATAAACTATTTTTCACTCTTCTATGCTTTTGTAAATTTTCAGTATAAATAGGATTTTTCTAGTATAAGTTGTTTCCAATGGAGAGCTAGTATTTTTTAATTCCTACTCTTCAGTCAGCAAATATTTAAATACCCATACTCTGAGCCAGGTGTTAAACAAGACCCTTTGTAAATGTTATCTCAAACTGACACCATTGGGTATTTTTTTGCACTTTTCTGCTGAGGAACTGAATGCATAGAGAGTTTAATTATCTTGTTTCACGTCACACAGGTAATAAATGAAAATATCAGAAGCACCTATTACTTCTCTGTTTTCTTGGGTTTTATTTTTCTGACACTACCATTAGGAATTGTGCAACTTTGTTCAACAAAGATGCCAAGACCACATAGGGGGGGAAAGGATAGCCTTTTCGATAAGTGATGCTGAAAAACTGAATTTCCATATGGAAAAAAAGTTAAATTGGAACATTGGAATCTTATACCATACCAAAAAATAAATAATGAAACATATTCAAAGTGGATTAAAGACTTGAATATAAAACCTGAAACTGTAAAACTACTAGAAGAAAACATAGGGGGAAAGCTCTATAACATGGGCCTGGGCAAGGATCTGTTGGATATGACCTTGAAAACACAGGCAACAGAAGAAAAAATAGACAAATGAGATCACATTAAACTAAAAAGTTTCTTCATGGCAAAGTGAACAATCCACATAGTGAAGAGAAAACATTAGGATGGGAAAAATATTTGCAAATCATATATTTGATAAGATATTAATATCCAGAATATATAAGGAACACAAAGAACTCAATAACAAGAAAACATATAACCTGATTTTAAAATGGGCAGAGAACCTGAATAGACATTTCTCAAAAGAAGGCACATAAATGATCAATTAATATATGAAAAATTCTAATCATAACATAAATGCAAAACCATACTGGGTTATTATATTAGACCTGTTAGAATGCCTGTTACCAAAAAGACAAAAGGTCAGTACAAAAAGAAGTGAACAAAAGTGAGCCCTGTACACTGTTGGTGAGAATGCAAATCAGTATAGCCATAGAAAAAACAGTGTGGTGGTTTCTCCAAATCTTAAAAGCAAAACTATCCTATGATCTAGCAAACCCAGAAAATTAAATTGGTATGTCCAATAGATATTTTTGCTCAGTACACAAGTATTCACAACAGCCAAGATATGAAATCACCTGTGTCCACCAACGGATGAATGGATAAAGCAAATGTGGTGTATATAAAAAATGGATTACTACATAACTTTTAAAAAGAAGAAAATCCTGCCATTTACAACAACTTGTATGAACCTAGAGGGTATGTAAAGTGAAAGAAATAGATACACAGAGAGAGAAATACCACACGATCTCACTTATATGTGGAGTATAAAAAAGTCAAACTCATAGAAATACGGTCAAATGGTGGTTACCAGGGGTTGAGAAGGTGGAAAGATATTGGTCAAAGGATGCAAAACTTCAATTAGAAAGGAGGAATAAATTCAAGAGATCTATTGTACAACCTGGTGGCTATAGTTAATGGCAGCGTATTGTATTCTTGAAAAACAAAATATTTATATAATAATTTTTAAAATGAATTGTGCCACTTTGTGGCATTTTGTCTTGCTCCTGCAGCTCTCTGCTATGATTAACACATATTATTTTTTTTTTCCTGCACACTATGATATCCTTTAAGTTTATAGAGTGATACCTTCCAGCTTTAGACACTTACCAGTCATCGCCTTCATTAGGATCACTCATAACTCTGATGGTGACATTTGTTTGTAGTGTGTATCAATTGCCACCAAAAGTATAACTCTAAGGCACAATCAGCCCCCAACTTAGCATGTCACAAAGCCCAGAAGAAATGGCACAGCTAATCCTGCTTGAGAAAAGACGGCATCAAATTTCAGTCCGGTGTCTGCTGACACCTTATCCAGTATGCATCCTTCACCTCCAGGCTTTGTTCTGACAAAATACCTGAGGTAAACAATTTAAAAGATGGAAATGTTTATTTTGGCTCACAGTTCAGAGGTTTCAGTCTATAGTCACTTAGATCTCTTGTTTCTGGTGCTGTAATAAGACAGAAGTGAAGAAAAGCTGCCCAGTCCCTGGTGGCTGGAAAAGGTGGGGGAATGGGGGGGACCTGGGTACCAAAAGTACTTTTCAAGGGCATGCCCCCAAAGACCCGCTTCCTCCCACCAGGCCCACCTGCTAAACTTTCCACCACCACTCAACAGCACATTTAGCTGTAAATCTATTAGTGGATTTATCTATCCCTGAGGTTAGAGCCCTTAGGTCCCACCTTTGAGCAATGCTGCATTGGGGACCAGGCCTTCAACACATGAGATTTGGGGGAAAACTAAAGATCCAGACTTACCAGTTTACAAATGGTAAACTTTATAGCAGTCCCAGAAGCTCAGCCAACTTCCCCTCTTGTGTTCTGCAACTTCAACCCTGACATCTTGCAACTCTCCTGTCTCTTGCTCCAGTTCTTAGCCCCTGCTCATTTTCTGTGCTCAGAACTCTCACATCTTGGTGCTACCAATAAAACAAAACCAATCAACCAAAAACACCCTCAAAAACCTGATGTTCTCCTAATAAGCTTTCCTTTCAGTATTTTGGACAATGAAAATGCAAATGATGTTGAATTTTGTTTTAAATTTCTTTATTTTTCTTCCAATTGTCAAATACTTGGATATGCATGTGATGGGAAGACAGACGGGGAAAGGGGGATATGTTGAACCAAGGACACAAAGTTTCAGTTAGGAGCAACAGGGTATGGCGTTCTACTGTATAATATGGTGACTAGAATTATAAAATGTACTATATATTTCAAAACAGCTAAAAGAAAGATTTTCAATGTGCTCACCTCAAAGAAATGATAAATATTTGAGGTGCTGAAAATTTTAAAATTTACATTCTTAAATTCTTTAACCCGCATGTAATTAAGCCTAAAATTCCTAAAATTAGGTAGTTTGAGATTTGAAGATAATTTCAGGAGGGCAGCCAAGAGGCAGCTGAGCCAAGCCGTTCAAACCCCAAAGACTGAGACTTGGCTCCGGAACCGAGTTCTAACAATGTAACATTGGGTAAGTCATTCAGCCTCCTAAGGTCTTGGTTCCTGTTTTATTTAAAAATCGGATTAAATATAGAATCCACTCATAAAGATATTATGAGGATAAAATGAGTTAATACTTACAGAGTGCTTAGAATACTGTCTGGCACCTCGGAAGTACTACTTGGTATTTGTTAAATAAATTTTTATAAGAAAAAAAGAGATAGCTTTGAATTGCTATAGAACCAAAAGAATCTCAGTTATTAAGGCTGTTAAGTTACTTCTTGAAAACAGAACCCCTTAAAATAAAGTCAGGCTGTGAGGAGAAGCAAAGGCAGTCATGGTAAGATGTGAAGGATAGAGAGAGGGGACAAACCCCAAGGGTTTCATGTGGACCCAAGGCCGTCATGAAGGAGAAACAATGGGGAGCCCCCGACTCAAGCCAGAATATGAGAAAGTGAAGAAGACATGGTTGAAGCACTTCTAATGGTGGCATCTATTAGGAGGCACTCACGAAACTGACGTAGCCTCCCAAATGGCTTCCGTAACCATTTGGATTTCATTTACACCTCACGTAAAACCAAAAGGTTAAGAGAAAAATTCTATAAAATGGGCCAGCTTTTCTGATGGCCCCCACCCCCAACCAAACACACACGCTTTCTTGGCCAAAAAGCAATTTGCCTGCAGCCCCACCTGGCCTAAGTGGACAGGGTATGTCAAATTCCTCAGAAAACTGAGGCAGGGGCAAAGGTCAGCAATCAGTGTAGGTAGTGAATGGTCAGGTGAAAAGATGATGACTAGTTATCAAAGAAACAACAATGGGCTGTTAACAATTAACCTCTGCGCTCCCACAGTGGCCACATATACAGGGAATACAGAGAAGACAGTGATAAAAGTAGGGGGTTCTGTGGGGAAGAAAGATAAGACCATAATTAAGAAGGGGGTATCTGGGATCTATAGAAAAGCAAGTCACACCCTTCCCACAGGCTTTAGGCGTCAATAGTCTCCTCCTCTTTGGAGAAGTCTGTCTCTTTCAATTTCTTCAATAAAACTTGCTCTCTAGACTTGCCTCAACGTCTCTCAGGTGTTCGATCTTCAACACTGAGGAACAAGAACTCGTTCCTGAGCTCCAATATGTGTTTGAAGTGCAGTTCTATGTTTAAGTGCAGCTTTATGAGGGTCACACTAACACCTGCTAAAGTGCTAACCC
The DNA here is from genome assembly GCF_001458135.2 of Marmota marmota marmota. Taxonomy (NCBI): domain Eukaryota; kingdom Metazoa; phylum Chordata; class Mammalia; order Rodentia; family Sciuridae; genus Marmota; species Marmota marmota. The sequence goes on along the minus strand of NW_026000093.1, from coordinate 9,012,925 downwards.
TGGGCTGGGCACACATTTCAAACCCAGTCAAACTCTATAAACATAGTAGGACTGCATGGGAGATGGGGTGCCTGCATTTTGCACAGGAAGCACCTAAGGCTGAGGAAGCTCAAGAACTCTCTAAAAGTCACAGAGCTAAGAAGAGAAGAACTGAAATTCAAACTCAATCCATGTTTCTCCAGAGTTCTCCCTCAACTGCTGTGCTACCCTGCAGAACTTAAGGTCTTAGGGTGGCAAATACTTGGAAGTAAGAACTTGATTAGGAGATAGGAGGGCGGTCATTTGGTTCATACTTTGCCATAAACTCACTGCACAAACTTTATTTGAATTAGAACCAGAAAATTCTGAGGTCTGACTCGTTTTATTCCAGAACCAGCTCTTGAAATTTTGGTAAGAATGAGCAAGAATTTTAGCTTATATTTATCATACTTTATTTAGTGTCTTATTTCAATTTATTTTTCCAAGTGAGAAGAATATGATTAACCCAGAGACTAGTGAGTTATAGTTAAAAGGGAAACAGAAGGCATGCGCTTGACCAGAAATAAGGAAGTAGCTTAGTGGATCTACCAGACAAAAAATTTTCGTTCCCTCATGGCTACACAGAAAGCAATTTTTAGAGTCAATCAAGATGAAAATTACACACTAGAATCCACAGAAAACATTTTTTATACACAGCCAGAGGAAGAACAGCCAAAGGGAGGCTCATTGGTATCTGGTGCTCCCTGTGTCCACCAGGGACCTCCTATGAGGGGCAACACTCAGCCTCTCCCCTCCAGTGTCTGAAAAGCATGGTCCTAGGTAATGTTAGGGGTTGACTTCTGTTCATGGGGCAGGGGGATTGGTGTACCCTTTGGTCCATACCTAAGTGCCTATACTCCCTTCTGGCTTTGATAAGCTATAAAACTGGCATTTTGATCTCTGCTTCTCAATCTTCTATATGTACCTTAATTGAATCTGACTCTAGGAAAAGAAACAAGTGAGATTTAATTTCTTAAATATTCAGTAACAACAACGAACAGTAACAACAACTAACACTGAATGAATGCTAAATTGCATCCTTGAATTTGGCTTGTGGCAGCATGTATTGATTTAGGTAAATGTTAGCAAGATGAATTTGATCATTTTAAATACAAAAAGAATTGTGAAATGTGTTGCTTTCTGATTACCCAAATAATCCCCAGGAATATTCTGGAATGCAGAATTTAAATGACCATTCATCAACATTAGTAGTCATCTCACCACTCAGTACAAATGAGGGACTTGGTCCCTGTTGATTTTTATTTCTATGAATTTTAGAAGTCTCTGTACCCTTCCCTTGCCCCAGTAATGTGCTGGTATGTTACTGATGTCTAATTATTTTTCAGCCTTCTTATTTGAGGGGAACAATGCTGCTTCCATTTTTCCCACAGATGATTTCAGTAAGCATCTCTTTCAGAATTAATTGACATTTTTATTAATCTCTTGATTTAAGTACAAATATTTGAATATTCTTTCAGAAAACATCATCCCAGACAGCAAGTATCTGTCTGGGTTGGATCATAAATGGCAAAGTTCCCCCTGATAAAACCTCAACAGGTTTGGGAGATGGTTGTGATGATGAGCTATTCTGGGGTTCTCATTATGCCTAATTAAGAATTCATATTTATGCAACAGATAGTAATTCCTGCTGTTCTTATGTGTCCTTCCCACTAAACACATAGCATTTGAATGGGGCAAGTTTATCCAAATTCTATGAGTAAAGGGAATGGGGCTGAGTTCCAAGAAGCATCAAGAAAAGTTTTTATTCATGTTTTGCTGAAAGATTTTTTTTAAAAGAAACCAGTTTTTTTTTAATAGCTGACAAAGATCACCAAAAAGATGAACTAGGAAGCATTCATAAAATCTGTTACTGGCAAACAATCCTATGCTACTTATAAGAGCAAAGGGTATAAAGTAGCTACTAAAACGTACCTTTCATTAACTATCATATGAAATTGATAGGAATGAAATTCTGTCAGGCTGAACTTCCTTGCTTTCTATACACTGAGCATAGACCACAAAAGCTGATTTTGCAATGTTTTTGTTTTAAGCAGAGAATACATAGTTCCTTTCCAATAGAAATTAGGTGGATCTTAAATGGCTAGAGAAGAGATACAAATATGAAATACCCGTAGACATTTTTTAAATAAACATAAAAGGTCAATGTATATACAAATGTTTGTAAGACACTTATGTCTCCTTCACCAGATTTAAATAAGTCAAATAAATGTAAGCACAAAAGTCGTCTTTCGGAGATTATTTTCTTTTTTTAATTTTTCTTCTTTTAATGAAAACTCTTGCCTTTGGTTAAAGGTAGCATTCGTTCAAGTGAGATTTAATTCCTTAGATAGTCAAATAACATTTTTTTCCCCAAAAAAGTAGGCAGTTAATACATAGGCTTTTTTCTTTTTAGAAAAGAAAAAATGGAGGGGAGCTGGGTGCAGTGGTGCACCCCTGTAATCCCAGCAGCTCTGGAGACTGAGGCAGGAGGATCACAAGTTCAAAGCCAGCCTCAGGAACAGCGAGGGGCTAAGCAACTCAGTGAGACCCTGCTTTTAAATAAAATACAAAATAGGGCTGAGGATGTGGCTCAGTGGTCAAGTGTCCTAAATTCAATCCCTGGTACCAAAAAAAAAGGGGGGGTGGGGTAGGGTGTTTTAAGGAACTTTTAAAAAAAATGAAGGCCCTTTTGAGTTTACCAAATTCAATCTCTGTGTAGACTAATCCTGACAAAGCAATCAAGGCATTATTTCCAGTTGATTCAATTTAGTTAATACCTACAATTGTTGGTAATTAATCCATCAATCAAGCTCTAATTAATTCATAAGGCTACTGGAAACAAAGCCTAGGACAAAATTTATGTTATACTTGGGAAAATATATTTATACTAAGAATGTTTGTGTTAGTCTTATTTGTTTTCTTTTAAAAAAAAAACTATGTGTTTCATTATTTTCTTCTTTTAGAGCTCCTCCAAATCCTGTCAATTGCTCAATTTAACATCCAGTGATGATTGGTGTTTGCCTTCACCTTCTAAGAGAAGCAAGAGCTATAGCTTAGCAGAGTGCATGAGAGAGAAAACTCTCTACAGAGTTCTCATTTGAATACCCTAGGTAACATGAAGAATAGTGTTCTTCTCGATATTTTAGAGCCATGAGCCCAGATTTCATAATGTGGTTTCTTAATAGAGTCTCAGTGTGAGCTTCACATCCGAAAAGCATAAGAAGAAGAAGCATACAGAGAGGCAAAATAAAGCAGCCCAGGCTCTCTGTCATAGACCGGGGTAAATTGCTGTGTACTTATATCCTGGAATTGATCCCCAGAACAAAAAAAAAGAAAAGAAAAATTATAGTATACTTGTATCCTTATATTCACTTATTTCTTGTCTTACCATGTATATTCTGCGTGTGTGTCTAGAAAAGTATTTTAATAATTATTTACTGGAAATTATCCATGTTGGGTGCTCAGCTTCAAATTCCCCCTTTCTCTCATGCTCTATAAAAATGGTGCTGGGTCATTTAAATATTTTCCTTTGCTAACTGTTATGATGTTAAGCTTTGTCAGTAAAGGCCACTAGGGAGACACTGAAGGGGTGATTTGCTTCATGCTTCTGGAAGACTCCTGCAGGTAGTGGCGGCCTCATCACCCAGCACCCATTAGCTTCCTTCAGCAGTTCCTCTCAGGCAGTGTGGTGGCAGAGTTTCAATAGCTCCATGGAGACACATCTCCACGAACAGCTTTCATGCCACCTTGAAGGGACGATTTCCAGGAAGTTCTAGAGGCTGAATTTCCAGAAAATTCCACCAGTGCAACATCACTATGACTTGTCAGTCATCCAGTGATCTGGCACTGTGTAATCCCCACCCCATGAGGTTTGGTTCTCAGCCTTTCCTTTCCTTTCCTCAGCCTTAGGGGTGGTGGCTGCTCCTTAAAAGCTGATATTCCTGTATTCTTTAGAATTCTCTTTACCTCTTCCCAGTCAAACTCAAATTGCTCCAGTACTGATAGAGTTAATTGTTTTTTTGTTGTTGTTGTTTTTTTCTGTGTTTTTTTTTTTTTTCCTTTTTGTGGTGCTGAGGATCAAATCCAGGGCCTTTCACATGCTGGATAAGTGTTCTACCACTGAGCTGTACTCACAGGCCCACAGTTAATGATTCTTGATAAATTTCTCTGTTCAAACTTCTGGGTGGTTTCTCTCTCCTGACTGGAACCAAACTGATACATAAAGTAATAATGATTAATACTAAGGTCATATAACATTAACACCCTTTAAAATTAACCACAGTGAACCAAAATCCAGTGCTTACTTGTTATCTTTTTAATTATCAATATTGTTTTTATTTTGTTACCAAGATGGATTTAAAATTTTTAATATTTTCATCATATATGTCATATAGTAGTTATTGACCATCGTTAGACTGAGTAATACATAAAAAAATAGTTAAGAAATTTTTTGAGAGAAAAATTTCTTCTGCAGGGCCCTGTAATTTAATATCAGAGTTTAATCCTTAGGAGTTAAAGAAGTGGTTCCAATGAGTCCCTGTGTTTTACAAATATTACCTTATGTATGTATTTATTGATACCTGAGACTGAATCCAGGTCCTCACAAATGCTGAGCACACACTCTGCTACTGAACTACACCCCCAGCTCCCAAATACTACCTTATTAGTCTTTTAAAAATTTATTGTAGATACATCCACTTTGCCAAGATTATCAGATCAAAATCATCTAAGATGTTGAAAAACAAATTCATTCAAATGTAATTCATTCTCAAAGGCAGCCCTGGGATGCAGAAATCTGCTGCTTTTCCAAAACACTATGATTTGAAATAAATAAAAAGGCATTACTCAAGCCACCAGTCTGTGATCATTCTTATCTACTGCACCAAGATAACCCCAGTGCTACTTTCTCTTTACTTTTCTTAGTTGTTTAGTCTGATTCCCTATATGTACATACAAAATAATAGAAACTCCAGTTTACAATTCTTGGATGACTCTAATCTCTTTTTTGGTGTGCCAATGGCAATTTATAAGCAACAATAATTCTCCTTCACATTTTTCCTTTTCAAACACACATTTTTGTACCAATGTGCTGCCTTGTAATCCTTAGCTGATACTGAAAAGCAGATTTTATATTTCACCCAAACTCTCTGTGAAACATTTCCTTTGATTACCTATAAATGAAATACCCTGTTAGAAAAACAAGAAATGAGGAATCATCTCTGAGATGGCTAAAAGGTTTCAGATGCTTTCTTGTCGCTTACTGAGAAGATAAGTATCAAAATATTGTTTGCTTACAAATTGCAAAATCCATGAAAATCAAAGAAGAATATCCATAACTTGAGCTTCAGATGAAAATTCTGTATGGGCAGGTTTGAATCTAACTTAATTCTTGATAGCTGTTAAATGCTTGCTAACTTGCATAATAGCACTGTCACTAAAATGCAATACAAAACTCACATTCACAGCAAAATGTGTTTAGAACAGTGAAAGGGCAAAGAGGGTATATTATCTATTAACTTTCCCCTAACAAAGAGAACAATCACAAGCCACAGGACGGTTCAAAGAATATAAAAATCTTTACCCAGAAGGGAGGAGAGAAACAAAACAAACACATTCTTGCCAAGCCCATTTCATCAAAACAATCTAAGACATTTTCAAAACATAAATCCATTTGAACAACATCCTCCCAAAGATTCAGTCGTGAGGGGCCAGAAAACTGCTGACTTCATCTGCCCTCCTCCACAGAGCCTGCTCGACATCACAGCAACTTTTTCTTTATTTTGGATGTGGAAATCACTCTTCATTCTGTGCTTATGGGGAATGGTTGGAGTTTCTGATACTTCCGTTTCAAAATGCTAGGCTAATGACTTGGCCAACTGAACTAGTGAAACAGAACTGAGCCCCACTCCTACATCAACCTTACTGCCAACACTCAGCCCTCGACAATTCTTTCAAGCAAAGCCAAGACAGGACCAAAAATAGCTCCTTTTTACAAAGTAGGTTTTATCTTCTTATCACTTGCTCTTTAATGACTCTAAGCCATCAGATTTGAATTGCAAACCAGGGGAAAGTTTGCCATGCTTTATTTTCAAGGCAGAATGTACCTCGGGTGCTCTCATGTAATACTTATAACAACAATTCGTCACTTAAAATCAACCAGGTATTCTAGTTGCTTAAGGAGAATTTTATTCAATGACAATTTGCATAATTTTAGAGACCAAACCACAATGCCTATGAAGTATCAAATGGCTTAATTCAAGCTTTTACTATGATGTAGACACTTTAAGACGCTTTCAAAAGCAGATATCCAAAATCTATTCAGAAAATTGTAGTTACATGTTTCATCATCCCCACCAACTTATAATTTTGATTAAAAGTAATTTCATCACTATGAAATGGGTCCTCCATTATTGGTGACCCACAAGACCAAAGAGGAAAAAGATATTTTACAGAGAATATTAGGATAAAATCAAGGTCAGAGGATAATTGAGTGATGTGTGAGCTTAGGTCTCTATGATGCATTACTGAAGTCCGATGCAATGCCCCTCAAACTCTACCTCTGTGACCCGAGAACCTAGAAATAGAGCCTGAAATAACTTCAAAATTGTTAATTCTGCCAGTTTTATATAAAACTTTAACAATAATTATCCACTCTATCTCTTATATGAATCAGGTTTTTAACAGATAAAAATTTCCTAAATCTTCAGCTGTAATCACTCTTCACCAAGACACCCATGCTTGCACTATGGTTTCTCATATCCACTGGAAGACCATATCCCAGTGACATGAAAAATCACAGCATTCCCCT
>NW_026000093.1:8991721-9006088 GCF_001458135.2 Marmota marmota marmota | reverse complement strand
CCGCCCCCCCCCCCCCGCAAGTTTGAGGAATACAGTTAAAACAGGAGGTCACTGGCTATCTTTGGAAAGATGGTTTTATTGCTCTGACAAGTTTTCTTCTTGAGAGAAGCAAGAGGAGAGGAAGAAGAAGAAGGAAGAGGAGGAGGAAGAGAAGGAAAAGAAGCCCTCAGTAATTCCCTGTGAAATAGCTTTTCATAAGAGCAGCAATCCATAGGAAGAGAACCCTAAAGAAAGATTAATTCAGATGTCCAAACAGAATAGTCAGGCGTGGGATTCAGGAGCAGCCAACTTGCCTGCCCAGGTCTCCCCTCTCACCCTGATTGCCCATCCTGTGGGTGTCTCCCCTCCTGCCCACTTTCTTCACAATGAGCCACAGGGAGCCACAACCCTGCCACCAAGCCCCCCACAGTGCCACCAACCTACTTCAGTGTCTTCAAGACCAGGATGGGATTGAAGTTCAATATTCTTCATTCCTACACTTTCAAAAGAATGTTCTCTGAAAACTGAACAGGAGTTGTTTGACATATGTGTGTTTCTGGTGACAGAAAACTTGTCTGGCTTCTTCGACTCTTTGATCCCAGGGATTAGCAGCATATCCGTCACATAGCAGGAGCCACGGCTCAGGCATCCAGGAAAGTTCCATCCTCTATATAGATGAGATATTCTAGAAGCTGCTTAACTTCTCTAAACTTCAGATAATTGTTTTGAGGACTAAGGAGATCATGTACAACGTTCACCACCTAGTGACTATAATGATGTTTAACCTTATTAATGAAATCATCATGGAGCAGAGGGGGTAGACGGCATGAGGCTCCCTATACACCAAGGGGAGGAGCTTGAATCTGGTTCTGATGGGACGAACAGCTGTAACTTGCTCATCACAGAGGATTTCCCTTGAGGTGAGCTTTCAGTGCTAGAACTGGGACAAGGATAGTTCTAGGCAAACAAGATGTTGATCACCCTCTCTTCTGGATCATAGTAAGATGGAGCCCAATAAGCTCCGAACATACAGAACTGCTACTATCTGACTATTTCCATATAAATCTACCAAAATGGCAAATTTGCATGGTGCAGTCTATTAATTATCAACTTCGGACATGATGGATCTAAGACTCAACTCCTGGGATGCTGGCTTCTCCTCTGTGGCATAATGTTGGCAAACATCAGTTCCTTGTGTACTGCTAGTACCCACAACTGAACTCTCTGGAAGATGCTCAGGATGCTCATCCCTGATGGGGTGGTCCACGGTAGCAGGGGAATCTTATAAGAATTATTCAAAGTATCATCTTGTCCAGACGCTTTAGGTCTCAACCATTTTTTTTTTAAGAGAAAGATTTGTCTCTGAACCTCCCAGATAAACAAAAGCTAATGCAGGATTTTCTGAAGGGAGAAGTGATTAATCAGAGCTGATTCAATTGAGCTGGTTCTAGCAAATTGAGTCAAAGGGTTCTTAGTTGAGGTCACTTCTGTAGAATCTGCCAGATGATTTTGACCATCAACTTACACTGAATTTGGAAGCACTAAAGCTTCCCCTTCTAGGCCCTCCTTTGAAGTACGGTGACTTGTCCATATGGACTTGGAACTCTGGACTGTCTACACCACATACATTAATTGATTATAGTCAAAAGGTTTTAAGTTACAAAAAAAAAAAATCTAGCCAAAAAAAAAAAAAAAAGGGAAATCCAGCTCTTATTCATCTCTCTGATAGCAAAATGAAACTGGCAGGGAGGCAGGGAGGCAGGGGGCAGTAACTGAACTTGAATTTTCAACTCGTTGTTTTGACATGATGTAAACAAAGCCAGAGTTTGTGGAGTTTACTTTTGGAGAAATTTAGGTTTTTTTACTTCCTTGGAGTAAGAAAGGCATTATAGTTGACATTCAACTGTAAAACAGATTTGGGGTTTTCACAACTCACTCCCTGGAGCCTTTAAGCAATAGAAGCACAGCAAGGCAATGAGAAACTGTCCCTCAGGAAAGGACTTGATATGATTCAATACTTCCAGTTATCTCTGAGGTATCTGGGGTGTGAGAACAGGAGTCTGAAATTGGCAGGGATTTGTGAAGGCTCGGCCCTGTCTTTGGTTGATAAGCAGAATACTTGCAATGGGAGTCCAGCCAAACCATTGGTTTTCATTAGCATGTACTGAAACACCAGGAGCAAAGATCTTTCCTGTGCAAGGACCAGCTGGCTTATTTGCAGCAAATTCGAGATGAAGATGATGGAGCAATTTCCAATTCTTCTCACAAACCTGAAATTCTTCACTTTGAAGCTGCTCTATACTCTTTCTTTCCTACAAACATGTACCATGTTCCATGCCTGCTCTTCCACTTCTTAGATATGTCTCCTTAGGAAGGTAATTTAACCTCCCCTGTAACAGCCATTTTCCTCATTGAAAAAACACATCTATTTAGTGTAAAGGCTGCATACAGACTGAACAAACTAATGCATGTGGAGTATTTATAAGAAGGCTTGGCATAAAGTAAGTTTCCAAAGAAAGGTGGCTGTGTTATTCTTCTTATTCCAGTTCCAGTTTTCCCTCTGGCTCAGTAATTCTCAACTGTTTGAAAACACAGGTTTTATTATTATTTAGATATGACAAGGCCAACACTCCAGGAGATATTGCCGTTATACTCACAAATACCAAGGGGAAGGGGCACGTCATATTATGGGGGCCATACAGAAGCCAGAGTCTTTAGCATGACTTCCACGTGGAAGAACACAGAAGACAAAATAAAGAGACTGAAGATTTGCTAGTTTGAATAATTTCAGGGCTCTGGACCTCAGAATGCCCCTCGCTGTTTGGTCCCTAACCCAGAGGTGATTAAGGCAGGACAGTGGCCAGGAGGGTAAACGCCAGTAGAGGAGGTAAGACTGGTAGTTTTGCATCTGAAAAATGAGCTCCCACGAGAGTTGTTTGTTATTTCTAAAATTTTGCTAACCCTGGGAGGAATAGTTCCTGCAGTCAATAAGGCCCCAAGTTGTCAAAGTACAGAGAAAATAAAAGGCATGGTCCGTTACATAAGCCTTCCTTCCAAACCTCTGGAGAACTGTATTTAAGTTCATTCTATGTTTTTCCTCATCTATCTTCACTGGAATTCTCAAAGCAATTTCTTAGGCCCCCTTGTGAACATAGAGCCACCAAAAGAATGGAGGTAGCCCGGGGCAAAGGGGATTCTCAAGAAAGTTCATCACTGTTTTCCTTATGCAATCCAGAGACACCCACCCACCAGGGTTCAACCAGCACTGCAGCACTAACTGAGCAGACCTGAACAAGGCTTCTGCAGGGAGAGAGCCAGGCATGCATTCATGTTGTTTCAAGCATTATCCCCTTGTACTCATTGAGATGTCAAGAGTGATAGTTAATGATGGCTCTTTCCTTGCCTAGAGTTCAGAAGATAATTGAGGAGGACTCAGAGGCAGACAGATGGAGGTTAGCATTTCAGATTTGTTGGAAAAAAAAAAAGAAGTCTGCACCAGGGACATCATAAGGCATCTTACTCTTTCCATCCATGTGCATTCCCCACTTGGTTCACAGACAGAACTGGAAGACAGCAGAACTCTCCACAGGGAGGAGGGAGCAAGCGGCTCTAGGACTAGCTGTCCTGAGAAAGACACAGTCCCAAAGATGGGAGTTCCTGCTTCTTCTCCTGGTCTCACAGTGAGACTAGTTGCTCCCTTCTCCCTGGGGATAGCAAATGCAAGGCAAGAGAAGGAGGGAAGCTACTTTTCTCTAAAACTTCAGAAATGAAGGACTTCCTATTTGCTGTTATTATCATTATTGATATTTCTTATTATGGTTCAAGATGGGAGAATGGGGAAGGGAGATAATCATGCTTACTCCAGATGATTTGTTTCATTCTGATCAACAACCTTTTCATAGTACTTACTGTGTGCAGGCTTTGGGCTGGATCCTGCAGATGCAGAGACAACACTCACAGAATGGCAGAGAAAAGAAAGGGGGATACAAAACAAACTACATAAAAATAAGCCATAGCTGGACTCAAGAGGCTAAGGCAGGAGGATCTCGAGTTCAAAGCCAACCTCAGCAAAAAGCAAGGTGCTAAGCAACTCAGAAGACCCTGTCTCTAAATAAAATACAAAATAGGGCTGGGGATGTGGATCAGTGGTTGAGTGCCCATGAGTTCAATCCCTGGTATCCTTACCTAGCCCCTCCAAAAAAAAAAAAAAAAGCCACGATACTTTTATGCATTAAACACAACACTGTGGATACTCTAGATTTATCTGAATTCACAGTTGCCTGAACATACTTCCTAAGACATGGAACAGGATGGATGTCCATCAAAACATACACACACACACACACACACACACACACAGCTGAGGGTCCACAGTGAGCACACATAAACCAGGTCCTCCCAGCATCTCAGATAGGCGATGTTACAAAGCAATCAATATTGAGCTTTTTCTAAATGCTGATCTATAGGCATCCAAGGAAATAAAATGCACATCACTTACATTTTTAGAAAGGAAAAATGTAAAACAAGATAAATAGTATTTCTAAAACAATCATACTAAAAGTAACTTGAAGGCAAATTGGTACACAGTGAGCAGAAAGGAAAAAAAATTCATAGACTGGCCAAACCAACACAGGAAGAGTTGGGTCTCAGTCTAGACTTTAAAGAATGTGTCTAGACAGAAGAGGAGGGAGATTTCCAAATCTCCCAAACAGCTACTTGAAAATCACTGATATAGAAAAGTATAAAGCACATTGGGAAAGGTTGAGATTTGGGGTTTGATATTTGGTCAAAGCATAGTGATGCATAGTTTGATTGTTTGTCCCCCAGACGTTTGTGTTAGAAGCTTGGTCACCAGGGTGGTAATATTGAGATAGTGGAAACTTTAAGAGATGGGGTCCAATAGTATTTGATTAGATCGTCCAGTGTTGCCCTCTAAAGGGATTAGTGTAGTTTTCAAGAGATCCTGGTGAGCTCCTATGTTGTGAATTGTTATTAAAAGAGCAATCCTGGCCCCTGAATCTCTTGTGCTTTCTGTCTCACCCCACAATCTCTCCTTCTCATATGCATTCCCACCATGATGCCATTCACCATGTTGTGATGTAGCTAGAAGACCCCCTTAGAGCTGAGCAGATGCTGGTCCCCTGCTTTTGGATCACCAGAACCATGAGCTAAATAAACCATTTTTCTTTACAAAGTTGCAAACCTCAGGTATTTTGTTATAACAACAGAAAATAATTGATAAATAAATAATAAATAAAAGAAAATAATTAATGCACACAGGGAACAGTAGGCTATGTCTTCTCAGTTTGTGGATAGCAGTTCACAGGATACACAAATCACATAAAAACAAGCCACAGAGCTATATAAGTAATAAAGGCAACCGGTGCACACTCTAAATTTGTCTAAACTCTGTTTCCCATACTTTCTGAAATCTGGAACTGGACCTCTTATGAACACACAGCCACTGAGAAAATGGAGAGAGGCAAGACAAAATCCAGAGGCATCAGCCATGCACAGGATATAAAAGACTTGGTTCCTTAAGTCTGAATGTCCCCAAAGTATTGCAGTGTGACAGCCTTTCTCAGGATAGGAGTGAACTATTATCTACAAACTGAGGAGACACAACCTAATGTAGAGAGGTACTCCAACCCCCAGCTAATGACCTCTTATGTGGAAACTCAGATGATAGGCAGCACTGGAAGAACACTTAGCAGTTCTGGCTCAAAGGAAAAACACCCAAAATAGTCCTTGCATGGCCCAATCAAGACTGAACCTGGCAAACCCTTTCCAGTAGGTTGTGCCAAAAAGTTAAAGTACTCCTGCCTCTCTTTGAGAACAAGAATGGAAAAGGCAGGGAGTATGCTGGTCATCTCAAAACCACGTTCTAAAGAAGTATCTGTATTGTCATGTTCCCTGGGATACTGGGGATATGAAAGCCACATTCCACTTCACCTATCACCCATAGCAAACCTTTCTCCCTTTTGTGCATCTTGCCTTTGTGCTCTCATTACATATTCTCATCTTCAGCTGACATTTTCTGTTGAGGGCAGAACAGCCTAAGATTAATCTAGTCTTAATAAAGTGCCCAAAGAACAGTGGTTGGCAGCAAATCCATTTTCCTGACAGTTGTAAGATTTAATCTCCTTGTTATTGTGGATGCCATCCGCAGGATATAAAAGACTTGGTTTCTTCCATCTGCATGTCCCAAAGCATCTCAGTGTGGCAGTCTTTCTCAGAAGAGGAATTAAAACCCTAGAATTAGTCATTGCAACACTGGGAATAGGGTTCCGTTGTAGAGCACCATGAATATTTCACCTTCTGAAAAGTTTTCCTAGAACTGGCACGTTCTCCACAATGTGACATGATCTCAAACTAAGTTTCCTGGTGGGTTTTCTTTTCTTGTGCTCTTTCTAATTGAGGTTTTTGCCTAACAATCTAGAAACTGAACACACTCTGACAGGTGATGCTATTTGGAGCATTCATTGCTGCTAGGATATGAAGAGGTGTGAGGTGTGCCCCCTTGCAGATTCACCTCCCCCCGTCCTCAGGGAAAGTTTGTGAGCTAGGTGAAGCTCATGCAACTGAAGCTTGTGGCTTTTGCATTTCTTTTCTGCCATGCCACTAATATACCCATGGCAGTAAATAGCTATAAACAGGGGTCTAGAAGACAGTGTTATAGCTAAGGATCCAGGCAAATCATCCTGCAAATCATCCTAGCCCTTCCTTCCACTGCCTGGAATTATGCAGTCTCAACAGGAGGCTTTCACCAATGAAAGTATCCCAGAGAGGTCTGCCAAGTTGGAACTTTAACTTTCTAATATGAATTCCTAATCCCCAGCCAAACACTCAAGTCCACCAGTAGAATGTTTAAAGGGCAGAAGCAATTGCACCATGGAGAGATGACAAGATTCAGCACAACCTTCACCTCCTTTGAACCTAGGCTGACCCTGCTCATCTGGGTCTTTTCAAAGGGGGACAGATTGCTCAAGACCAGGACCTGTACTCAGGTATCTGTTGAATGCTTGTGCCCTTTATTTCCCTTTGTTTTTCTTAAGTGTGTTCTCCTTGAAAGAAGGAGTAGATCTGGAAACAGAGAGAAATTTCTTTTGTGATCAAAGTGCTCCTGACATACAGAATCGTGCAAACTCAAGACCGCTGAGGTATATTCTGAGTCCTTGTTTTTTTTTTTTATTTTGAGACAGATTCTCATTGAGTTTCTTATTGTGTCTCTAAATTGCTAAGGCTGGCCTCAAGCTTCAGATCTTCCTGACTCAGTCTCCCAAGTGGCCGGGATTACAGGCATGCCACCACCATGTCTGGCTCTCTGCCTACTGTTTTGACAAGACATATATACCTTAGAAATAAAGGGGAAGATCACTGGGAGTTGACATGCATTGTCTACTGTAGAGAAAGTGTTACTCTGAGCATGACTTCAGATAAACCTCCAGCTGTATGTTATTAATGGACAAAACCAAAATGAAGTGCTTCAACATCGTTCTAAACTTTCAGAAGGAACAGACTATGTTTTGCAAATTCCCTCAGGTTACCTAGAAATATTATACCCTAATAAGCCTCTTTCTTCACTAAAGGAAGTGTTCATGACATCCAACAGTGACTGTTACCTGAAGGGACAGGCACACATTATACCATAACTGATCCCATCTACCCTGTGGCACCTAGCCCTTCTGAAGACCCAGGTTCACAAACTCTATCAGGTCTCTACTGAGTCATGTGAGGGATGTATGCTGTAAGAGGAAATGAGGTATAGTAAGAAGGATCATCAGTGTGGGGTTAGCAGACTTGAGTGAAATCCTGGCTGTGCCACTTATAGCTTGGGAGCCAGGGCAGTGGGTGGACTCTAAAACCCTGCATTTTCTCATCCATACCAGGAGATAATAACACTACCTGTCCAGAAAATATCACAGACTGGATGTAAGGAACAAATGCAGCAAAAACTCCTAAAAAAGGTTTGTAAGTTCGAGGACACAATTCAGATATCACCCTGGTACCTCCTTGCATGCAGCTCCTGGTGTCAAAGTGCTTTTCCCTTTTCTTTGCATGTTCCATATGACTGATGGGCTCAGATGTTCCCAGGTCACACATAGCCTCTGGGGCCTCTTCAGGGAAGGCCAAGGCCTGTATTCTGTTCCCAGAAGGGAACACCAGGGGGACTCTCCACTCTGATCGCCAGTGGTTAGGTTGCCTCTCTCCTGTGCTACTGCATGAGGTCAGTTTGGGGTGGGTGTGGGGAGAACGAATCTCAGCTTCCCCCTGCCCCTCTCCTTCTCCCTTCCTCCCTCTTCCTCCCTTGCACTACTCTCACATCCCAGCTGGAGCTCCAGGAAAGCACAACCTCCACCTGCTTCAGGGCTGGACACAGGGGGGACATCTGGCCTAGGAATTTGAGTGTGCTGTTGAGCTATTTAGCTGTGGCAACGGTTGCTGGGCTGAAGAGTAAGCGCCTTGTCATAGAGACAGCATCTGTTTTGCCTCGTGGGAAAAGGAGAAGGATAGTTACTCTCTTTATTATGAGAACACGAGGCTATGCCAAGTAAATTATTCCAATGCAGGGGAATTTGACAAGCTGCGTTTCTGTCCCTCCTTGCCCCCCTGCCACTTATGCTCAGTGTTCCCCCTCTCCCATTACAGTGTGTCTTTTCTCAGTGTGAGACTGCAAATGCCATTTCCTGGCACAGTAGTTGTAAAAAGAAAGGAAAAGACATATTCAATCTTATTAATTTTGTTCTAGGGATTTTTTTAACAAATTCATCTCAATTCTAAGAGGTTTTAGGATCAAATTCATCATGATGCAAGAATTCAGATCCATTGTCTATTACCTGACCTACTGCTAGATGGGTTCTCCAGTAGATTGATAAAAGTTGTTACCCTTCACCATTTCCATGCACCATGGAAAAATCTAAGTAGGACTTTTAGCAATGCTCTGTGTGACCAAAATAGAATGTGCCAGGCATGAGAGCTACCCTTTCTCTTCTTTCATGTGCAGTTGTTTATCAGAAAAGAACAACTCCTTCAGTAGACACAGGACAGGGACAGCAGTATTGTAACTGAGCATTCATAATCTCTCCCCCATTGAGACCATCCCTTCTGTGCACTGTTGGTCCCAGAGGAGACAAGGAAATTCTCCCTCTTTTTGACCACAATGGGGCTTGGACCACCTGCTAGAAAAGTATGGCAGACAAAAGGAGGACAGATAGCGGGCATGCTACTGGATAGGAAACCCAGAGTGACCAGTTTCCTTTTACTACCCTTCCATGGTTGATTGAAATTCTACTAATTTCTATTCAGGTGAAGGAAGAATATTGGCCTGAATCATTTTCTGCTCTTAATCTTTCATTCCTTAGTTTCTCACTCCAGCAGCCCAACTAGAGAGTGAGAAAGAGAAAAGGACTTTGAAACTTGACAGGTTATACTATCGTTATGGTTTGGACCTTACATGTTCCTCCCAAAAGCTTATGTATTTAAATAATGGTTCCCAATACAGCAAGATTAAGAGGAGGAGCTTTTAGTCAGTGATTACATGGTGAGGATTGTAACCTCCTCACCAGTGGATTAATCCATTTGATGGATTAATAACTTGAATGGACTATCAGATGGTAACTGTGGGCAGATAAGACATTATTGGAGGAGGTAAGTCACTGGGGGCATGCCCTTGAACTGTATCTTTTCCCTGACTCCTCTCTCTCTCTCTTTCTCCTTCCCTTCTTCCCAGTTTCCATGAGCTAAGCAGCTTCCTCTTGCATACCCTTCCACCATGATATTTTGTGTCACCTCAGGCCCAGTAGAGCTGGACACCATGGACTGAACTTCTGAAACTATGAGCCAAAATGAACTTTTCTAAGTTGTTTGGTCACAGTGACAAAAAGTTGACCAATACTTTCTGAAGGTTTCTGTCATCTTTTCTCCTCCCAGCTGTCATTTCAATTGGTAATCTTTCTCCCACTGTTATGACAGCAGCTCGTTTATGGGAAACATGGGTCTCAGGTCTGAGGGCTGGTGGACGTGGCACTTCTGTCTGGCCCCTCCTGGCCTCTGCAGCAAAGGAGTCTTCTCTACCTGGGCCCTCTCACATCTCCTTTTGACCCCCATACCTGGGCAACCTTATCTCTGATGGTATATTCCTGCATGTGGCCCTATTTCTCCTGGCCTGCAGACCAGTTGATGGAGTCAGCATGTCCCCAGGGCAAAGGCCTCAGCTTGCTCACTTAGTAGTAGCTCACTATCAATCTCCCCAACCCTCCCTTGGATACATGGGAACTCCAAGACCCATTCCAGGAAATCCAAGGTCAAAATAAACCCATAGTCAATAAGTCAGACTCTCCTCTCTAATTAAATATATCCAAAGGCTATTTTATTTATTTTGATGTGGCTGCATGATACTTTAGGTGGGACCTTTGCAAGATAGTGAACTCCCATCCCCTCTAATACCACCCATTTCCAAAGTGTAGGCTTAGGGGGGCTAAAAACAGCACACACACACAGCTTTGCTGATTGTCTCCCAAAATCCAGGTGCTAGAAGGAGCCACTTACCCTCATACAGACTCCTCCATACCTGAGGGTTATCTCTCTGTACCCTGTTCTAGAATCATAACAACTGATGAAGCAGAATACAAAAACCAGCTTGTAGGTAAAAGAAATCCAAAAATGGTATCCCGTGATACCTTCTTGAAGCTTAAAAAATACCAAAAAAAAGGGGGGGGCAGGGCATAAATTCATAGTCATTGTTGAAGAAAATACAAAGCATAGCCATGCCTCTCAACCTCACTGAACTTAAGTAATTGCTGTGTTTAGATGTGGATGTCCCCTGAAGACTCATGTTTTAAGGCTCAGTCCCCAAAGCAGCAAAGTTCAGGGGTGGGGATTTTAGGAATTAATTGGATCATGAGGGCTCTAACCTCAACTGTGGATTAATCCATTGATGGGCTAATCATTTTGAATGGTCAACTGGGAGGTGGTAGAATCTGCAGGCTGATGGGATGTGGTTAGAGGAAGTCAGGGCATGCCCTTGGGAACTTGTCTTGTCCCTGGCTTTTTCCCCCAATCAGCTTTCCTGATGCCACAAGCTGAGCATCTTTCCTCCACCATGATCTGCCTCACCTCAGGTCCAAAGCAAGGGAGTCCCCTGGCCATGTACTAAAGCCATGAGCCCCTAAGAAACTTTTCCTCCTCCAAGTTGTTTCCATCAAACATTTTGGTCATGGTGAGGAAAAGGTGATGAACAGTAATCAAACTCACTGAGAGGAAAGGAATGTTAGGGGGCATTCTTATAGTGAAGAGATGTTGGAACTAGAAGTTCTAGTATCCTGGAGAGCATTTACAACATTTGCACTTTGTTGATAAGAAAGATGAAATACAGCAAGTTTAAATGACGCCCCTGGTTCCTAGGCCCAGTGGGAGAATTAACATCAGAAAGCACGTGTATTGGATTACCAGTAGAGTCAGAGATGATCAGCCCTCAGTTTGCAGAGGCTTTAAATATAGATAAAAAGAAAAGTAAAACAAACAGAAAGGCTATCCAGCCAAGGCAAGTTACATATACAGAAGTATACACTGGGCAACAACAGATGCAAACTGGGGAGATTTTGAAGAGCCTTGGGTCTCTAGACAACTAGGTACTTCCATGCACTGACTGTGTTCCCTCAAAATCATATGTTGAAACCCTAGCCTTAATGTGATGGAATTGAGAGATGAGGTTTGGAGAGCTTGCTCCTCTTTCTATCTCCACATGAGTGTGTGGTAAGAAGACAGCAAATTGCAAACCTGAAAGGGGGCCCCAGCAGAACCTAACCTTGCTAGCACACTGATCTAGACCCCCAGCCTCCAGAACTGGGTAAACCAAATTTCTATTTAACCATCCAGTCTACAGTAGTTATTTATAGCAATCTAAATGGACTCAGACAGGCATATCAAAGCAAATTTCCATGTCATATCTGTGTATTCATTCAACTTATCCTTAATAAAAATGAATTATATGCCAAGACCTATGGTAAGTGAGGGCAGAGAAGTACATAAGAGGAAAACAGCTATCTGAGAACTAGACAGCACACATCCAAGAACGGATTAAGAAGGGGGACACAAACTGAGCAAGAAGTCAGTTTTGATAAACAAGATGGAAATATAGGGAGAGCCCAGATTCCAAAATGTCTATGCCCCATAGCTCTAGAAGACCCCATATTGAATCAATCATCTGCCTGAGGCAAGAAACTTTCCCTGTGTTTCTAAGGCAGGAGTGTCTCCCATGAGAGAAGGTGCAGGAATTGGTAGAGGGCACCTGCCTGACTCACAAGTCCCCCATGCCCTTAACCTTCCAGATACTGTATTCACCAAAGTGAAGGCTTCTGATTAGCTAAATGTTCTTCTTCTCATTATATCATAACTAAATTCTCTTTCTGTTCTCCATTCCCCCTCCTTTCTATACTCCTTGCCTAGGCAGGGGAAATTAGGGAAATCAGAACAATAAGAACCTTTTTTTTTTTTTTCATTACCATGACCCCAGTTAAAAGGATTTTCTAATCACAAGAAATAATTCAAATGGTGGCACAAAATCCCCCATTGCATAAGATTTTGCTCTTTAGGGTGAGGGAGATAAATGTGTCATATAAACCACTTCTGTTAGTAGAGAGTTTGAGGTACCTGATTACCATTCAGGAAGTATTTTATAATAGTGTGTCGCATTATAAATGTTACATCTAGAGGATTTTAAAGCTATTCTCTCTCTCTCTCTCTCTCTCTCTCTCTGTATGTGTGTGTGTGTGTGTGTGTGAGTGTGTGTGTGTGTGGTGTGCTGGGAATTGAACTCTGGGACTCATGCATTCTAAGCATGTACTCTATCACTGAGTTATATCATCCGACTCTAAACTAGTTCTTTGTGGCTATTAAAATATATAACCATTGTCATACCCTATTCTGAAAAAATGTCAACTCTTCCAGAATCTCATTTAGTTCCCTGACTTTTTCAAAAAAATAGCACCTTTATTTGAATTACAGCAGAGAGTTATCATTTTTTAAATTTACTCTTTCTTAAATAGTACAAAGAGAACAGCCTGACTAATGTCATATCTACAAAGATTGTCACGTGGAGGTCTGCCGTGGCCTTTGGGAACAGTGGTATAATTGCCCAGTTAACTCTAAATCATCAAAATGTACAAAAGATGCTAAACAAATAAAGATGAGAAGCATGAGAGAAGGCATATGAAGTGTAGAAAAGAAAGAATTTATCATACTGCTTATCCTTAGAAATAAACTCTAAGTAATAAATTTTAAAAGATTCAACTACACTTCCCAACACAGCAATTAAAATATTTTTCTCCTGAATTATAAAAAAGGATAAGTCCCTTTATTAGAATCTCCAGTGGGTGAGCTTTTTTATTTTTTTATTTTTATTTTTTTTAGAGAGAGAGCGAGAGAGAGAGAATTTTTTAATATTTTTTTTTTTTTAGTTTTTGGTGGACACAACATCGTTGTTTGTATGTGGTGCTGAGGACCGAACCCGGGCCGCACACATGCCAGGCGAGAGCGCTACCGCTTGAGCCATATCCGCAGCCTTTTTTTAAAAGAAGACTTCCTTTTAATCTTCAGCTTTTCTTACCTTAGTTTGTACAACATTGTACAGTTTTCAAAGATAGTATCATAGACCCTCAAGCTTTCTAGGAATCTTACTTGTCCATCTGTGCACTCACCAATCTGATACTTGAACCTCTTTTATAGCATCTGGCATGTGGATGCAGAATTTCTTGGTCTCTGGCCATCAATTACCTCCCAAGGTGGGAAGTTCATTTCTCGCTAAAGCAGTTTATTCTAAGAGTATGGCTTGGGTCTCAGAGTCATCTTATAATATTTTACCTCTACTACAAGGAACTTTAAATCATATACCTGTAAGATTCATAACATTGATACCACTAGTTTATATTAAGGACATATAAATTTGGTCCCAACTTATGCCATTTTTAGAAAGCAATAAGAAGCCACCCAACTTTAGGCATTATTCCTTAAAACAAGCATCATCATGTTCTTGAAGGATGAAAAAATGAGGTTTAAACAACACCAACTGATACTCAAAGTCCCACAACCAATTGATAACCAAGCCGAAATCTGAATTCAATCTTCTGTTCCTGCTAATTCAGTAACAACTCATTGTCAATCAGTAGATCACCAACTCCTTCATAAGACAATACGGTCATGTTTCGTATTATAGGGAGAATTTCAGATAACAATATATGAGGATATTCAAGTCCCTCATAAAATGGCATAGTATTTGCATATAACCTACCACATTCTCCCTTTCAATCATCCTTAGATTATAATATCTAATACAATGTAAGTGCTATGAAAATAGTTGCTCATATTATATATATATATATATATATATAT
>NW_026000093.1:8909746-8990528 GCF_001458135.2 Marmota marmota marmota | reverse complement strand
ATATATATATATATATATATATATATATATAATTTAGGAAATAATGGCAAAAGTCTGTACATGCATTGTACAACTTTTCTTTTCTCAAGTATTTTCAATCCACATATGGTCAAATCTGAGAATGCAGAATGTCCTGACACAGAGGGCTGACTGTTTATGGCATCAAATTGTGACTCTAGTTACAACCAGGATAATCATTTCCTTATTTTTGTGGCAGGAAGTTGTGACTATAAGGCCTAGACTTCAGCATCTTGTCTTTGGGAAAAATGATGAATTGAAAAGTGAAGCAGCCAATTGAATAAAACAAGGCAGTAGACTCAGCCTGATACAAAATTTACTATAGCACCTAAGAGATGGACTGGGATTCTGTAGGAATGATACCCAGTTTGGAAGGTAGTGAGGAAAATAGGACCTCCGAGACTCTAGCCAATTCTTTTTTGAGTCCCCCAGCACATCTCTTTCTACATGGCTATCAGGGAGGTAAGGCTGAATCTGGTTCTCCAAGAGTTTCACATTTGGAGCTATGTATTGTTGCTTTAAACATTACATGGGCATTTTAATTTATAGCCACCTACCATCATAATGAATTAATCTCTTTGAACCATGGACATCTTTCAAATAAAGCCCTAAATAAAACTTTAGTAATTTCTGAGTTGTATTTAGTTTTGCCAACAATCATTCCAGAAATTTCCTCCTGAGGAAATTTACCGTTAAGTATCAAATTACTTTAAATTGGCAGTATTTTTAATGACACTATATTATTCTGTGTTTCATATATCAGCAGGTGCTCACATTACTCAGAGTCTTTGAGTCATGGGAAAGTTAATTATAAAAGCTTTAATTATTTCTCTGCAACAATAAAAATGGACCCTGAAAAATACCATTTGGAAGTTAAATGTTTGACACATGAATAAAAATGAGTAGTGATTTTTTTTAAAAATCTGCAGCATTAAATCACATAATTAGACATAGATGTTTCAGGTGCAATTTGTTTTTGTAATTGTATTCTAAGTGCTCTAATGTTTAATTATACACGAAGAGCCCAATGTTCATTCTTTGAATTTTTAAGCTGCAATTTTTCTTTTCTACCTGAAGTTCTTTTATTCAGGCTTTCCTCTCTTTTGACATGGATTATTTGAATTCCTAACTCAACAATAGAGCTACAGCTTCCTCGCTTCTACTCCTGCATTGGGAAGGTGGAAAACACGTGGTTTGGGAGAGATACAGCATAACCCTGGGGATAAAGATCATAGTTTTCTTTAATAAGGAAAAGTCTTGAGAATGGTATATAAGTATCCCTTTCTATCTTTCCTTCTTTAAGAAAGGATCAGCTGTCTTTGACAACCAACACAAATGGCTGGGTAGAACGTGACAGATGCCAACTTTGTACTTACCAAAAAGGAAAGTCCACACATACTTCCTTTCCTTACCCATCATGCAGCAGGAAGCCCACAGCCATGCTGTAAATGACTGATGTGGCAGTTGTCATCTCTCTGGACTGCAGGGTATGCTTTCTCAGCTCAACTCAACTGGAAATGTATCAGGGGGCTGAACAACAGTTCATTACAAAGCCCACATCACCTAAGATGATTTGGAACCAACTTATAATGGGAAATACTTTGTAGTACAAAATTCTACTGGGCAATATTAAGATCTAAAGTCATCTTGGGGAGAACGTGTAATGACCTCGATAATAATATAATAGCAGTGGTAATGGCAGAGTTCATAACTGACACAGGGGAAAGAAAAGACCATTATCTGCAAGTGTCTGCTGAGTCCCCATTTCTACAGTGGACCTAAGAATGCATTGATCCCTGGTTCCTTTTAGGTAGAATGTTTTTCAGAACTTGAGTGGCCTCACTCTTTCTTCTGATTACAATAATTATTTTGTTTCAAGAAGACCCATCAAATCTGCCCTTAGGAAAAGAAAGTGAAATTTATACAGTTCTTCATGCAAAAATAAACTTCAAATTGTTATTTAAAGTAGTGGAAAGAAAAAACACTGGAGACAGCATGGTACCGTGGAAAGATGACAAGCTCCAGAATAGCACCCTGTTATTTGAAATCACACCCCAAGTTCAGAGTCATTTCCTCTGTCCAGAATCATATTTCTTTATTCAGGTCTAGGTCTGGCAGGTTACAGTCATGCAACGGTAGACAGGATCTATAAAACCTGACGTGCTTATCTCCAAGGTAGAGATTATAACAAAAAAAAAAAAAATTTCAGGATTGTTGAAAGATATACTGAAATAAAAAGGGCTCAGTTAAGTAAATTATAGGACAAACATGAAAAGAATGTTGTGTAGCTATTACCAATAATGTTGTAAAAGTGTAATTGTGTGGAACCCTATTCACCATCTGTTACAGTTTAGATGTGAAGCGTCTTGCAATAGCTTGTGTGTTGATGCAGGAATGATTGGAGGGGAAATGATTGGATTGTGAGAGTAGCCTCATCAGTCCTTCCTAGTTTTAATGGACTAAATGGTAACCCTGGATATGTGGAGCACGGCTGGAGGGTGTGGGTCACTGGGGGTATGCCCTGGAAGGGTTCATCTTCCTTAAGGGCTCTTTCCCTCTCTCTCAGGTTCCTTGCCACCATGAGGAGAGAGTGTTCCACCACCATGGTGCCTGAACCTCTGAAATCATGAGCTCAAAATAAACTTTCCCTCATCTAAGTTGTTCTTGTCTGGCATTTTGGTCACAGCAATGAAAAACTGACTGACACACCATCTATTAAGGCGGAAAACACAAGTGGCTGAGCAGTGCATGCACATGAGCCTTGGCTTTTCCCAGGGGCAGGGGCTGCCCCTGCTTTCCACAGTCTTCTTTTTCCCTCCAAGTTTTCCCCAAATAGCCCTCAGGTGGCCTCCCAGCCACCATCCCCATTCTTCCAAGTGCTGGCACTTTTCAGGTCCTCTATACTCGAGGTTGGTAAATAGAAGCAAAGATGAGTATGCAGAAACAGAAGCCTTGCTTTCTAAGACTTTAACTAGATAACCTGATACCTGGATGTACTGATGACTGGTGCGCTCCCCTCCAGGCACATTGCTTCTTTCTTTGTTTCTTTTTTTTTTTTAATCAGTAACAGTCATTTATTATCATCAGCTATTATAAACTTGATATAATTGTACATGCTATGCTGTTACACAGCTGGTACAGTAGGTTTGTTTTACACCAGCATCACCACCAACACACGAGAATGGGGTTGTGCTGAGATGTTACAATAGTTATGACATCACTAGGTGATAGCAATTTGTTAGCTCCACTATACTCTTATGGGACAACCATTGCATATGCAGCCTGTTTTTGACTGAAATGTTGCTATGCCATGCATGACAGTATGGACACTTCTATTATTACTTTTTTTTATAGTTTTCTAATACCATAGTTTGTAAGTATGCTAGAGAGTATTAGCCAGTCCTGTATAAACATTTGTGTTGGTCCTCACTTTTGGTGTTATAAATCAAATATATATTTACCAATGCATCTTTGAGATAGTGTCCTAGATATAAGATGGCTGGGTTAAATATAGAAGTAACTGAAAATTGTCAATCTTCTTTCCATAGGGTTTGTATAATTTCATATTTCCTTCACTATTGAATGAGAATATCTGTCCTCCTAGAGCTGTGTTAACAGAGTATACTGTTGTGCTTTTGAAGTCTTTCTACTGTAGTAGATGTAGTTTGGATTTGTCTTACTAGACTGAAATTGCATGTTTAATTTTTTCCCTTTTATTTATGTTTTCCCCCATTTTCCAAGATTTCTAAATGTAAATAACAAAAGCATATAAGCACTAAAATAAAATATGGGTCAATTCCTTTCTAACTTAAAAAAGCAGACAAAATGTTCTTTACTTTTATTTAAAATCCAGGTACAATAAAATAGAAAGTAACTCATGTCTAATAAAAATTTGAATTTTTGCATAGAAAAAAATATGCTATAAGCAAATTCAAAAGACAAATGTCAAACTGAAAAAAAAATCAGTAATTAAATTTCTAACAAAGGTTCAATATATCATAAAGCATAGAAAGCATCTAGAAATTAAGAAAAATAAAAGCCCTATTTCACATTGCTTCTTTCTAAAGGAGACCTTGAACCAATAAGGGACTCATTTATTTACTGAGAAGTATGAGGCATCTTCTGAGTGCCAAGAAAAGTATGCTGAGATAGAAAAGGCAGTCCAGCACTCAGAGAGATCGCAAGGTGATAGAAACATGACCCTCCTGCACTAGGATCCATGAAGCAAGGAGTGAACAGCTGTCCGCAGGGTCAGGGAATTCCTCACAAAGCAGGCTGTCGTTACAGGGCTCTGAAATGCTGAGCAGGAATTGGCCATGCAGAAAAGGGTGAAGGGAAATTCCAGGAAGAAAAGTCAGTATATAAACTCTAGGCTCAGACTACTTGGGAAAGAGGGAGGAGGTCAGTATGCCTGCAGTATAAAAACTGGATGGATGTGTGTCTCATTATTTTTATGCTAGTTTATCTCCCCTTTCAGGATGAAGTGTCTTACCTGTATTTATTTTCCCAGTGCCTTCGCACATACGAGGTGTGCAGTAATATTTATTGACTTGAATTCAGGAGAGAGTGAAGTGGAATTGAATTTAAAAGGCTCTATGTAATGCTGGGTCTGAACTTCATCCTAATCACAATTAGAGTGAAAGAGGAGAGTCTGAGGACCACTTTAAACAACAGAGTATGTTGGGGATAGCAGGGGACAGCTGTGATAGTGAGGGACTGGAAGCAGGATACTGTGATGACTTCTCAAGTTTTAAATATTTGTGCCACAGAATTGAGAGTGCCTGATGTCCAGGGAACCACCAAGAAGTTGAAATCAAAATTAACTCTGTGAAAAATAGGTGGTTGGCAGGCATTCTCCAGAAAAAGCAGATCGATTTTAAACTGGATGGCGACTAACCTAAATTTGGATTAACCTAAATCAACTTGAAAGTCTAAAGCTTCCAGAGGAATCAATCAGAAGGCAAATGAACACCTGAGTCGGGGACTTGTGAGAAAAATGAAAGCCATAGAGAGTTGGTTGATGTTCTCATAGAGCTCACAGGGAGGAATAAGGTTGTGACCCAGAGAGCACAAGATGATAGGGGAAGAGAAGAACAGGCAACCCAGTAGGCTCAGGTAGGTGAGCTCTGAAGGGGTGTCAGGGCATTGGGAACCTCAGCAGAAGAGGGTTCAAAATGATATTTGTAATGAGTTTCCAGGTATATGAGAAATTGGAGAACTGAGTAACCAAGACTCTCCGGAAGAAATTTAAGGTACATCAGTGTCTGTACAATATGGCGTCACACAAGGTCCAGAACTTCCACCATCCTGCATGCTCTGCTGCCAACCTATCTGCACCTAACTTTCCTGCCTTCTGCCTCCCTTCTTCTACAATCCCAGGCTTTGAAGCAGAATCACAAAGAAATCACTATAATTCCCCAGTACCTTTGCAAAGGAAAGTCACACCTTCCAGATAATTGGTGGGGGCTAGGGGTGGGGGCGTCAGAGAAGCACTTCAGCTCTTTGCATTAGTTGTTCCTGTAGCAGCCTAGTTTTATTTAGATGCTCCAATACCTGACACCCTGAGCTGCAACAACACTAAGCAAACACACTGGGAGCAATGTTTCCTTCTGTGCTTTTCTTTGGCTCACGCAGTGAGTCTGGTTTAGATCCTTTGGGCACAAGAAAGATAAGTCTTTTGTGATAAAGCAGCATTTTGAAAATAGATTTTTGGCCCACTGCCCATATTGTACAACTGAGCGTTTGTGGATTTCCCCTCTTTGCTATGTAGTATGCACAGCCAAACTGGCAGCATGATGAAAAAGTAAATTCCACCATATTTCCAAAATCATAAATATCCATTTATTATAAAAAATAATAGGATTCTATAAAAAATTAACATAGATTCATTGTTCTGATTTAAATATAAGCACAAATTTCCTTTTAACATATTAGTGTACTGTTTTCTAGAATTTTAATATTTTTAACTATGTTATTGTCGAAGTAACTTCATTTCAGTTACAACAGTTTGAGAAAAAGAACTCTGTTATTTAAAAAGAGAATGAAACCTGTCTGAGTAATAATGCTGTCATGCTTTGAAATTCAAAGCAGTACACTTGCTATCTTTATCAAAAAGATTAAAATGCCACCTTATTTTGAACATTATTCTCAACTTATTGAAAAACAACAAAGTAGAACACAATGGGTTCTCTATAATAAAATAGATCCCATTGATAGCATTTTGTGGGAGGACTATAACCCTTCAAAAAATATGTGATTTCTAGTGACATCACCATTTGTGTTTCACAACTACTTTTAAAATAAGCTATGTTCATGATGTTGGCTAGAACAGAGGGAAAAGGTATGCCTACATGTATATTTATTATTAATCAGATATTAACACTTAAGGCATATTTTTGTTTCTGGTTGAAAAACAGCTCCAAAAGCATCAAACAACAAATCAGAAAATTTTGTGCTCTATTTATTTCCATCCCAGAACATAACATTGGAAAGTTAGTCCATCTATCTATTCACACCTAATGTCAAGTAAAATAGCCAAAAGATATACAATCTCTCTTCATAGATGGCCCGAATCAGGTGATTCCCTGAATGAAAAGGATTCTAACATCTTTGCAGTTGCTGTTCCTTTCACCCAGAACACTTCTCCTCTGGTTCTTTCCACTTCTGGGTCCTTCTCTTCCTATACAATGAGAGCCACCACCTCAGAGAGACCTTCGTCTGCATGGACTGCTGATGTGATCAGTGTTAGTACGTGTGTAAATTTTCCATGTGAAGTTGGAATTTAGAAGTGCTGCTTTTTTTTTACTACCTTACTTTGGATAATTTCTACTTCTTCTGGAAGGATGAATAGCCATATCCTTTCAAGTTTTTTCACCAATAGTGCATAATACCTGAAATAGAATAAAATATCCCTGCAAAACAAACAACAGAAATACTCCCACAAAACTGCTAGGAAGCACTGGCATTAGGACTTGCCTCAGAGGAGCAGGTTCAAACTTTCAGTCTGACCTTTGTGAGGAGTGAAGAGTGAGTCACATTCCTATGGGAACCCTGTTGTTTAGTGGTTTGCTGTGGTCTGAATGTGTCTCCCAAAATTTCATGTGTTAGAAACTTAATCTTCCAATTCGTTTGCTATTGCTTATGGAAATGAAGAGGTAATTAGGATTAGATAAGTCATGAGATGTCCCATCATGGCATTAGTAACATTATAAAAAGAGGGAAAGTGATCCAAACCAGCAGGATCTGTCAATGTGATGCACTCCACCATGTTAACATGCAACAAGGAAGCCCACACCAGATGCTGGCACCAAGCTCTTGGGACTCCCAGCCTCCAGGACCATGAGTTAAGTAAACCTCTTTCCTTTATAAATTACCCAGTCTGTGATACTCAGCAATAGCAACAAAAGTGGTCTAAGACATGCCTCTTTGGCTCTTCTCCTCTTCTATCATTATCTTATTATTCTATTGCTTCTTAGAACATTGTCTGTCTCCTTCTGTGAAACATAAGCTGGTCCAGAACAGGACCTGCTCAGTCTCATGATTGAGCACCCTCAGAGCCTGGAGCAGAGGCTGATATACAGAGGATAGGCACCCAATATACTTGAGAACTCTACTGAAGTTGTGGTCACCACCATAAATTAATATTTTCAAGTATTTTACCAAGAAACGTAGGCCTTCTGTGATGTTCCATTCCTGCAGGTTCATACTCTTGCCTAGGCCATGTGTCCTCCTGCAGAGGTAGAATCCACTTTGCAGAAAAATGTTTCTCCAAAAGTTGAAGGATAGCCTGGCAAAGGCCTCTCATAAAGTGGTCACTGTTTGGGACCACTAATATAAACAACTCCTTGAGAAGCAAAGTGCGACCTTAACCCCATGACTAAATCTTTTTCCACCATTTTCTTGGAAACTAATGAGGCAAGCTCCTTGGAGTACCTGCTTCCATTTGGAGCTCTCTGGGTACCATGGCAGCTCCATTAATCCCTCAAGCTAATGACATTTCCCACTGATCATTCAAAGTCTTGTGGACTTGGATAAGGATACCAGGTGCCATGTTTGAATGTCTCCACTGAAACTCCAGTTGAAATCTAATCTCCATTGTGATATATTAAGAGAACCAAATAGGACCTTTAAGATCTGATTAGGTTTCAATCCATTCATATATTAATGGGTTAATTGATTAATGGATTATCTCTAGAGTAGGTCTGTTGTAAAAGCCAATTTGGTTCTGTTTCTTTCACATGCCTCCATCACTATGTGCTCCCTTGGACAGCCTTGGGATTCTACAGAGTCCCCACTGTCAAGAAGAGCTTTATTGGATGTGGCCCCTTAACCATTGATTTCACAGCCTCCAGAACTGTGAACTGAATAAACTTTTATTCTTCATTAATTTCCCTGACTCAGATATTCGGTTATAGCAACAGAAAATGGAATAAGACATCAGGTTTGTACAGAACAGATACTCCTTTTAATGATCTGCACACATACATACACACACACACCCTCATTTCCTGCTAAAGCCTATTTAGACATCAATACCTGCTAAAGTAAGGCACTTCATCTGATCCTCACTCCTCACAAAGGTCAGACTGAAAGTTTGAACCTGCTCCTCTGAGGCAAGTCCTAATGCCAGTGCTTCCTAGCAGTTTTGTGGGGGTATTTCTGTTGTTTGTTTTGAAGTGATACTTTATTCTATTTCAGGTATTGTGCACTATTGGTGAAAAAGCTTGAAAGGATATGGTTATTCATCCTTCCAGAAGAAGTAGAAATTATCCAAAGTAAGGTAGTAAAAAAAAGCAGCACTTCTAAATTCCAACTTCACATGGAAAATTCACACAAGTACTAATAGTGATCACATCAGCAGTCCATGCAGTTGACAGGGGTGTGTAGGAGACATGGTGAGCAATGCTGAGATCTTTTCAGGTATTTGCAGAACTTCTGAGCTAAAATTAAAAGCTAAAATTGTCATTCAAAATACAAAGTATTTTTAACCTAACATATTGACAATGTACCTATTTCAATTTTATTGCTCTTGGGATGATTATGTCCTTTGGAAAATTCTTAAATTATTTGAGATATCCAGCTTGAATTTACTATTCTAAGAATTATGGTGTGTGTGTGTGTGTGTGTGTGTGTGTGTAATTACAAAGTGTCTTTTTTTTTGTTTTGAGGAATATTACAAGTTAGCTGCCAAAGCCCAAAATTCTTCCATTTTATACTCTAAATAATTAATTATGCTGATTGTTGATGATTTTGTTCACTATTTACCTGTTGGTCTATGTGTGTGGGAAAAAAACACTTCAAAATACATTAATAAAAATTATACGAAAGGTGTGGTTGCTGATATCATGAAATTTCCACATGCAGATCAGGAAAGCTGGCTTTAAAGTCCTGCAACACTTTGCTTTATTTGAGGTACAAATCCTTTAGAATAGTCTTTGTCTATAAATAAACCAAAGAATAAGATTATAAAAATTAAAAAAAAAAACATTTCAGAAAATTTGCATTGCTTTGTTACAGGAGCAAGGAGAATCAAGAAAAATACGCAGGGAGGGGGGGTTTCAGGATGAAGAACTAGGAATGGAGTGCCTGCTGGGAGAGTAATACCAGCATTTAAAGGAAATTTAAAATGTCCCTGGGGAAGCAACAGATGGCTGCAGCCCAGTTGCTGTGGCTGAGACTGAATCATCACAGTGAGACTGTCTTGTCTCTGGTCTCCTTGATACTCTACCTCTCTTCAGGAACAATGGGCTGCCTCACCTCTGAACTACAGAGGGCTTCCTACTGAGACCTGTGCA
This sequence comes from Marmota marmota marmota, assembly GCF_001458135.2. Lineage (NCBI taxonomy): Eukaryota > Metazoa > Chordata > Mammalia > Rodentia > Sciuridae > Marmota > Marmota marmota. Next base: position 8,980,716 of record NW_026000093.1, on the reverse strand, counting down.
AAGGACAGGTAACTGATTATCAAAGAAAAGTTAATGGATGGGTAGCTTCCCCATCAACCAGTTCCTAACACTTCCCAGGGAGGAGAAGAATCTCCCTTTCCAACACAAGCAAACAACCCTGGTGGCTCTTTTCCTGCCTTTTGATCACAGAGACAAGATAAGAGGAGGAGGAGGGATGAGAAGAAAGGAAACCTAAAATCTATAAAGGATCAAGACACCCTGACTCCCACTGATACCAGCTCCGAGTCCTGGGGCTCCTCTCTCCTCTCCCTCTCTCTCTCTCTTTCTCCCTATTCACCCCCTACTCCCCTCCTCTGTCTCTTATATAAAATTTGCTTTCTACTCTTGCCACGGAGTTTCTTAGGTATTTAATCTTTAACACCAGGGGAACAAGGACCTGATCCTGATTTTCAAGACCAATATTATTACCATGCATCAGCCTCTAGGAGGCAGCTCCCCACCCAGGTAGGCTCCAGAGCAGGCTGTGTGGTTCTAGATAAACCATGATCAGCTTAGGCAGCAAAATATAGCTTTAATGTGTCTCCAGTTCTAGCAATGCAGAGAAGCCTCTGGAAATATGTTCCCTAAAGTGCCAAAACTTTAGGATACATTGTAAATCACAAAAAGAAAATTTAATTTTGTGAAGCATCAGTAATTGCTTAAGCATTCTAACGTGCAGAGAGGCAAGAGTTTGACTTTCTGTATTTAAAAATATGTATATTGAAAATCTACTTCCAAAATGGTGACTCATACTAGGGCTATATATAAGACATCATAAATGAACTGCTTGCATACCAATGCATAACTACAGTGTGTTAATTATTCTGAAATATCTTGGATGAGGATACGTATTAGTTTATCTCCCTTTAAGCTAAATTAATAGAATATTTTACTGAAATATAAAATCACTATATATATTGAGTTATATGTCATTGTGTATAGAAATGTTGATTTTATTGAACTGGGCTATTTGTAGTTTATTTTAAATTCTAACGAACTTTGAAGATGTTGAAATTTGCACGAAATTGAAGGAAATTTTTCACTCAAATAAAAGTTTCAGTGAGCCATTTCTAAATGACAATCTGATTTTAAACTAGAAATAAGAAAAGTGAAAAAGAGGAGACCCTGAAAGCCTAAGTTTTGCAAAACTGTCAACTTATTCCTAGAAGGCTGAACCTAGAGTCCAGTTGAGACTTAAAAGACAATATTTTAGCAGGAAAAGAAAATGGAAACTAGTCATTATGATCAGGACAGATCGCGCAATTGAGTGAAACCAAGGAGATCTATGGATGAAAATTGTTTTATATTCACTTAGCCATAATTTTAGTGTCAAGTTTGATCTTCTGGTTCCAGAAGACTTCTTCTGTACTTAAATTGTGATAGTTGCTCTAGTGAGGCTTCCTAAATTGGATAGTCCTCTTAAACAGGAAGAGGAAGAGGAAGAGAAGAGAAGGAAAATCTTGTGAGCTATTTCTTTTATTAAAGCTATGCTAAGCAGCTCGCATTTAACTGTTTTGTTTAGAGTTATCACTACACCAGAACGAGTCTGTGTCTAAAGACTAAAGTACACTATGGTCAGCTTACATCATGAAATGGACCTCTAAGACCATCAGACTTAATTTTCTGCTACTTTGCATCATGCACAACTTGAAATTATCAGAGAATTTGCTTGCCTTCTACTCCTACCCTAGACTTAATATGCTTTCTATCCTTTATAAAATCCCAAGAAATAAGAGCACTAAGAATGCCAAATTGCTAACAGTACACGGAAAGAAGAAGCAAATCTCTCTTCCCTTTATATCATGAACATCTGTGCTGTTGTCTGCACCTGCCTGAGGTTTCTAGCAGGGGAACTGTATACCAACTAGTCACAGAAAGTGTCCCTGGGTGTTCAGTATTTAAGATCTGAGAAGTAGCATGTTGCAAAGTAATCTTAGCTGGCTTTTATTAAGTCTATTTCCCATTTTTATTTATAGTGAAAACTGGTGCCAAATAACTCTTAGGAAAACACAGTGAATCATCCTCATTGTAAAGAACACGGGATTGTTTCCTGCTGACCAATGAATCTAATCATGGATTAAGATTTGTGACCCTTCAGAATCTGCCTCTGCTCTTTTCGGCCCACATTTGTCTTCTGTACTTCTCTAAATGAATCATAGGGGGCTGAAAGTATAACTCAGTGGTAGAGCATTGGCCTAGCATGTGTGAGGTCCTGGGTTCCATACCAGCACTACCAAAAAAAAAAATATATATAAATTCCAGGGAGACCAGTCTTCCTACTGAATTCCCTGTTTATAATTATTCTTGTTTATGTTGCTTTCCATCTGAAATGTCCTTGGTCTCCCTTCTCCAAACACACCTGCTCTCTTTACACATATCCTAATCCCAGGAGTGAAAGAGACCCTGGGTTGGACCCCAGCTTTTCTCCTTAGTGGCTATGGGAATCATACTCATTCTGAACTCACTGGTATCGATGTTGAGGGCCACAGCCGAGTCAGGATGTCGCATGGCATTTTTGCCAGAAGTAGTGGTTGAGAGGTGACGCCAGCGAGCCATTAAGATGATGACTTTTGAGTTCTCTCAGAGTTCCCGTTGAGATCCGGTTGAGCTCTTGCAGGGATTCCTGAAGAGTTCACATTGGTTGGGGAAGTGCCGGAGGAGGGATTTCCGGTTGGTGGTTCCTGGAGGAGCCTCGGGTGTTCCAGAGAGTTCCTGGGGAGCGTGTGTGGAGTGTGCTGGTGGAGTTCAGAAATAAAGTTTGTTCCTCTTGAGTGGCTCGTGATTTGTGCCCAGCCAGACTGCAGCATATCATTATAGGAAATAATGTCTGAAATGTGCCTGGCAAAAAGGAGACCCTCAGTAAATATTAGTTCCCTCCCTTTTCTCCACTTATCAAAATCTTAGCCATGGACCTCATACAGATGGAAAGTAGCACTTCTTCCAAACTTCTGCTATGGCTAGAGACATGTTTAGAATTCTTAAGGAATGGTCTTCAGGACTCTATTAGGAACATGCTCAGCTGTATATTCCAGATAAGCAAACAAGCGAGGGCTTAATAAGTCAAAAGTATATTTTGCTCAAGTAACAGGACAACCAGAAGCTGTGCAGTCCAGGACTAGGGTGGAAGCTACATAATGTTGTCAGGGTCCCAGTTCTTCATGCCATTCTACCCAACCATCCTGAGAATGTGGTTTTTGTACCCAAGGTGACCTCATGGTTGCAACCTGGCTAATAGTCCCATAATCCTGAACATAGGTATAGAAGAAGGCAAAGGGCCAAAACCATTTCACACCTTAGAGAAAAAGAATCCTTAACAGAAACTTCATCTGCATATTAGTGACCAGGACTGCATTGTCTGACCACACTGAACTGCACCCAGAAGCCAGGGATTGAATATTTCAGTTTCCCACCTTCTATAATAAAGACCAAGGACCAGGTGTTTGGGTTGAGATGCATATTGAATAAACCAACCTATAATATCTTACATCTTCATAGTCAGTTTATAAGCGTACACATTTATCAAAGAATTAGTCCTAAATCCATCCTCGGAAAACATTGTAGAGCCTGGTTATTCAAAAGAACATATTATAATTATTTAGGTCAACCTCTTATTTCTTATCTTTAAAGTCCCCTTGTGATTGATGATCCATGTTTCTTTTCAATAATGAGCTTTGAATACAAACTATTTCTTAATGTAAATAAATGGCCTCGGTATTAAAAAGAGAGAGAGAGAGAGAGAGAGAGAGAGAGAGAGAGAGAACCTATTATGGAATCTGCAGGCAAACACCAGAAGAGGAGATGCAAACAGAATTTGAGCAATAGTAGCAGTGTTGAAACAATTATTTTAATTCCTAAAGTAATTCATTTAAGATACACAGAAAGCATCTAAACAGATGACATTTCTTATGTTTATGTTTTAAATCAAGTCAGCAGATCACTGTAGAGTGACATGATTACTCTTATTCCCATATGGCATGTGTGCACATGTGGAAGTTCTTTGAAGTTGGCCTGTGTTCTCTGCCTTTTTTTTTTTACCCCTATCGTGCCCAGTAGGGCACATAAGAGAATCTGCTGAAGTGTATGATTTGATCCACTGAAGATGAAGAGTGTATCACTTTATAAAGGAAAATTCTAAGGCCAAGCAACTGGTAGCAGCAAATAGGTGCTGGCATATTCGGGCACTATAATGTAGTAGTTGTACTTAGCACAGTCCTTAGATGTAGTAACCACTCAATGGACCTTTGTTGAATTGGATACAGGCAACTCATCTGCTCTCGGGTTAAAGGGTAGCTGACTCCTGTTCTATAAATGTAAGAAACTGCTCTATTAATGTGTAAGTGTTAGAGACTTCTGATGTTTCTGATGTTCTAGCTGTTGGGTTTTCAACTTCTCCACTGAGTATGGTAGGGAATACATGTAAGTAAAAATAGAAAGGTCAGCAGCATTGCTCTACTCCATTGGATATCGTTCACTTGTAACTGATATGAAAGGCAGTTCTGGAGCCATGCCACCACGTACAACCCATGTGACTATATGCCATAGTCCTGGGGACACTCTAATGGACATGGTTACTACCTACACTGTCCTTATTCATTTATTAGTTGAATGATAGGTTAGAAAGAAAAAAATATCTATATTTGGCACAAACAGACCAGAATTCCAAGGCATCTATTGCTATTGCTAATTAGATCCATTTTTATAAACCACAAGATAACTGTAAAGCAGAAAAAAATCTTGACATTTCTCATTGTGACACCAAGGATTGTGAGGGAGATCCAGCATCATTGCCCAAAGTGCTGCCTTGTGATTTGGATGATGGATGTTAGCTATGAATTTGGATTTGACTCAGAGTCCCATGAAAGTTCAACGGCATGCAGGACATTAACCCATCCTCAGTGAATTCAGAGTGATGCAGCACACAAATCCCCTCAAATATAGGTTTAGAGAGAATTGCAGAATGTCCCTTTGGGGCTTTTGCGAGCCATTTCACAGCATGATGGTGACTTGAAGTTGGCCATGGTAAATTTATTACTGAAATCCACAAACCAGGGTGTTTTTCTCCTCCTTTCCTTCCCTTTTCTTTCTTTGTCTTTCTTTTCCTCTTTCCTTCTTCCTTCCTTCCTATCTTTCTATCCTTTTCTTTCTTTCTTTCTTAGTTTGTTAGTAAACATTCAAAAACACATCACTGATTGTGCGTAAAATGGTTAGAGGCTGCAGACTCCTGACAGGACACAGTCAGGAAAGCCAAGCACCTCTAAGAAGACTGTGGTAATCGAAAATCATCAAATTGTAGGAAAGAGAATCAAATGACCAATAAGTATTGAGAGTCTCCTCTGTGCTGTCCTGTAAAAATAACACAGGAAGCTTAAAGCCAATTCTCTGACTTGGATGAGCTCGGAACTGATTTCCAAACTGCAATAGCATTGTCCATTTGTTGAGCAAACACTCACAGGATCCTGGCCTTGTCTCAGGTATCTGTTACCTCATCTCAACCTCAAAGCCTAATGACGTCTACTCCATTTATTAGGCTCATCTTATAGATGAAGAAATGGAGGTTTAGAGAAGCTGAATATATACCTCAAGCTTACCCAGAAAGGGGGGGGGGGGAAGCTGGGGACCATCCCCAAGCAGGCAAGAGCACTTGTTAATGTTTGGAGCTAGAATGTCCCAAAATCTCATGAGTTAGGCAACACAGCAATGTCTAGAGGTGAAAAGACTGGATTGTGAAGGCTGTCACCTCAGGAGTAAATTAACCCATTGGATGGATCAATAATTTGAATCGATTACTGGGTGGTAACTGTAGGCAGGTGGGGTGTAGCTGGAGGAAGGAGGTCCCTGGGGGCATTCCCTTGGTCCCTGGTCCCTTCCCTTCCCCCTCCTTCTTTTTCTCTCTCTCTATCCCTCTCCCTGTCCCTCTCCCTGTCTCCTTCCTAGCTGCTATGGACTGAACAGCTTTTCTTCTGCCATGCCCTTCCGCCATGATGTTTTCTTCATCTCAGGCCTAGAGCAATGGAGTCAGCCAACCATGGACTGAAACTTCAGAAACCATGAGCCAAAATAATCTTTTCCTCTTCTTGTCATGTATTTGGTCACAGTGACAAAAAGCAAAATCGCACACACCTGCTGGTAATACTCACAACAAAAGAGCATAATACAAGTAAGGGCTGACAGTGGGCAGAGACTCCCTGCCAGGGCCATGTGTGGTAGGTCAAGGGATATCGAGGGACACGGTAGAAGGACAGACTATCCAAGCAGTGCAGAAGGCAGGCATGTATCCTCTGTACATGGCAGAAGTAAAGCCCAGAGCTACTCTGAGCTCGGGGTGTATCTCAGAGCTATGACTACAGCCTGAATACAGCGAGGATGTCCCCCACCCCTCAGAGACATCAATTGCAAATATCTCATCCAAATACATCTTCAGAGGCACATGATACACATATCACCCCAAAGAAGCTGTCCAGAGACAAGACTTGATCCACCAGCACATCTACATTGGATACATAAATGTGCTTCTAATCATATTCCTGTGGAATTGTCTTTTTCTTTGTAACTCTAACTCATTATCCAAATTCCACTCCCCACAATTAAAGTTAAACTAGCACTAATGTTTTCTCAGTGTACCAAAGCATATTTTACAGGCTAATTACTAAATCTGGTGATAAAATTACATTCTGCATTTTTGTCATGATTTAACTGAAACTGGTGATGCTGGAAATTGTAGAACTCTAGTCTCACACATCTTAAGACAGATGATGTATTAATGATTTCGTCTTTTTGATGAGTCTGACACCAATCAATTAGTAGCAATCTTAAACTCTTTCAAAGCATGACATCCTGTCTGACAAAATTCTGTGGATTGTTTTCTTAACAACGTGGTATGTCTCCTCCCCAGATCCAGCAGAACAAAGTTTTGCTATATGAAATCAGATACTCCATGAGCCAAGTTATGTCCTCTGAGATATATGAATAGCATATAGAAAAGTTTTATAGAAATAGCTGCTAAGGTACTTACACTGCTTTTCCTACCACAATGCCAGAATTAACAAGGGTACCCACTGACTTTGCAGATGCATAATGGAAGGAGAGGGAGAAGAGGGCTGTTTTTTGTGAAGGGGTAGGGAGAAGGAGGTGGAGAGCAGCTTTCCCAGGCTCCTTTCCTTCCTCTGAGAGCAAGAGATTTGGAAAGCGATTCAGTTAATTCACTTTGCAACCATTGCTTGACTCAGTCCCAGGGAGATGATAAATTAGAACACAGTCATCCCTAGGTTTGACTTACTGAAGGAAACACAAGTTAAAATTATCAAAGAAACAGACTGAAATGTGAGTTCAAGGTCACCCATTGAAGTGTTTTTTAAAAAATAATAATGAGTATTTAGAAACAATATTAGAGGCCAAAATAAAATAATAGTTTGTTTTGACATTGGATATTATTATATAGCTACTGAATCTCCTGAGAAACTGTCACAACATTATGTTAAGTGAAAACAGTAAAATACAATCATTCCAAATTTTAAAAATAGTTCGTAGGTGTTTCTGTGTGGGTGTTTCTGTGTGTGTGTATATATATATATATATATATATANTCATGATTAAATTTTTTTATATATTTATATATAAAAATATATAAATATATATTTCTCTCTATATATATGTATATATGTATACTACATACATAAAGTAATATAAAAATAACTAGTGCAATTTTTCCCAATATTAAATATATTATATATTTAACATAAATATAACTTAAATAATATCTTAAATATTATATGTATATATTCTATTTGTTTATTTTAGAAATAGAATATGTATGTATACAATATATAAATAGCATAATAGAAGTTATAAAAAAATATATATTTTTCATATTGAAGGAATATATATAAAATGTTGCTGAAGTTTTTTCCAAGTATCTGGTTGACAGGAAATTTTTATATTGTTCATTATACTTTAAGATATTATCTAATTTTTTTCTAATAAGCCCATTATAATTTTATGGTTAAAAAAACACTTAAGAAGCCTCTGATGAATTTGATAATCAGAATCACCCTCTTTCTAGACATAAATTTCTCATAACTTCACTCATTGCTTCCTAAGCAACTTACTGACCTTCTTGCTAGCTTCTGGTGACCATGGAAGACAACTAGCTTGCTCTCACCCACTCCAGCCATCAGCACAGCCTGATACGTGCCCATCAACTCCACAGCACATAATCAGAGCTAACAGCTCTGATTCCCCAGGCCAGCAGGCAGGGTAGACACAGTTAAATGACAAGCAGCAGTGAGAATGAAATGTCTCTGGATATCAGGGGGTAAAAAGTGTTTGCCCTTGACTGAGGAATAGAAACCCTTTTCTACTCCAAACCACAAAGCAAAGATGGAAAAAACTTAGAGAAATGCCAGTGACAAGCCAGTAGTTCCCTTTGAGAATTAAAATGAGTAGGGCACTGGATTCTTCTACATCATCATTTCTTCATCTGAAAAGGGAAAATATCTTCTTAATAATGTCATCATAAGTTTTTGATTCATAAGCCAGTTTTTTGTGTGGTACTGGGGATTGAACCCAGGGGCACTTAATCACTGAGTCACATACCCACCTCTTTTTATTTTTTTATGTTGAGATTTTGAGGGTCTTTCTAAGCTGCCAAGGCTGGCTTTGAATTTGAGATCTTCCTGTCTTGGCCTCCTGAGCCTCTGAGATTACAGGCATGTACCACCACACTTGACAGCTGTTTAAGTCATCAGAACAGTTTTTAAATTGCGACCCAAACTTGCCATATCTAATTTCTGTTGCCTCCTCAGAGGAAGGCAGCCCATCTCGTGTCTAACCAAGACCTATTCTTCTGAGTCTTCACCTAGGAATTTGCTCCACTGAGCTTGCTCTTCCCAGAAGATGGCACAAAGAAAAAAGTGCTTGGGCTGTGAGTACTGCTGCTTCTGTCCTCGAGCTTCAGTGTCAGGTGATTCAGTATCAGAATCACCTGTGGTCCTTAAAAGTTAACTTTCTGAGCTCTGGGGACAAGTCCTCTGAATCAGCAGTACTGGGTCTCAACCCTGAAGCATGCCACCTGCTTTGGAAGAGGTCCACATGCACTGGAGCTTCAGAAACCGCCTTCCTGCCTCAGACGTTTTGAGAAATTTTGCCTTTTGAGAAATTTTACCTCAAGCTATTGACTTTCCATTTCCTTCACCTATTCTGTCTTATAGAAAGCACGCTGTAAGAGGTCTTGTTTCTTAATATACTTTTAAGATTTTGATGATGTAGCTCATTGAATTAGGAAAGTTGTCGCTCACTTCCAATGAAATGCAGAGCTCTTAAATTTGTCTACTTAAATTAAAAGAAGTCATACTGAGTCATTCTGGGGACTCCAAAGTCAGGTGTCTTGGGGACAGAAACCACAAGGAAGGAGAGAGACTGAAGACCAAAGCCTACTAGTGTCTGGAAGGTGATGGGAGAGAAGTGCACATCAGGCAGGATGCTTGCTGCCCCCTGAAATTTATAGACTTAAGAAGTAAAATGGGGCTTGTGCTCATCCTTCAAGAACTTTTGGAGGGGAATCATAGAAGGAGCCAGGACCAAGACTGACTAAAGATGATCATGGTATCACAGGCTCCTGCAATCCAAAAGCTAAGGAACAGCCAGGCTTCCCACATAGTCCTAACTTCAGCTTCATCCCGGCAGAGAATCTGGCCAACTCTGATCTGAGCAAAGTCAACAGGGAAGGCTGGTTCAGTACTGACCCCCTGGGATCTACTGGACCTCTGGTTCCTTTCCTTTCTTGGCTCATATTTCATGCCCTTGAAAGAATTCCAGAACACCTGTGTCCATTTAAATTACCAAATCCCTAGAATTATAATCCTAGAAATTAGATGTCTAGAACTGATGGGACATCCCATAGAACACTGGAATATCTCATATCAGAATTATGCTAAATATCCCCGAATTGGTAGGTAAAAGAAAACGAATAGAATCATAATACATGATATTTTAAAAATTATCTTATAGTTATTGTATATTTAATTCATTTAAAAATTAGTTCAGTGTGCCAATCCAGGTTGAGAGATGCGTGGTGAATAAAGATAAACATGGATTCTGACCTAAGGAGCTGTGTTCAGGTGAGGAAACAGAGAGGAATCATATGATTATATAAGTAGTATAGAAATGCAATGCAGACACGAGCGAGGAAGGAAAGATTCAGTGCTGGGAGGGTCAGGACTAAAGCTTGACCAGACAAGGGTAGTAAGACCACCACAGAGAGAGAAGTGAGAAGAGAAAAGTGTAGCTAGAAGAGGGACAAGGCAAATTGACATAGGAGGTGGGTCTGCAGAGGCATGTGGATCAGACCAGGAGGGCCAAGAGGCCTGAGGAAGGGGCTTTCTTTACTCCAGGGGCAACAGGAAGTCACAGAAGGTGGCCATTGGAAACAAACATGGAGGAAGGATTGGTGAGGCAGTAAAATGGGCACACCCATTAGGCAGCAGATGGTAACTGGATGGCTTTGAAAGACCTGCTCTCAGTCCCTTACTGTAGACCAGAAAGGTGAATTGGCTTCTCCCAAATCCCACATCTGGAAAAGGGGTGTGGGGGCTGGAACCCAGTTCCCTAACCCTAGCCCTAGCGGCAAGGAGAGGTAAAGCAAGTGCATCTAAAGTAAGTGTTCTTCATTGGTGCTTCTGTGATGGGCTTTTCACTGGGCTTTGCGATGAGGTGGCCAAGACAATCACCAAAATTAGACACAAGGAGCACAACCACACATGAGCAATAATGTTCAAGTCTCCTCTTCCAGTGGAACCCCACCATGCAGATAATCTCACCAAAGTGCCACTAGTCCTTAATTTTCATTACACAATTATCGCACTTATATTATAAGTTATAATGCTTAATATTTTAAAAAATAATTTAACGTGTATGATTTATTTTGATTCATATGGTCTTCCTGCCATATGAGGGCATTGGGACAATTTTTTCTACCCCCCCCCCAATAAATGAGAAAACAAAAACACAAATAAGTGACCTACCTATGGTCACAGAGCCAGTCATTAAGAGAATCTAGATTCCTGCTTCTGGAATCCATATTTTCTGATTAAAATCTGCCATATCTGATATTTATGCTTAGTGCTCTCCCATAACCACCATTCTACTATTTCAAAATGATGCCAGGAATGTCAAGATCATTTACAGACACCAAGAATAGTGACAACAACCACACCTCAGCATCATGCTTAGTGTTTACAAATAGTGTCTCATTTAATTTTTATAAGAACCCTTTGAGATAGCAGATATTATAAGCTGATTTGACAATTTTGGGATCCCCTCCCAAGATCCTACTAATGTGTAGGATGAACCTATATTTTGTATAATCATAAATAGCAAGAAACAGTCTTTTGCTTAAAATTAAAATAAGCTTGGACACCTCGTTGTATCCCTTGCCTGTAAAAGTGAGCCACCAATTGTGTCTGCCACTAGCCTCAGAGGCTTCAGTGTCAGGCTTAACCCACACAGACACAAAAGCTTTCCCCCAAATACCAACATTATTAGTCCAAAGCTTTAAATTTTCATCCTGACACATTATCAGAAGTGGACTGAGAAATCAGTACACTGCCTACCACCGTGGCGCAACCAAAATTAGACTAAATTAGAGAGTCCACCAGTTGGGTCATACTAAATAACCGTGAAAACATCTCAGCCTGGGTGGTCCATGGAAAAGGTTGTATCTGAACTTCAAAGGGAAGTTGCAGGAGCGCTCTATAAGTACATGTAATGGCCCTGTATGGAACTGACTTTGCTGACCTGCTCTGTTGATGAAACTGGATTCTACCAATCTGTCTGGTAAGCTCTTTATTAACTGAATGTGTTAGAAGAGATATTCTCCGTACTTAACTTATGGGCTTCCTCCTGCTGGTACACAGCAAACTCATATTTTACACCCTCCTCTTTAGCCACAATCAGGTCATAAAGATGAAGAGCAGAAGATGAAGAGGATAAAGACTTGAAACTTTCTAGAACAGGTTTCAAGATGTTCCAGAATCAAATGTCAGCCTGTGGTGGGGCACATGCAAAAGACGTACCATCTGCCTCACTTTCTTAAAATGAACCAGTTCAGGGGAGAGGGGATATGACAACATCTTCCTCAGAACAATGAACCTCTGAAAGCTGAGTGGGAGGAATTAGTGACAATAACATGATGTCTGTCAACTTTTGAAAAATTGGAATCAGGAAATCCAAAAGTCAAGTTCAAATAAGACAAATTAGCTTGTATCAGGATTTGACACATTGCTGAATACTTGCTAATAATATATATATATATACATACATATATATTTCCTTTTAATTCTCTTGTTATTTTTATGCATAACACTTTAAAAATCACAAAACATTTTCATAAAAGCATAGAGTATTTTTTAAAACCCTTATTCTAATACAAAGCATGTGAAACTCATTCAGTTCAGACACGTGAAGCTTATTCTCTAAAAAAGGCAAAAACTCATTCTTGAATCTGTTTTTGAAAAAAAATATTTTCTAAAGCTTTACTCTAAATAATTCAGGTGGCAACAGAGAGAGAAATCTTAAAACATGCCAACTGTGATGGCCATGGCTCTTCGGTTGGAAGTCTCATGAACCAACTATACTAAAACTAAGTAATAGTGCAGCAAATATATATATATATATATATATATATATATATATATATATATAGAGAGAGAGAGAGAGAGAGAGAGATGGTTTCCTGATCTGAATGTCCTCCTCAAAGAATTAAAATGCAATTCATCAGGGTAATATTCTGAGTCATTCGCTGTGGTCAACAGATGTGCCAAAGCCATGTGGTCATCTAGCTTCTTAACATGATTAAATTTTTTATAATGGTAGCACAAATGATCATTTAGAGATAATTGGAGATTATTTCAGGAGCAGCCATGAAACCTACATGTTAGGGTCTGTAAACAAGTCAAGATGGCGCCTGGCATTTTGCCAGAGGGAGTGGTTTGTGAAGTAACACCAGCGAGCCATTAAGTGTGGAGATTCCTTATTGGTTGACTGCTGTATCTAGTTTATGTTAATTAAGATAAGCTGTGTGGAATGTATATATACCCCTCCTGTCCTATAATAAACGGCTTCCACTCCTGCTGTATCAATGTACACAAGTTGCTCGTCACCCCCCGGCTATTTTGCTGCAGCCGGACTGCGGCACCTACACACCCCAGAACATCTCACAAAAAGATACACATTAAGGATGCATGTTCACATCTAATAATTAGGGCCATTTTTAGGAGCAGTTGACATGGGAGGCAGCCTGGACTCCAACAGTCCTGGGTTTCAATCCTCTATGCTTCTTATGAATTCTATACCTTTGAGCAAGACCTCAGTTTGGTGGTTTTGTAAAACCAATGAGGTAAAAACTTGACACTAGAAACTCTAACTAATATTAGGAGAATATTAGGGAAATGGCTTAGATAGAAGGCACAAGATGGCCTTCTTATCCAAATTAAATCCTCACTCATCCTTCATTGTTTGTTGGCAAAAGAAATAAATCAGGTTAAATGTTTCCATGAACATATGGATGTTTCACCATTAAGGGAACAATTATGTCAAATTCTTCCAAAAAAAAAAATGAAGCATTCAAATGTTAAGCATTAAAGATACATTTCATGTGAGCCATAAATTTACCAAGATCTCCAAGTCCTAATTTTAAATAACCCAGTTTCTAAGATTGCTTTGTCTCTCTCATGCTCAACACTGAGTCCCTATTACCTGCATTTTTGCTCGTGTTTTCTCTCCTTCTAGAAAAGCATGTGCTTAGCGTAGGTGAGGTCCTGGGTTCAATTTCCAGCACCATAAAACAATAACAGACAATAAGAAGGAAAGAAGGAGATTTTAATTAACACTTTAAAAAAATAGTCTCACATATAAAACAAAACCAAATTAAAATAAAATAGAAAAGAAAAAATCTATTTACATTTAGAAAAGAAAATGAGCATAGTCTTAACAAGATCAAGAAATACATAAAACTATCTGAGGAAACTCATAAAGTGCCCTGAAAAACCTAAAAACTTAATGGAAAAATGAAAGACATGCAGTATATCTTGGTGTGAAAGAACCCAGTGCTACAAAGATGTCAGTTCTCCCTAAGTTGATTCATAAGCTTAATGCTGTCTCAGCAATATGTCAATAGCTCTTTTCCCTAGAGCTGGACAAGGTGGCCAAAAAAGGTCATTTGGAAGAACAAACAAGCACGAATTTCAAAATCCCTGTAAAAAGAGCACAGCAGGTCAAATGGGTGGGGAAACCTTTCCTACCATACATAAAATGACATTATAAATGATAATGTGACTGTTTAGGTGATAAAGTCTATATAATTAGAAATAGCATAATTTTGATTCATGAATACACAGGGAGACTAATGGAACAAAATGGAATACCAAGAAATAAGCCTAGTTTCATGTGAAAATTTTGCATGTGAGAGAGGCAGAATTTCAAATCAATGTAGAAAGAGTGGATTTTGTGTGCATGTGTGTGTGTGGCTGTTGGGGATTGAACCCAGGGCCTCATATGTGCTAAGCATGTGTTCTACTACCCAGTCCCAAAGTGTTAGCTTCTTACTTGGCTTCTTACAAAGTGATATTGTGATAGTAAAAGCAAATGTGACTCCATTTTGTTTTGTGACTCCATTCTGTAAAACAACCATGCCTAGTAGAAGGGTCATGACTGGGGCAAGATGTTCTTTTCCTTTTGCTATAGAGACCTTTAAGAACATGGAACTTCCTAATGGAGCACTGTTTCTGTAACTAGGGTAACAGGGCTCTGTTTCTGTAACTGGGGTTATTGGGCTAACTGATTGGTTAGGCTTCCCGCCACTTGACTGCACTCTCCTGCTTCTGTAACCTGGCTTGCTTGCATTGGCTAGACCCCCCAACATGCCTTTTGCAGTTTTCAGGCTTATAAGGAGTGCCCTTGCAATTGTTCGGGGCTGATCAGGGGAACAGCTTTATGTTCTGTTCAGTCACCACTGGTGTGTGTCAATAAAGGCTTAATTAGATTATATGTGAGTGGTCTGGAAGTCAGTTTATGAACCCCAGGACGAAGCTTTAATTATAACAATATGGAATAACTGAGTTATGTCATGAAAGACAATAAAATAGGATATATTTTTTTACAATATAGAATTGGCACCAGGAAATTTCGAAATAGATTAACAATTTTGATACTTTTTAAAAAAAAATACAAAAGTATGAATAGAAAACTAAATGAATTTCTTCATTAACTGGAATTGTATAAACATTTCTAATAATGATTTAAAACACAGAGCATCAAGGGGAAATACTGATACATTTAGCTATAGGAAATTGAAATGTATTTGAAGTGGTACAAGACCAATGACAAACTAGGGAAATATATTTGTCACATGGCTCATGAAGACAGACAAAGAACTAATGTTCTCTATGTGCAAAGAACTTCTTAAAGTAGAGGGGGGAAAGACAAACAACCTAATATAAATGGGCATGAATTGACAACATAAAAGCTTTAAAAAAGAAATGCAAGTTGTCCTTAATCATATAACAAGATACTCAACCTTCCTCATAGAAAATAAATGTAGATTAAAATTTTTCTACTCACACATTGGCAAAAATCCAAATATTTGACAATATACTACCATTACCTTTCCTCTCCCATGCTCCCCCAGTAGCTACAACATGTACAAAAGGAAGTAACAAATGAAAATCTACAAAAATGTTTTCTAATTATTTCCATGCCAAATGGAGCTGTCTGCTCCCGCTTAGCCAGAATGATAAGAAGAATGTAAAACCTAAGGTAGTTAAAAAAACAAAAACTGATGTAGCAGATACAATACTATGCTCTCCTCCAAGACTAAGACTTTTTGCATTTAATAAGAAGTAATAAAGTAAACAAAGATGAATTTTGTCATGCATTTAGCCAACCAATATTGATTGCCTACTATGTGCAAGGCACCACCTACCATTCCTGCCCAAATCTACATCCTTGCAGAAACATGAATATCATCAAATTGCCCTGGATATGCCAAAAGGAGATGCAGGTGGGGACAGCTATGTGACTCGAAAATGGAATAAACACAGAAAACCCGGGCCATCATGAAGCTGGATGTTCTTAATCCCTACCCAGTGGCCACTTAGCAGATACTTCTGAGAACAATTTGAAGGCTAGAAAATTTTCCTATCAAAATTCTTCAGTGTTTATTTTCTTCCCTGGGCCTCCTAATAACTGAGATTTATTACTTGTTTATTTCATACTTCACCTATATCTCCAGGTTCCAGGTAGATGATGGCATCTTCTTTGTCCAGGTTCTGACAACCCTGCCCTGAAATATGGCCCACTGTTTGAACAGAATCCGCTTTGATATCAGGTCTTGTATAAATTTGATATAAAATATCACATCAAGCAAAAAAATCAACATTTGGGTTTAATGTCCTCCTTAAAGTCAGGTAAGAGCTTGGGAGAGGTTTGGTTTGTTTGCTCACTGCCTCACTGCATCTCGGGAGGTTCAACACTGTTATGGTTCAGATCTGGAATGTCCTCCAAAAGCTCATGAATCAAAAACTTGGTCCCCAGTGCAGCAATGTCCAGGGCTGGGGCTTTGGAGAAGTGACTGGATTGTGAGGGCTCCAACCTCATCGGTGGATTAATCCATTGACAGATTAGTAATTTGAATGGATTACTGGGAGGAGGTAAAAACTCTGGGAAGATGGGGTATGACCTTGGGAATTACATCTTGCCCCTGGCGCTTTCTTGGCTCTCTCTTTTCTTCTCAACAGCCATGAGCTGAGTAGATTTTCTCTGACATGCCTTCCATTATGATATTCTGCTTTGGAGCCATCTGACCAGAAGCTGAAACCACAATTCAAAATAAACCTTTCCTTCTCCAAATTCTGTCAGATGTTTTAATCACAGTGATGAAAAGCTGACTAACACAAATGCCAAACTACGGCCCCTCCCTTCTGTTATCAACAGCAAGAGACACTGTAAATATTCTGAAATGTGACAAAAATGAAAAGAAAAAAAGAAATGTTTTGTACATAAAAATCCCACCACAATTGGACAAATGTGGACTGCAGGGAGAGTTCCCGAAACATACACTTCTGTGATTCCAACTGGTACACCTTAATCAGAAATTTGCAGGATAATTGGCTTTGGGGGACATTTAACAGCAAAGTAGCCAGGTCTGCTAATAGAAGATCAGGTGCTGGGCCTTTCAAATTATTATTCACAGTCATTAAAATAGTTCCAGGAAAAGCACTCTGGGGCAACATGGTACCCATTAGGCAGCACTGTGAGATTGAACTGACAGGCAGGGCGTCTCAGGCATCCACAGGCTGCCGGCAGTAGGACAGGCAGAGGCATCCACAGGCAGATCACAGGACATCCATAAGCCTCTTCCAGAACTCCTGTCCAGGGTCCAGTCCTTTAGCCAAGACTGAGAAAGAGGAAGCAGGGATTTTATGGGAACTGAATGAGAACTTGAAAATAAAGTACCCTAAGATATGGAATGTGCTGATGGTGCCCAGCTAAATGTGTTTATAACTTTAGAATTTCTACGATCCTTCAGGTTTGAATTCTTTCCACAGTGTTATCCCCTCCGGGTGTTAGGTGTACTTCAATTCACCCTAACCATGAAAAGTAAGAACAGCCTTGCTGAATGGCATTACTCTCAGCAGCCAAGAAGAAAGGCTTGATTTTTCTCCCTGATCATTACCCAAGTTTGCTTTTGATAGATCCCACTCACCAGGGTGTGCCATCTTGGCCTGTTACAGAGGATGTTTATTTTTTTCCAAATACCATCGAATGCCTCAGCCCCACAGCGGCAGTGAGAAAGAAATCCGTGATTGGAAACTAGCACACTTCAGACTTGGATGGATGACTGTAGCAGAACTAAGGAAAGGACTGGAAAGGAAGCCGCCTTGCTTTTCCGCTGGGGGTAAAAACCCAGACAGTCCTGTGGTGAGATAAGCCCAAGCAAATCCTTCTTTCAAAACACATTTCTTTTTTTTTTTTAGGTATATTGTAACAACTATTCATATCAGATTTTTAAAAATTTTCCTGATTTCCTCCTGGGGCTCATTCTCAACCATCAAAAATTCATTTTCAGGGCTTTCATGCAGCAAGAGACAAAACACAGTTACATTGAAAGTGTTCTCACACTCAGGGGGAAACACAGCAAAGTACCTCACAGAGCCACACAGCACCATCCACCACATAATTTCTCAATTCCCTATTACTTCCACCGATGAAAGGTAACATTACACTTCTTTCATCCTCAGCCACCCCAAACAGGATATGTGTGAAACATGCTTCCTTCGTGACCCATAATCGGAATTCTTTTGGAATTCCTTGCAATCACCTTGCCTGTAAGGAGTTAGGTTAGTTTTCATTAAATCTAAATGGGGGTTTTCTTTCATTTTATTTGACACTTTTTCCTGAAATAGCTATGATTTTTATTCCCTGTCCTTATGCTCTTGTTATTCTAGGTTTAACTGGATAGTACATTAGGGTGCTACTAGGCAAAAGTTGGTATGGCACTATTTGCTTTTGAATAGGGAGAGAATCCAAATATGCAATCTAATAATGCTGTAAGGTGGGTGTAGAAGTGTCTATGTTACTGAAGTAGGGATGAAGAAGACACCAACTGAGTGGAAATTTCATCATGTCTGAGAATGCAAGTACTTAAAATGAAAGAAAATTCTATAGCTTTGGCACAGTTCTACCTATATCTCCAGTTTAATTTTTAATCACGGGCACATAAGTCTTCTTCACAGCTGTTACATCAATTCCTCCGTATAATGTGTTAGTAAGTGTTCCTGTAAAGGTTTTTTCAGATTAAAAAAATGTCATTTTTTTTTACTTTTTATTAAAAGATACACAGTACATAGGAGGACAATTGGCACTGACTACAGATACATTCTCTGGAAACATGATGGTTGGACTATTATATCAAAGACAAAGGAGAAATCCAAGGAGAGGCTTATAGATGGCTGCTTGCCCAGAGATGTTTCATCCCCAGATAAACAAATGAAACTGAAATAGCAATGCTTGTGCTCATCAAAAAGATAGAAAGCATATCAAGGCTCATTTTTTATTGGGTCATTTTCTAAGCACCGGAAGTAAAATGATTCTAGTGGCACATATAATACACTCCTTTATGTATTTATTAACTTGCAGATTAAAATTGTAACCAACTGCTCATGGTAATAGACTTATTCCTTTATAAGCATCTTAGACATTTTCAGTAGCTATTGGTTGAGTTTTTATACACTGAACTAATTTGTAATTCCAGGGAAATGTGTTTGGATGGGAACAGTAATATTTTACAAAACATCACATTGTTTTCTAACAAACAAAAATGCAGAAATACATAGCCAACCTTTTAAAAAGCTTTTTCTTAAATAATATGTTTTTAAGTCAACAACCAAAGAATCAATTCCTAGAAATTAATAAAAGACTTTAGGGAATGTGAGGATCTGAGGAATATGGATCACTCAATCAAATGTCTACCTGCATGGCAGCTTGTTTCTGGAGACTTCTGGAGGATAGAGAGCAAACACACCTGCTCACCTTCTCTGCTCAAACTTGAGCAACCGGCTGTTTATACTTAGAAAGGTGAAGGACAAATCTATCTCCAGCAGAAGAAACAATTGTAGGCAAATTTATTCCTGAGAAACTGAGCCTTCCCTCAGAAGACAGAAAGGCTGCCTCATTTCCCCAGTCATGGACAAACCATGACACCCTCCTCTTCTTTCTCATTCTCTATTCCCCACTAGATATACAAGAGGACGTTCTTAATAGAGTTGATATAATTTGTTCATCCAGCTCTTTTTTCATCATTTATATTTCTATAGCTCTCAATAGCCAGTTTTAGTGATTTGGCTTTATATTTTAGTTACATATTCTGTGTATTTTCCTTTGCATTAGTCCTATTCACTTGCTTTAACTCCATGTCTGCTGTCTTCCCAATATTGAATGAGATGGGAAGGTTAAAAAATGGCTAAGATGATTTGAAGTTAGGTCCTCTATTTCCCCAGGGCCTTGGAAAACAGCAAACTACTTGGAATTCAGTTCAATTTAACGAAGAATGGAGTACCTACTGTGTGTGCAATGTAATACTAAGCACCCAAAAGAGATGGGTGAGTCATACATGCCTCCTAAGGAGTCTTGTGGAATTCCCAATTTTCATTGCAGTAATTGCTATGTGGGATTTTGAGAAAGCCATACAAGCACCAGATGCCAAGATTCTCAATGTAAAAAAGAAAGAGATAAAAAATAAAAATAAAAAATTACAAAAGTTAAATAAGTACCCTGTACCATTATGTAATTTACTATTCATGTTCTCTTAAGTCTACAGGACATAATGACCCTAGTGACCAAAAAAAGCCTTCAATAAGAGGAATCAGGACCTCTTATAAAATGGCCAATCCCATTTGAAACAGGAGATTTGCATGAACCTTAGACCTCTTATTGTGCCAGGAGACAAGGAAGCTAAAGGTGTTTGCATCAAACACAGGACCAAGTTAGAGGAGCTCCCTGTGGACATTGTTTGATTGACTACTCAAAACTTTAATGTATCGGATTATAGAATATGATATGTAAAATAAGTTATTAAAGTTTCAAACTAACATAACAATACCTGATTCAATACTGTTGGTAATATATTAATTTATTATCAGAAAATTGAAAACAAGGGTATTTATCTGTCTTTCTTGTATGCTCTGCATTATACAGTAGAGAAACAGTAGATGAGGGAAAGCTCTTTACATAAGAGTTATGATTTAAAAATTCAAAAGAAGGCAGATGCAGAAATTTCAACTTTACAATCTTTGATTTGAACAATGGTACCAAAGACCTTTTGATGGGAAGCTGATGGAGATTTTATAATTAATGGATTGAACTCAGAATACTTAACATTGATGGTCAGTTTTAATGTCACTAAAAGTGGGATAACCAGGCATTGGTGCCACTTGTTTGGGTACAATTTAGAAGTACACAAACCACCTATAAAATATTATTGCCAAAAAAGTGAAGTTGTATTAAATAGAGCCTCTAGATACATTTTCCAATTTACAGGAAACATATTGAGTAGGGAAACATGTTAAATAGCACCTCAAGAATGCAATCATCCAATATGCAAAGTGGAAACTTCTACAGAAAAAGTACTTGATTCCTTTAACCCATAAATATTAGGACAAAAGAAAGATGGAAAACTGTTAAATGTTAGAGGAATGTATCTTCAAGATATAGTCAGCAAAATGTAATACAGTTTCCTTATTTTTATACTTATCTTGATATTTTGTCAAATGTAACTTATTTGGAAAAATTGGGGAAGAAATACAGACTAAGAATTGGATGATATCAAGAAATCACTGTTAATATTAACTATGACAATGGTATTTCTTAACAGAAGCATTTGTAGGAGAAATAATGTGGTCTGGAATTTGTTTTAAAATAGTAGTCTAGGGGCTGGGGATGTGGCTCAAGCGGTAGCACGCTCGCCTGGCATGCGTGTGGCCCGGGTTCGATCCTCAGCACCACATACAAACAAAGATGTTGTGTCCACCGAAAACTAAAAAATAAATATTAAAAAATTCTCTCTCTCTGTCTCTATCACTCTCTCTTTAAAAAAAAAATAAAACAGTAGTCTAAAAAGAAGTATCATCCTATGGAACAGAGAAAAACTGAAAGCATTTCCTCTAAAATCTGGAACAAGACAAGGATATTTACTCTCACCCTCCTGTTCAACATAGTTCTTGAAACTCTAGCCAAAGCAATCAGGCAAGAGAAGAAAATTAAAGAGATACAAATAGGAAAAGAAGAAGCCAAATTATCTCTG
The DNA here is from genome assembly GCF_001458135.2 of Marmota marmota marmota. Lineage (NCBI taxonomy): Eukaryota > Metazoa > Chordata > Mammalia > Rodentia > Sciuridae > Marmota > Marmota marmota. Next base: position 8,958,866 of record NW_026000093.1, on the reverse strand, counting down.
TTTTCTGATAGCATGATTCTATACTTAGAGGACTCCCTGTGCCCCTTGCCCCCCAAAAAAGAAACTGCACCAGAAGACTTCTAGAGCTGATGAACAAATTCAGTGAAGTAGCAGGATACAAAATGAACAAACATAAATCAATCACTTTTCCATACTCCAATAAGGAATCTGCTGAGAAAGAATTCAAGGAAGCTATTCCATTCAAAATAATCTTTAAAAAAAAATGCTTGGGAATAAATCTAATCAAGTAGGTGAAAGGCCTCTAGGATGAAAACTATAGAACATTGAAGAAAGAAATTGAAGAAGACAAAAAGCTGGAAAGACCTCCCATGTGCGTGGATAGGCAGAATTAGCATTGTCAAAAAGATCATGCTATCAAAATTGTTAAACAGATGTAGTAGAATCCCCATCAAAACACCAATGACATTCTTCACAGAATTAGAGGGAAAAGAAACAATCCCAAAATTAATTTAGAAAAATAAGGGACCCAGAATAGTCAAAGCAATCCTGAGCAAGCAGAGCACTGCTGGAGACATTACAATACCCGGGAGTGGGAGGGGCATATGTCGCCTTTTTTCTCTTGCCTTGGAGTTGAGGACTGAGTCGGCAAGGTAGAGAAAGAAATGGCAGCTCCTTTCTAATGAATGTTCCAATATTATTTTACACTGCCGTCCAAAGAAAAGTGTAGAGAAATCCACTGCATCAGCCGACTTTTCAATACCACACTGTGAACCACAGAATAAACTATAAGAAATGTATTTAAATTACTAAAAATCTTAGTTAAGAGATTGAAAGAGAGTTGTGTAGTTTCTCATATAGAGTATTCAGAACAATAGCAATAAAACAGTTTTAGACAAAATGTAACTAAAGAAAAGATTCTAGTGAGAAGTAGGAAGGTTCCTAGCTTTAGGACCAAATACCGTCAATCTGTCTGCCTGCTAATGATAAGAGCTGAAATTGCTCTCTATTCTTTATTTATGACAATGATACCAATTTCAGTGTCCTCATTACTTCTGACCTCATTAAAACCCAAATGACTTCAGAGAAACTCTTCTGGAGACTTACTATTCCAATTAGGGATGGAGCACAACTATTCCACAGGAGACCTTAGTTTTCTCAGTCTTGACAACTTTTGGAAATTAGCTGGATCTTTTTGCCTTTTCCATTTTTCTGCCTTCTTTCTAGATGGAAGAAACCCAGATGTAGACACACAGACATGGAGAAAAATACCCAATAAATGAACTCCTGCATTAATCTCTATATTCTTTATGGGGGTGGGGGCAGTAAAGAACAATCCACCAAACAAACCACGAGAAAATGATAAAAAAGAGAATAAAGGAACAGGAAGAACAAAACTGGGAAAGCAAGTAAAGATATTGCTGGATGGGTGTCTCCACTTACGCTAAGGAATTAGGAAGAGGTTTCTTATGCACAGAGCTAAGGTGGCCCTGGCTGGTAAGAGGAGTAGCTAGGTATGTGGGGAGAAGTGGTGGATGTGTGATCCATACAGGAAAACCAGGGAGAAGTATGCAGTGGAGGAAGGGGAGCAAACAAGCAAAAGAGCCCAGAAACATGAATGGGAAGATTAATAAGATTTACTAATAAGAGATAATTGTGAGCAAAAAGGACACAGTAAAAGAGAGATAAGAAACCTGAGCCCACCTGCAGAAGTTTGCCCTCAGCTGACCATGCATGGGCAGGAAAGACTTTCCATTCAACTGTTAATGACTGCCATGGGTCCCACTAGTTCTTCAGTTTGAGATAAAGTTTTCTTTAATTTCCACGCAAAAGTGCATTGGGTAATTAGGCCTCTGCTCTGCAGCCACACAGAGGGAAAAAAAAAAAACAATTGTTACAGTGTCTTACTGAGTTTTCTTAAATCCAACAGGTGGCTTCTTCCTGGATATCTGAGTGTTGGTGACATCAACCTTTGGAAGAGCCAAGTCTAGAAAAAAGTCCAAACAACAGACTTCTTTTGCTTGGTATGGGTTCAGCTTCCTACAAACAAAATTAGAGCAGCATTTGGTTAGCAATTGGAAACACATATCAAAGGGAGGAAGTTTAACTCAAAACAGATTTCCCTGATCATCTTCTTTGGAATTTTGTAGGAAGAAATGCATCTTTTATTTGTAGCGATGCAAATGTTGGTGATTATAAACATGTGTTCATAAGAGCTTGCCAGCAATTTGTTCTTGCCCTTGAAGGATGAGAACCCATGGAGAATCCAGGGCAGAATGTGAAACTCCCATCAACTTCAGCATAAAAGACAGAGATACAACTGGTGGTCACAGGTGGGAACATCAGAAAGTCCTGTAAAAATAATCCCTTGTGGCTCTTGTTTTGCAGTCTATACTGGAAATAGTGAATGCATGTCTTCTGTCCACCAAGACTAGGGCTGCTTAAAGATTGCCAGTGTGACTCAGTTTATCTAGAGGAAAATTAAGTTTCTAAGGACTGGCAACAGAGGAATCATTATGAGAAGAACCATCATGAGACAAGATGAAGGGAGGTGCTGAGAGATGCTTCTGATAAGTTCTGTCGTTACGCACCGCCTTCCATTTCAGCAACCTGGACGTGTTTCTCATTTTGCTTTCCAAGCAAATACTAGATTTTATCCCACATGGTGGAGGGGAGGGGTCGCTTCATCCTGTCTAAGAATATGTAAGCAAAAATAAAAAAGTTGTGGTTGGAGATGTTTCTGAGTTAATATCCATAAACAGCGTGTTTGCCTGTTGGTTTTTGTTTTACCTAACAAAATGCAGCTGCCAATTTATCCATCTGTAAAAGTACTCCCTATGGATTGCCTCAAGAGAGTGACTGAGTCATTCATTCTGTTTGCAGAAGAGTTTCCTTGGGTACTCTTTACTTTCTGTTGCTGAAACGGGAAATGTTTTGGTCCCTTTCCTGAGCCTCATAGTCCATGTACACTCTATTTAGATGAGGTTGTTTCCCTGTTAGAACAGAGTCTCTCTCTCTCTCTCTCTCTCTCTCTCTCTCTCTCTCTCTCTCTCTCTCTCTCTCTTCTGTCTTTCCAAATCCTTCAGTGTCTTCAGGTCCAACCAGACTCAGAGAATCTTCTCCTGTTTCCTATTCCTTCCTTGGCTGCCCCCTTCTCTGTGTACTTACTGGGCAAGGTTGCACGCTGCCTCCTATTCTGATACAATCTTCCCTTTATAAATCTATCTGGTGTAACCAGGTTTGACTCTTTTCTTCTGTTCCTCACACATTGCTCCAGACTTAAAATGGAATGTTCCTTCAAATAAGAATTTTCTGTTCTCCATAAACTTCCAAATGCATAAATGGAATAAACAGACATGTGGGATATTTTTGCATTAATTATTTGATGAAAGAATAAAAGCAAAAGAAATGCAATATAGGAAAATTTATGCTCCTTTAGTAATCCTGATAATTCAAAGAGAAAAAGGCATAGTTAATGAATAAAACTTAAGAGTGAAAATTATTTAACTGGAAAATAAAGTTGAAAAATAAATAGAGACTTAGATGGTGAGGGCACAACTGTCTGGAAGGGGAATTTTTAAGGGAACTTCCTTGGTTAAAAAACTAAAAAGTTGTAATAATACAATTTTTACAATAAAAGTTATAAGCTCAAGTAGAAAAATTCATCATCTATTCTTTTGGAAAACAATAAAACATTTGAAGCAGAAATAAATAATAAATAAATCCAGAGACTAAATTCTAAGTAATTCTAAAAATTGTAATTTTTTGACAATGGACAAAAGATTTGAACAGATACTTTACCAAAGAATATTTTAAGATTTTGAACTGTCAATAAAAGTGCTAGCAAAACTACACAGCAATTACAACTCTCATATATTGCTGGTCAGAATACAATGTTACAACTAATTTGGAAGACAATTATCAGCTTCACAGGTGGTCCCATAGGCACTTAAGATGTCACCATAACATTCCAGCAACCCTACTCCCAGGTATTTATTTATCTAAAAGATATTAAGACATCTGTAGATAAATGTTTGTAGCAGGTTTATTCAAAATTGACAAAAAAATAAATCTTGCCGAGTGCAGTGGCTCACGCCTGAAATCCCAGCAGCTCAGGGAGAAGAGGCAGGAGTATTTCGAGTTCAAAGCCAGCCTCAGCAATTTAGCGAGGTGCTAAGCAACTCAGTGAGCCCTGTCTCTAATAAAATACAAAATAGAGCTGGGGATGTGGCTCAGTGGTCGAGTGCCCCTGAGTTCAATCCCTGGTACACCCTCCCCCACCCACCAAAAAAAAAAAAAAAGAAAAGAAAAAGAAACCGGAATCTTCTAGAGATTGTATTTCTGGAAGTGTGATGGATCACCTGTTCCTGTGAAAAGCAAAATACTTAAACAATAAGTAAAAAAGTATTTCCAAATATATAAACAAGCTTAAAATGTAGGAAAAATCCAACTATAAGATATTATGAATGAAGGCAAAGCTTGAACACTAAGCTACTGGGACCACAGGGCCTGAGAGTAGGAATCAAGGTCAGAGGTCAGAGAGATTTTGACACCCATTCAAGGAGAGGGAATGTTACTACAAGCCTGCAGTATGCAGAAGAAGGAGTTCCTTACTCTCTTATTCTCTCTCTCTCTCTCTCTCTCTCTCTCTCTCTCACACACACACACACACACACACACACATCTGTCAACCATCCTGAGGAAGCAGCAGGAATATTGTTTAATATCGAGGCCATGAAAGTGAGATAACAGCATCCATAGACCTGCACCAAGTACAGTTCTGAAGATACGCCATTTTCCAGATGTGTGAATTTCAAGCCAATAAATTAATACAAACACATCCGGGAATACTGACAACCCCACCCCCACCTTACCCTCACCCCAGGACCCATCAGCAAATGAACATAAAATTGCTCTGTGTTCTCACTTTTTGACCTAGAGCACTCCCACAGAATGCACATACATACACATGTACATGCATTCCTCTATAAAAGATCAATTCAGAATTAAAAGTTGCAGAGCTCATGAGGACACAGGTCACAAAAAAAAGAAGCATTTCATTGAGCACACAAATTATCCCCCAAGGAACTTGAATTCATTAAAAAAAAAGTCTTGGAAGAATTTCAAAACAATTTTGTTTTAAATGATTAAAGATAAAAACAAATGACCAGAATCCTTTAAAAACCAAGCAGGACAATTGGAAAATAGGAGAATTTTAAAATGACCAAATAGAAATTCTCAAAATGAGGGAAAAAAAGAAAGTATAACCTTTAACATCAAAAGCTCAGTGGATAGAATACAACAGATTAGAAATGGATGAAGAGAAAATTGTCAAGCCAGAAAATGACTCTGAGCTAGTGATCTAAGATTCAACACAGAGATAGAATATGAAAACATAGGGTCTGGGGCTGGGGCCTGTCTCATAGGTAGAGCACTTGCTTTGCATATGTGAGGCACTGGTTTGGATCCTCAGCACCACATAAAAATAAATAAACAAAATAAAGGTATTGTGTCCAACTACAACTAAAAAATATATATATTTAAAAAATTTAAATGTGAAAAAATACAGAAGTGCAATTATGACACTTGGAGAATATTCATTCATGTAAAGTATCTCTACATGTAAAGCAGATGGTTCAATTGACAATCTGGAAAAAAAAATTACTTAATAGCAAAAACAATTTAGAAACAGAAAATAATGTATATGCACTTTTTGGACAAATGAGAAAATCCATTCCTAAAATTTTAGACATTTGTTTCACTGAAAAGATGTTAGTCTGGAGGTTAAACAAAAACATCAATCATATTTTATTTTTTTACTTTTTAATTTTATTTTATGTTCTTTGATTATGATGCTGGAGATGGAACCCTGGGCCTCACACATGCTAGACAAGCACTCTGCCACTGAGCCACAACCGCAGCCCTGTCATTATTTTTAAAAGGTACCAAACATACTATATAAAAATACATTTGGGTTAGGCAAAGATTTCCTAGGAAACAAAAGACAAGAAACATAAAAATTATAAATTATACTTTATTGAAAATTTTAAAATTTAAAAAACTGATGCTCTTCAAAGAAACTATAAAGAAATTAAAAAAAAAAAAGAAGTTACAGAGTGGGAGAAAATATTTGCAAAGCATACAGCTACCTAATTAAGGATGTGTATGTAAATGATGATCAATTCAAACCAAAACAATAGCTTGCTTTAACAATGGACAAAAGAATGGAACAGATACTTTACCAAAGAATATTTTAAGATTTTGAACTGTCAATAAAAGTGCTAGCAAAACTACACAGCAACTACAACTCACATATATTGCTGGTCAGAATACAATGTTACAACTCATTTGGAAGACAATTATCAGCTTCTCAGGTGGTCCCACAGGCACTTAAGACGTTACTATAACATTCAAGCAACCTACTCCCAAGTATTTATTTACCCAAAAGATATTAAAACATCTGAGATAAATGTTTGTAGCAGGTTTATTCAAAATTGACAAAAAAAAATCAGAAACTAGTAAATGGATAAACAAAGTATGATAAAACCATTTAATGTAACACCAATCAGCATCATAAAGAATGAACTACATATGATATCATGATCTGGATGAATCTCAAAAGCATTGTACCAAGACAGAAAAGCCAAAAAAATAAAAAATAAATAAGGCTACATCTATGATTTCACCTAGATAGCATTCTGGAAAAGATAACGTCATAGGATAGAAATCAGAGCTGTGATTTCCAGGGGACGGGAGTTGGAGAGGAGAATTGAAGACAACGGAGAAAGAGGGAAACTACTGGAATGGTAAAAATGTTCTAGATCTTTACGCCATTAACAAAACTGCATGTATTTGTCAAAACTGAACAGACCACATAATCGGGGAATACACTATTCATAAAGTATTCCTCAATTAATTTAAATCTTTTTTTAACTGACATATAATAACTGTACATAGTTATTGGGTATAATGTGGTGTTTTATTATGTGCATATTGAATAATCATCAAATCAGTATAATTAGCATATCCATTGTTATGGTTTGGATATGCAGTATCCCCCCCCCAAAAAAAAACTCCTATGAATGTAGGAGGTGAGATGATTAGATTATGGATTGATAATCAGTATCTGGACCCATTTGACAGGTTAATGATCTGATAGGACTATTATACTGGATGGTAATTGTAGACAGGTGGAGCACAGAGGGATGAAGTAGGTCCTTGGGGTTATGCCATGTCTCCCTGGTTCTTCTCTTTCTCTCTCTACTTCTGGCTACCAGGAGCTGAGTATCTTTCCTCCACTGTGCCCTTCCACCATGACATTTGGCCTCACCTGAGGCCAAGAGCAATGGAGTGTGTTGACCATAGACTAAAATCTCTGAAACCAAGAGCCACAATAAACCTTATCTTCTCTGAATTGTTCTTGTTGGGTATTTTGGTAACTATGATGAAAATCTGACTGACAACACCCACCAACTCATTGCTTTGTGGTGAGAACATTCAAACTCCTCTCTTCTACCTATTTCAAAATATTCAATACCATATTGTTAATATAGTCACTCCACTGTGTAGTAGAACACCAGAGATTATTCCTCCTATCTATTTATAAATTGGTTCAAACTTTCCAAAACCTCTAGGGAGAAAAATGTTCCCATAGATCGAATGGGTAGCCAAACATTTCTGTAACCAAAGAAAAACTGCAAATGTAGGTCAATACTCAGGACCTCTTCTCTAATTTGCTCATTTACAACTGAATTTTAGTGTTACTTCAAACTTTAATATACTTTAACAATAATTTGCAAATTATCTGGTTTAATTAAAATTCTTTTCTCACCAATAATCTCTGTTGGCAAAAGAAAAAAGAGACCTTTATATATATTATCTTTCCACATAGGTATTATATTCAGTACACTCCAGTGATTAAAAAATACTTATTTTATATGAGAAATATTTTAAAAACTATTTATTAAACAGAAGTTTCCTTACAGATTTTTTTAAAATAAGAGACAATAATATTTTAGAATGAAAATATCAATGAACCATGCTTTTACCTCTTACCCTAATGATAATGGCCATGAGATCTACATTTCTATATTCCTTTAAACTTTAGTTATATAAAATTGTTATGGAAAGACTTCTGAGACGTGGTTTGAATCCTCCTCTAACAGATTCTGCTTAGGTATGTAAGAACTTGTTAAATACTATAAAAAAACCTGAAGGTCTGTCACGTGCTCAACACAGGCAAGCTTCATGATCTCCTCCTGCAAGAGACACGCTGGAAGAAGGATATTATGAGATGCCTGTGAAAGTCAGCCTTTCAGCCATATTGGAAAGGACTACTTCAGGCACTTCTAAGTATAAATATCGCCCCAAGCTCCAGGGCATACATTTATGAATACATGCTTTCTGATGTAAATATGCCTAGAACTCTGTAGCCTGGACATCCAAGTACAAATAGAGATCTGACCCTGAAGCTCACTAAAACATCTCTAGAAACAGTATACATTAATGTAACTGGTTTCCTTAAAGGTTCTATGGTGGAATAGGTGATTTCATAAGCAAGAGCTTCCTCCCAACACTTTCAGATGGGAATCCTCAATCAGACTTACATTTACATTTTTGCTTTTTTAAAAAATTTATTATGTATCTCCTCATTCCTTTTTTCTAATAGTTCTTTTTAATACTTTACTCCCAAACCTCCCAATGGTTAAATTTTTAAACCTCCCACTGGCCTCAAAACACCCTATAAAGTACTGTTAATCCTGATATATTTATATACATTAACTATATTCCAGGACCCAACAATTATCCATGGTCATTAATATTTTCACAGGTTTACAAGGAACCCTAGAGATAACAACAGAGAAAAAAGACATGAGTGACATTACATAATATTTTAATTCCAGTTAGAAGTTGTTTTTTTTTCCCTCCAAAATCAGACAAACTAAATTTAAACATGCATTTTGGATCTGCTCATCTTACCTTTCCAAACATTCTAAAGAAACATTTTATTAAGAATCACACATGATAAATTTAGGGTAGGATCCAAGACATTAGGTTTCACTGGTTTATAAAAGGATTTTTACTCCACTTACTAACGAAGAATAAGTGATTTCCAATTTGATTATGATTTAAATAGCAAATGCAACAATCAAATCCTTTAAAGGACAAATAGATTATCATAAAGTGTTAACTAAAATAGTTCTAAATAATAAAATTTTCCTGATTACTAGCCAGCCAGAGTGAAGTCTGTGCCATGATCAACTCCATAGAGATGGGTAAACAAGAACAATCAATCTATTGCATGGAAAAAAATACTTCGTAAACTGAAGTTGATCCAACTAGTCCTTGAGATCGACACTCCTGGTTACACTTTAACCAGGCTTTTAAAAGTGAATACAAAATACCTTCAAAATATTTTTTTCATGTTTGTGATTTCTATGTTTTATTTCTCCTCTGCTGTCTAATATCCAGCCAACTTCTAACTGCTGATTCTGCACTCAGAGAAACTAAAAACTCTTAAAGTCAAATTTGTTCCTTTGGGAGATTCTTTAAGCTAAAAAAAAAATGAGAAATGTTTTATAATTAAAATAGTGCAGACCTTGCCTAACTAACATGAAGGTGCCAACAGAAGGATATTATGCAGACATTACTCAGAGCATGTCAATATGTTCAGCAACTAAACTCCCAAGGTTTTGGTCTTGGTTTGTTTTGCTAGCTGCAAGCTGTTCAGTCTGTTTACACCTAAATGTAGAAACAAGACTCACTGTTCTAATACTCTCTACCGTTATTTCTCTACTCTTCTTTCCTTCCTTCCATCTTTCCTTCCCTCCCTCTTTCTCTTATATATGCTATTTTTCTCTTTTGTCATTTATAAAAGACCAAATGATCTTGGGTTCACTCCCAGCACCACAAAAAAACTAAATAAACTAAATAAAAGTATTGTGTCCATCTACAACTAAAAAAAAAAAATTAAAAGACTAAAGGATCTTCCTTTCATGTAAAAAGTAAATTGTATTCAGATTCTGTCTCCATGGTATTTTAAATCATTGAAGATAACAAAATAATAAACATTTACTATTCAAAATTCCAAGCCCAGTAGATTTCACATTTGAACTTTATCAAATGAACAAAAACAAATAATTACTACCTCATGAAAACTGGCTCAAGGAAAGCTACCAATTTGTCTATTAAAAATGAAAGAGAGGGCTGGGGTTGTGGCTCAGCAGTAGAGCACTCGCCTAGCACGTGCAAGGCCCTGGGTTTGATCCTCAGCACAACATAAAAATATTAAATAAAATAAAGGTATTGTTTCAAAAAAAATGGAAAAGAAAGGACGGTAGAATAAATTGGGTATTATTAACCTATGTGCTTATATGATTACACGACTGGTGTAATTCTGTATCATGTACAACCAGAAGAATAAGAAGTTATACTCTATTTATATATGTCAAAATGCATTCTACTGTCATGTATAACTAATTCGATCAAATTTTAAAAATTTTAGTTAATATGACTTATGAACATAGATGTGAAAATGATGAAAAGTATTAAGAACCTTATTCTAACAGTATATGTGACATTTTCATATATGTATGTATATATTTGTGCAAAGTGGAAAGGCCTTTTACATTAATGTCATAATATGACATATTATTATATTAGTAATAAATTCTACATTAACAGATCAAAAATAAAAATGATATAATCAAACTAGAAAGTTATTAGAAGCATTTGAATATATTAACCCCCATCATGACAAAAAAATATTAATAAGGAAATGGAAGGGAACGTCTATAACCTGAAAATGAGTATCTTTCAAAGCCTACAGCAAATACGACAAATACTAAACCATGACATGTGAGTTCTCCCTTGGATAAGACGAAGAAGGGTATTTCATCACTCTTGAGCAACTTATACAGGACATGCTGACAGTGCATAAGACAGGAAAAGCAAATTCCCATTATTTCTACATACAAATCTTGATAGAATTTATACACAAAATATACACTCTAATGAAAGAGCACAACATGGTTGTTCTATACAAAAATCAATGTACCCGAATCAATAGCTTTCCTGTCAACTTGAATCAAATGAAAAATACTAGCATAAAGAAGGCTCTCATGCACAATAGTAAATAAATAACTAAAAGGGAAAAATACAAATATAAGAAACTCAATATCATAAACTTTGCAATATGCTCCAGTTGCATGAAATAACAAAATCTAAACAAGATTTTTCCGATAAACTTTCCAAGCTCTTTTAAAATTTCTCATAAAAGATATAGTCAAGATTTTTTTAAGGAAAAAAGTGAAGAAGGATTTGTCCTTTCAAAAATAAGGAGACCAGAAACAGAACTACAAATAACCAAAGAAGGATGGACTATTCAACAGATGGGGTAGAACAAGCACATTATTCAAAAGTAGATTCTAGCTATATTAAATCCATAAGTACAAAAATCAACAATTAATGCTATTAAAAGAAAATATTGAAAAAATGTCTTTATGATTTCTAATTTGGGCAGGATTTCCTATTCAATTTTTAAGAAGTTTTTAATTGTGGTTAAAAAAAAGAAAAAAAACATATAAATTACCACTTTAGCCATTTTTGAGTATACAGTTCAGTAGTGTTAAGTGTATTCATATAATTGTGTAACAAATCTCCAGAACTTTTCATCTTACAAAAAGTGAAACTCTAGGGGCTGAGACTGTGGCTCAGTGGTAGAGTGCTCCCCTGGCATGGATGAGACACTGGGTTCCATCCTCAGCACCACATAAAAATAAATAAAGTAAAGGTATTGTGTCCATCTACAACTAAAAAATTTTGTTAAAAAAGTGAAACTCTATACCCATTAAAATGATAATTCCCATCTCCACTTCCCCCTAGTCCCCAGAAACCAACATTTTACTTAATGTTACAAAGATTTTGACCTCTTTAGATACTTCACGTAAGTGGGCTCATACATGATTGATTTGTCCTTTCAGGATTTGTATCTCTCACTTAGTATAATGTCCTCCAATTTGATCCATGTTGTAGCCTGGACAGGATTGTTTTCCATTAAAGTTGAATATTATTCTATCGTATGTACATAACATATTTTTTTAATCCATTTACTTTCTGAGGAATATTTGGGTTGCTTCCACCTCTTGGTCATTGATTGATAGGTCTGCTATCACAGTGTTCAAATTTCTCTTTGAGATTCTGCTTTGAACTCTTTTGGATATACACCTAGATGTGGGACTGATGGATTATATGCCAATCCCTTTCTCTTTTTATTTTGAGAAAACTCCATGTTGTCTTCCACAGCAATTGTACCATTTCACATATGCACCATAACTGCACAAAGGTTCCAGTTTCTCCACATCTTTGCCAACCCTCATTATTTTGAAGTTTGTTTTGATATCAGCCATCTTAATGGGTGTGAGGAATGGGCAGGGTTTCTTAAACACAAAAATCAAAAGCCATAAGGAAAGGATTAATAAATTTAACAAAGTCATGACTTGAAAATTAATAAAATTTTGAACAGACTAAGAAAAGCTGTTTACAATATTTAGTTAACAGAGGGCTAGGATCTAAAATATATAAGGAACTCCCACATAAAAAGAGTCAAACCACTTAGTACAAAATGGCCAGAGAATATGCACAGGTAGTTCAGAGAAATAGAAACCCAAAGGATTGATAAATACACAGAAAAATGTTCATCTCACTTGCTAAGATGACAGTGCTAGTTGAACAATGAAGTGCTACATCACATCATTGTGTTGGTAGCAATTTTGCTATCTCACAAATTTGGGAGAAGATATGGAAAAAAAGGAACTTTTGGTCCTACTGCTGGGAGCCCTAAGTTGCTACAGGTCTATCCAGAGATATATTTGCCAATAACTAATACTGTTTAGAAGTACTGTGACGCCCTTGATAATCCAAGGTAGGAGTATTTCTTAAGCAATCTCAACATGTGAGCAGTGTGAAGATATTCACTGCCGCATTGTTTGTAATGGAAATAACCTTTGTGCTCATAATAAGGGAATGAGTCATAACTTGTGGCTTAATCATTTCAGAAAACAATTAAAGTGATTAAGCTAGAAATACTTGTGTTAACATGAATAAATCTCAAAAACATAATCTTTAATGTCAGAAGGATAACTGCAGTATCATACCATTAAATATGATTTTTAAAAATGTGTAACCTAATTGTGTATATTTTATGAACCCAAAAAGATGATGTAAAAGTATGAAAATATATGGATAAAAGATACTCACACAATTTTAAAAAATGGCTCACTCTGAAGACAGATAGGTAAAAACTATGGAAAAGAAAGAGAAGAAAAACTGCTTTTCCTCTTAACAGTTTGTGCTCCTAAGAGATGGAGACATGGCAATCTCTACTATGGCTGTTGAAGCTAGGGAATGGGTATGGGTATTTTTATTTCATTGTTCTCTGTGTTTTTCTATAAATATTATTCATATGGGTCAGTGGACATGAGTTGATATAAAAGGCATTTAAATCCAGCACTAATTCATGGGCTGATGTCTGAGGGACAGGCTTCTATCTCATTTCTATACATGCAGAGTCTTTATTTATTTTATAGGGAAATAAACTGTAATATTTAAAATTTGAATCACTATTCTACTATGGCTGTCTCTCCATTGCTGCTTACAAATTTGTTATGGTTTAGATATGAGGTATAGGCCCTGAGAAGTTCACATGTTAGGCAATGTAGGGATGTTCAGAGGTGAAGAGATTACTGTAACTTCATCACTGGATTAATCCATTTGATGGATTAGTCCATTTGATGGATTAATAATTTGAATGGTAACTGTAGGCAGGTGGGGCGTGACTGGAGGAAGTAGGTTACTGGGGATGTGCCCTTGGGGATTATATTTTGCCCCTGGCTCCTTTCCCCCATGTGTGTGTGCCCCTCTCTACACACACATACACACACACACACACACACACAAATACACACCCAGATTTTCTTAGCTTCCCTGAAATCGACAGCTTTACTGTGCCATGTCCTTCTACCACAATGTTCTGTCTCACCACAGGCCTAGAGAAATGGAGCTAGCAGACCATGGAATGAACCTCTGAAATAGAGAGCCAATTTCAGTGTCTCCTCTAAACTGTTCTTGTCAAATATTTTTGTCAGTGATGCAAAATCGACTATTGAAATATTTGAGATTTTTCATTGGCACTAAACACAAACTGCCAGAAATATAGTTATAGTTCTTTAAGAGATAATAGGGTTTTGATTCCTTATTTTCTCCCCTTAGAATCCCAATGATAAACTAACTACATTTTCTATCTTATTTGGCAACTCAGTTTCATAGGAAGAGATCTCATCTATACTTGTGCTTTTTTTCTTTCCTTTTTTGGTAATGCTGGGGATTGAATCCAGGGCCTTGTGCATGTGAGGCAAGCACTCTACCAAGAGAGCCATATCCCCAGCCCCCTGCTTGTGCATTGTTAAATATATATCATATTTAACAAATTATCTGTCGTGTTTAACAAATATCTAATATTTAACCAATATCTGTCATATTTAACATCTCTGGGCATGCAGGGAATAAAATCTAATCTTGAGGACAGCAGCCCCTCACTCCCTGATTTGCAAATCTGAATGCCAACCCTACTACTCATTAATTTATTCGCTCAACAAGTGTTTCCTTAGAACCTACCCTCTCCTATGGGCACAAACGGAATTTAGTGTCATATACTGCAATCAAAATATATGAAGTAAGTTGGAAGTGGAGGCTGCCATTGGGGTTCAACCAGGGACTTCTGCTATCCTTCCTGGCTCTGAACCCCTGTAGGGTATAAATAGTTGGATCCATACAAATTCAGGCAAGGAAGCAGAAAGAAAATGTGGGGTTAGTAGTGAGGTGTGACAGTGACATGCAGCCCCATGCTAAATTCAATTCTCATGGGTAGAGCAATGATTTTTAGAACTGGAAATGTCCCACCTCATCTTACAAATGAGTAAAATGAGGCCAAAGAGATTGTCTTTTTTGACTTTGAGATCAGGCACTTAATAAAGGTATTAGAGTCGGTAATATAATTCAAGGTTTCAAAAAGATTAGAATGTGCACAACAGGCCAGCTGGGCCCAGAGAGCTGCCTGCACCATTTCCCTTCCCAGGGTGGCCACAACTCAACCCCCATTTGTATGTCCAAACATAAATGGGAACCCCAGGCAGGAGCCAGATCTGATTTCCAAAATAAGCTGGAAATCCGAATTTTTATGTAAGATTTCATATTCTTAAATACTGGAAACTGACTCAAAACTTTAAAATATACCATATGAGCCAAATAAAACACATCTGTGGGCCAAGTTCCAAGTGCTGGTCACTATTTTGCAACATTTGCTATACAGAACTGGGTCTGAGGCCTCCTCCTTGGCTAGTTTTTATGGCTCCTGAATGCAGGAAAAGAAAACAAGTTATGTTCAAAGCCGTATGATATTAAATGTCCACTGTGAGATTTACTCTGATGAAAAACAGAAGTTGGGAAACTGATTCGTTTATACCTTTGAAGATTACAAAGAATAAAATTGGCCGCCTGGTCCATCCAGCTTTCTGATTGTCATGGGATCTGTTATCAGACACTGTGATGAGAAGCAGGAACAGAGAAACAGAGAATCCACACCATAGAATCCCAACACACTTCACACCATGACAATCCTCCTCTTTCTTCTCCTGTCGTCTCTGCCTTATCCTCTCCACAGCCATATTCTCCTGTATCTCTCTCTCCTCTTTTGATCTCTGAGAAGTAGAATAGATACTGATAGGTGAGGGTAGTGTAGAGAAAATCTGGGAGCCTAAGCAGGTCTGGTCATAACTTTGCTTATAGAAACTAACATTTATTGTCTCTTTTCTGTTTATTGCCTATGGCAAATTTTCTTCTACAGCAATTACAAGGGTAAGGTACTATAAATATGCCTCCCTCACATACAAGACTTGGAGAGGTTGGTAGCTTAGCCAAGGCCACGAGTAGCAGAGCCTGGACTAGCATCCAGAAGTTCCCCCTCATCCCCCCACCTCCTAGTCACATTCTGTCTTCTGCCTTCTTTAATTCTCCCACTATACAGTACTGTTCAGCTTCCTCTACTCAAAACCAAGTAAATGTGAAATAAGTAGAAGATTGTGCATATGGAACATGTTTCTTTTACAAAGAAACATTTTTCAGAAATTTTGAATCTGCCTTCTCTTTTCCCCCTAATAACAGTAGTGTGTGTCTTGCAGCAATAAGTAGGTTCTGTGAAGGATCCACAGATGAGCTCATCCCTGTGACTTGCATTTTCTAATGACTTCAAGAGACTTAGAAGAAAAGGTCTTTGCTCTTGAAAATACTGCCTCTGATGAAGAGTCATTATTTTCTCTGTGCTTTAAACAAAATGGCAAAATGCTCACATATATGTACCTTGTATAGGACATGTGTAGGGGATGTGTATATGTGTGTTGTGTGTATGTGGTGTGTATGGTATATGTGAGGAGTGGTATGTGGTGAGCGTGCGCACGTGTATGTGTGTGTGTGTGTGTGTGAAGGGTGTGTAGACGGTGTCTGTGTTTGTGCATGTGTGTATAGTATGTGGTGTATAAGTGATATGTATTTGGGGCATGGTGTTTAGGGTGTGTGTGATGGTTATGATGAAAGGTATACGTGTAAAGTTGTGATGCTTGTGTTTGGGGGGTGCACATGTGCAATGTGTGTTTGTGTGTGTGACTTTCAGGATAACACAGAGCAGTTGATTTAGCCTCATGATCTGTGGTCCCAAAGTTAGTCACATCCATTCGTGTTTTTTCCTGTAGACAACACTTCTCTAAGTACTGTCTGATAATTCAACTGCATGCAACTCATCTGAAGACTTTGTCACAGTGCACACTCTCAAGCCACTCTTCAGATCTCTAGTGTCACAGCCACTGAGCATGGACAGAGGCCTCTGTGCATTTACTGAACAGGAGCCCCAGCTGATGTTCCTGCACTTCTGGAAAGCAGTGCTGGGTGTTGTGGTTCTAGGCATACACGTCCAGTTGAGGTACTGTGGGCCCCCTTTACCCATGATGGGTATCTTTAAAGACCACAATGGATGCCCAAACCGGAAGACAGTACAGAACCCTACATGTTCTAGGCATTTTCTTATACATACACACCTAAAATAGACATTAATTCAGAAAAATAGGTGCAGTTTGAGATTAGCAATAGCTAGTAATACAATAAAACAATTAAAGCAATATGTTATGATAAAAGTTATGTGAATATGCTCTGTGTGTGTGCATGCACATATGTATTATTATAATGTTCTGTATTTGGGGACCACAGCTGACGTTGGGTAACTAACCTTGGAAAGTAAAACCATAAAGGGAGAATTATGTATTTCACTTGTACATACAAAAGGAGAAAAGGATTTGTGTATAACCAAATTTTTTCTTACTTTCCTCACATTAACTGAATAGGAGAGGGAAAGGGTCTTACCCCTCACTCTTGTCATACAGACACACATGCATGTGTGCACAGATAGGCAAGCACCTTTATATTCTCAGCTTCTGAATTTGTTTTTATTTGACAAGCATATGAAACCATACTGAGGCCTTGATCCTTCAGCTGAAGAATTAAGTAGAATGCTCTACACCTGCCCATTCTACATAAGCTCAAAGTTTGAAATCTGAATGGGTCTCTGGTTTGGCCACTGGTGAGGATCCCCTGGGCTGTGTCACAACATGGTGGGAACACATACAGAAGAAAGAGCAAATGATGAGACAGGTAGCCCAGGAAAGAGGAAGAGCCGATCTTGCTCTTTTTATAAGAACTCACTTTGGTAAGAACTCACTCATTCCATGAGATCAGCATGAATCCCTTTCCAGAGGCCGTGTCTCCAGTGACCTAATTACTTCCCAGTAGGTCCCACATCTGAAGGGTTCCACTAACCTTAAAGTTGCCACACTGAAGACCAAGACTGCAGCACATGATTTCTTGAGAACACACTCAAACTATAGTTTGGAGTATCCCTGCCCCATATTACTTCAAAGATACTGTTAATGCCTTCTGGACAGAAAGATTCCTTAACAATCATCTACCCAAGAAGCAGTACGCGGCAGTGAGACTGGTGATTGAGAGAAGGTGACAGATTCTAGAGATATTAAGGAGGTAAAAACCACCTTGGTGGTAGAAGAGAAGCAGGGATTCAGGCAGAGGGAAGGACTGTGGATAATATGCAAGTTTCTGATTTGAATCCCCAAACATCAAAGCTGCAAAACCACATGCCTCTCAGGACCAAGCAGGAAACATATATTGGTTAAAAAAAAAAGGCCAGGGATAAAGAAAGTGCAGACTGTGGAAAAATCAGAGAGGGCACAGAAAGAGAGTGGCCACTCCTTGGTGCCAGCCATTGTAGTCATTTCCAAATCAAAGTCTAAGGCTTCCACAGTTTCCTATTCTCAAGACAAGCAAGATATCTAGGTTTTCCTTTTTTAAAAACCCTATTTAAAAATCAAAGATAATTAGTTTAAAATCAATCATTAATTTTCATTTTAAAATTTGGATTTTTTTAAATTAAAAACACTGCTTGGACCAAATGAAATATGTTACATGTGACCTGAAGCTTCTAGCTTCAAGCCTCAAAAGCAAATGGTGGTGCTTCTCACCAATGATATTTGTGTCTTCTCCAAAATTCGTGCTGAAATTTAATCTCCAGTGCAATCCTACTAAGAGTTGGGGCCTTTAGGAGTCAATAAGGTTGTGAGAGTTTCTCACTCATGAATAGGACTAAGGCACTTATAAAAGAGGCTCCTGTGAGATTTGGTCCACTTTACATTTTTGTCCCTTCTGCCATGTGAGGATGCAGTGTTCGTCCCTTCCAGATGCAGCAGCAAGACACCATCTTAGAAAGTAAGAGAAGGAGATTTGAGGATTGGGCTCAAAGGTAGAATGATCACCAAGCATGTGCAAGGTCCTGGATTCAATCTCCAGTACTACAAAGGAAATAAAAAAATAAGAGACAGGGCCTTCACCAGACACCAAAACTCCTGGTGCTTTGATCTTAGACATTAGCTCCCAGAACTGGGAGAAATACATTTTTATTCTTACTAATTATTCAGTTTCAGGTAAGTTGTTATGGTGGCACAAACAGGCTAAGACACAAAAATAAAAAATTATTTACCTGGGGATCCAAGATGGCGGGCCAGAGGGAGGCAGCATTTTGTGTGGCTCCATCACCTGGGTCTCAACTAGTGGGAATATTGCTGTGCTGAGAGTGACAGAGGACCTCTCCACAGCTGCTCCCACGCAGGAATTATGGGCACCACTTCAGCAGGCCTCAGGCCTCAGTGTTACAAAAGGACTTCTGACTCCCCACTATTCACTATATCACCTGGGGGTAAACTACCAGTTTGGAACACAGGATAGCCAAGTACCCCTAGTTTTCTAATTTCCCCCAATCCCCAGCAGCCACTAACTCCACAGAGTGACTGCCCAATTCAAAACAGCCCTAAGCGACAGGTGCACAGTTACCAGAATGCAACACACAAGACCCCCGAGAGAAAGATTCCTGATTAGGGAGAGGGTGAGGGAGACACACTTTAGAGACTAATTTGGGGGCAGAAACTGTGAGGTCTACAGGAGAGATAAAGAGATAAGGCCTGGTGCCCATGTCACAGGAGCAGACCCCAAAAGGAGATCCTTGAGGTGCAGTCTCCTAATGGGACTGGCGGATGCTATATACCCCACTTCCAGGTGCCCTGCGCCCAAGACCAACCCTCACACCCTGGTAACCTCCACCATCCTGAGGGCGAAGAGACCAACTAAGAATAGACAACCCCACCTATTGGATGAGAAGGGAAGCAGGAAAGATATTGATCTCCACCCAAAACAATCCTTATTTCTTCCTTCAAGATTTTTTTTATTTTTTCTCCTGCCCTCACATCCCCAACATTGTGAAAGTGCTTTGTATGAATTAGGATACTGAGGACTGAGATGACTGAATAGTATATTACAGTTGTGTTGTATATTCTTTTTTTATTCTTCTTGTTTTTTTTCTTTTTTCTCTCCAATCTTTACTATTTTAACATTTTTTAAAATTTTTTCTAATATTTGTTTGTTTTATGTATTCTACCACTTCCCTCTTACTTGTCTACCCAAAATTATTACCTATCTATTCTCCTGCTACTAACTTTCTTCTTCAGATTTCTCTTTCACACTTCCTAAGATATAATAACTTTATATCCTCATATCATACTTCCTCACCATATCTTCCTACACCTCACCTCTGGTTCTCTGTCCACCATCAGAAACTGTAAATGCTTCTACAAATGTACTGATTATATTGTAGAAAATTCACCATTTCTGTACATTGTGACCAAACTGTAAAGGTCTTAATAACAACTATTTGGTTTTAGGTGGTATTTTGTTTATATTGGGATCTGTTTACATTGTCCTTCCCCTCAAATGTGAGGTATTGGAACCCTACAGAAGCACTATAAGCCTATAGGGTAAAAACGGTAATGCCTCAGATCCACAGAGATAGAAAGGAAGACACATGAGCAACGTGAAAAGACAAGGGAAGAAAGTGCCCCAAAGAAATCAAGAAACCACATTATTAGAATCCAAAGCCCAGCAAAGGAGATGAAATTACAGTGAAGGAGTTCAGGATGTACAAAATTAAAATGTTCTGTGAATTAAAGGATGATATAAGAGAGCAAATACAGGCAGAAAAAAAAGAAAACATTTTGACAAAGAGCTACATAAACAAATAGAGGAAGAAAAAGATTACTTCAATAGGGAGATAGAGGTTCTGGAAAGAAAAACAGAAATCCTTGAAAACAAAGAAACCATACACCAAATTAAAAGCTCAACTGAAAGCATCACAAACAGATTAGACCACTTGTAAGACAAGACTTCAGACAATGAAGACAAAATATGTAATCTTGAAAAGAAAAGAATGTAGACCACACAGTGAAAATAAGAAACCATGAGCAGAACATTCAAGAAATATGGGATAACACAAAAAGACCAAAGTTAAGAGTTATTGGGATGGAGGAAGACATAGAGTTCCAAACCAAAGGAATGAACAATCTATTCAATGAAATAATATTAGAAAATTGCCCAAATATGAAGAATGACTTGGAAAACCAAATTCAAGAGGCTTACAGGATGCCAAATGTACAAAATCACCAAAGACCCACACCAAGCCACATTATAATGAAAATGTCTAAGACAGAGGATAAGGAGAGAACATTAAAAGCTACGAGAGAAAGAAATCAGATTACATATAGAGGGAAACCAATTAGGTTATGTGCAGATTTTTCAACCCAGACTCTGAAAGCTAGAAGATCTTGCACAACATATATCAAGCTCTGAATTAAAATGGATGCCAACCCAGAATTTTGTGCACAGCAAAATTAAGCTTTAGATTTGATGATGAAATAAAAACCTTCCATGATAAACAAAAGTTAAAAGAATTTACAGTTAGAAAACCTGCACTACAGAACATCCTTGGCAAAATATTCTATGAAGAAGAAATGAAAATCAGCAGAGGGAGGTACTACACTAAAGGAAAAGCTAATCAAAGGAAAAAACAAGTCAAGTTAAATAACAAAAATAAACAAAAATGGCTGAAAATACAAATCATGTCTCAATAATAATCCTAAATGTTAATGGCCTAAACTCACAAATCAAAAGACATAGGGGGCTAGGGATGTGGCTCAAGCGGTAGCGCGCTCGCCTGGCATGCATGAGGCCCGGGTTCGATCCTCAGCACCACATACAAAATGTTGTGTCCGCCGAAAACTAAAAATAAATATTAAAATTCTCTCTCTCTCTCTCTCTCTCTCTCTCTCTCTCTCTCTCTCTAAAAAAGACATAGGCTAGCTGATGGGATCAAAAAACAAGGATACAACAAAATGCTGTCTCCAAGAGATTCATCTCATAGGAAAAGACATATATGGACTGAAGGTGAAAGGTTGGGAAAATCATACCACTTACATGGACTGCAGAAGCAAGCAGGGATTTCCACCCTTTATTTTCCATATAAAGTTGACTTTAAACTAAAGTTAATCAAAAGGGACAAAAAAGGACATTATATACTGCTCAAGAGAACCATACACCAACAATACATAACAATTATAAATATATATGCCCCAAACAATGGAATATCTATGTTCATTAAAAAAAAAAAACTCTTCTCAAGATGAAGAGTCAAATTGACCACAACACAATAATTCTGGATTACTTTATAACACTTCTTTCACCATTGGATAGATCTTCCAAACAAAATCTGAACAAAGAAACTATAGAACTCAATAATACAATCAATTACTTAGACTTAACTGACATATAGAGAACATTTCATCCTTTAACAAGTGAATACACTTTCTTCTGAGCAGCACATGGATCCTTCTCTAAAATAGACCCTATATTAGGCTACAAATCAAATCTAAATAAATACCAAAAGCAAAGTAGAGATACTACCCTGCATTCTATCAGATCACAATGGAATGAAATTAGGAATCAATGATAAAATAAAAAATAAAAACTACTCCAACACCTGGAGACTAAATAATATGCTACTGAATGAACAATGGGTTGCAAAATACATCAAGGAGGAGATTAAAAAATTCTTAGAGGTAAATGCGAACATTGATAAAACATATCAAAATCTCTGGAACACTATGAAGGCAGTACTAAGAGGAAAGTATATTGCATGGAGTTCATTCCTTAAAAGAAGAAAAAGTCAACAAATAAATGTCCTAACACTAAAATCTCAAAGCCCTAGAAAAAGAATAACAAATCAACACCAAAAGCAGTAGAAGACAGGAAATAATTAAAATCAGAGCTGAAGTCAATGAAATTGAAACAAAAGAAAAATTGACAAAACAAAAATGTGATTATTTGAAAAAAATAAATAAAATTGACAAACCCTTAGCCATGCTAACAAAAGAGAGAGAGAGAAAACTCAAATCACTAACATATATGATGAAAAAGGAAATATCACGAGACATTACAGAAAGACAAAAAATAATCAGAAATTATTTTGAAAACTCGTACTCTAATAAAATATAAAATATTGAAGGCTTTGACAAATTTCTAGAGGCATATGGGTTGCCCAAATTGAATTAGGATGATATACACAATTTAAACAGATCAATTTCAAGCAAGGAAATAGAAGACACCATCAGAAGCCTACCAACCAAGAAAAGCCCAGGACCAGATGGATACACAGCTGAGTTCTACAAGACCTATAAAGAAGCACTAACACCTATACTCTACAAATTATTTTATTAAATAGAAAAAGAGGGAGTTCTTCAAAACTCATTCTATGAGGCCAATATCACCCTTATTCCAAAACCAGGCAAAGACACATCAAAGAAAGAAAACTTCAGACCAATATCTCCAATGGACATAGATGCAAAAATTCTCAATAAAATTCTGGTGAATTGAATACAAAAACATATCAAAAAGAATGCACAACAATCAAGTGGGATTCCTCCCAGGGATGCAATGTTGGTTCAACATATGGAAGTCAATAGTTCTAATTCATCACATCAATAGACTTAAAGAATCATATGATCATCTCAATAGATGCAGAAAAGGCATTTGACAAAATACAGAACCCCTTCATGTTCAAAACACTAGAAAAACTTGGGATAACGGGTACTTATCTCAACATTGTAAAAGCTATCTATGCTAAGCCCCAGGCCAACTTCATACTAAATGGAGAAAAATTGAAAGCATTCCCTCTAAAATCTGGAATAAGACAGGGATGCCTTCTTTCACCACTTCCATTTAACATAGTTCTTGAAAAACTAGTCAGAGCAATTAGACAGACAAAAGAAAGTTAAAGGGATATGGATAGGAAAAGAAGAACTTAAATTACCACTATTTGCTGATGGTATGATTCTATACCTAGAAGACCCAAATAATTCCACCAGAAAACTTCAGCAAAGTAGCAGCATACAAAAATCAACACCCATAAATCAAAGGCATTTCTGTATATCAGCAACAAAGGGAAACGAGGAAACCGACCCCATTTAGAATAGCCTCAAAAAAATAAAATACTTGGGAATCAATCTAACAAGAGAGGTGAAAGACCTCTACAATAAAAACTACAGAATTAATTTTGTCAAAATGACCATACTGCCAAAAGCACTATACAGATTTAGTGCAATTCCAATCAAAATCCCAATAACATTCCTCAAAAAAATAGAAAAAGCAGTCATGAAATTCATCTGGAAAAATAAAAGAACTAAAATAGCTAAAGTAATCCTTAGAAGAGTGAAGCAGGTGGCATCACAATACCACACCTTAACCTATACTACAGAGCAATGGTAACAAAAACAGCATAATATTGACACCAAAATAGACTGGTAGACCAATAGTATAGGATAGAGGACACAGAGACCAACCCACATAATTACAGTTATCTTGTATTAGACAAAGGTGCCAAAAATATACATTGCGGAAAAGACATCCTCTTCAACAAATGGTGTTAGGAAAACTGGAATTACATATGCAACAAAATGAAATTAAATCCGTCTCTCTCACCATGCACAAAACTCAACTCAAAGTGGATCAAATAACTAGAAACTAAAAGAACTAGACACTGTGCCTATTAGAAGAAAAAGTAGGCCCAAATCTCCATCAGGTCGAATTAGGCCCCACCTTCCTTAATAAGACTCCTATAGCACAAGAATTAAAATCAAGAATAAATTAATGGGATGGATTCTAACTAAAAAGCTTCTTCTCAACAAAAGAAACAATCAGTGTGGTGATTAGAGAGCCTTCAGCTTGGGAGCAAATTTTTACCACTCGAACATCAGATAGAGCACTAATCTCTAGGATATATAAAGAACTCAAAAAGCTAAACACCAAAAAACAAATAGCCCAATCAATAAATGGACCAAGGACCTGAACTGACACCTCTCAGAAGATGATATACAATCAGTCAACAAATATATGAAAAAATGTTCAACATCTCTAGAAATTAGAGAAATGCAAATAAAAACTACTCTAAGGTTTCACCTCACTCCAGTCAGAATGGCAGCTATTAAGAAGACAAACAACAATTAGTGTTGGCAAGGATGTGGGGAGAAAGGTACACTCATACATTGTTGGTGGGACTGCAAATTGGTGCAGCCAATATGGAAAGTATTATGGAGATTCCATGGAAAGCTGGGAATGGAGCCACCATTTGACCCAGCTATCCCTCTCCTCCGTCTATACCCAAAGGACTTAAAAACAGCATACTATAGGAACTAAACTATACTACAGATACTAAACATTGTTTATAGCAGCACAATTCACAATAGCTAAACTGTGGAGCCAACCGAGATGCCCTTCAGTGGATAAATGGATAAAGAAAATGTGGGATATATACACATGCAATATTACTCAGCAATAAAAGAGAAAAAAATCATGGCATTTGCAGATAAGTGGATGGAGTTGGAGAATACAATGCTAAGTGACGTTAGCCAATCTCAAAAAACCAAACGCCTAATGTTTTTTCTGATATAAGGAGGATGATTCATATTGGGGTTGGGAAGGGGAGCATGGGAGGATTAGACAAACTCTAGATAGTGCAAAAGGGTGGGAGGGGAAGGGAGGGGGATGAGGGTAGGAAAGATGGTGGAATGAGATAGACATCATTACCCTAAGTGCATGTATGAAGACACAAATAGTGTGAATATACTTTATATACAACCAGAGATATGAAAAATTGTGCTCTAAAAGTGTAATAAATTGTAATGCTGTCATATATAACAAATTAGAATAAAAATAATTTTAAAAAATTAGTTTCCTTCTACATAAATTATTTCTTTTGAAGATAAATCAGTAATTTTGTCCAACTATCACAGAAACTCAAGACTGGATAGGTACCCACTTGAGTCATCTCATCCAACTATCACTTTAACGTCTGGATCCTTTCTACTTGAGGACCTTCCCACCCTAATGTTCTCTGAATGCTATTATAGCCCTGAGCTGCACCAGCTCCCTACACTATATGAGCACAATACTCTTGCTTTGGGAATTACTAGGGGGCCTCTCTTTTTTCACTTCTCTTAGGTAACACTCCTGAGATAACACAAGTGAGGATGTGATTTGACACTTATCTTGTTAAGATGAACAATGGATAATTTGAATGTGAATCAAGTGTAGAAAAGTGTTCTACATTTTTCAAATCAGTTAAATAATTGTCAAATCACTTCACTCTGCTGTTCAGATATAGCTCAAACTATGAGAATCCCCAGAGTTTTAAATTCTCAGTGATTTTTAATGGTCTTTTGAAACCTAAACCAAAGTCAATTTGATCCTGAAAGTTATACCTATCTTCATTCAAAAAAAATTTATTGAGCACCCACTACATATCAGTACCTGTGCCTACACTTGGGAAATGAAAAGAGATTATTGGAAATCATTCCAAGTTAGAAGAGGAGAAATGCACTACTAATTTTAATCTAAGGCAAAATAAAATGGGCATCTATAAGAATTTGCCTGTCCATTTAATGATAAGACAGAACCAATAGCAAATCGAATATTGTTTTTTTAAAACAACTTATAAAATGCTTAGGAATAAATTTTATAAAATATGTACAATAAATATATACTTAAAACTACAAATGTTGCTTAAAGAAATAAAAGAAGGCCTGAATAAATGAAGAGATGTACCATGCTCATGGACCTGAAGACATAATTATGAAAATGGCAATTATCCTGAAATTGATCTATAGATTTAATGCAATCTAATTGAAGTCTGAGCTGGCTTTTTGTATGAAGTGATAAGTTGATTCTAGTATTTATATGAACATGTAAAAAAGCTATATCAGATAAAAATGATTACCAAAAAAAGGATAATTTATACTGCCTAGTTTCAAGATTTAGTATAAAGCTGCAATAATTAAAAGAATATGGAATGTTTTCACAAAGGTAGAAATATTGATCAGTGGAACAAAAAAAAATCACACAAAATTCAAAAATATATCCAAATGTATGAGGTCAATTGATTTTTTTCAGCATGTTCTGGGATGATTTTAAATGGGGCAAAATTGTCTTTTCAGTAAATAATGCTGGGAACACTAGGTATTTATTTTGGGGAAAAATGAACTTGGGGGAATGAACCCTAATGTTATATCAGATACAACTATTAACTAGACATGTATCAAAGATGTAAACATAATTTCTGAAACTGTAAAGCTAATAGAAGAAAGTAGGTCAGTGTCTTCACAGCTTTGGGGTAGGCAGAGATTTCTTAGATGATACAAATATTGTAAGCTATAAAAGAAAATTGATAAACTGTGAACTTCATCAAAATAAAAATATTCTGTTCTTCACAAGATATGATTAATAATATAAAAAAGCAATCCTGACACTGGGAGAAGATTTTCACAATAAGTATTTATAACACAGAACTTACAGTCAGCATATATAAAGAACTCTTACAACTCACTCATAAAACGATAAAGAACCCAATAAAAATGGGTAAAATATTTGAACAGATAGATCACAAAAGATATAAATGACCAAAAGACACATTTTTAAAAGTTCATTGTCATTCATTAGTCATCAGGGGAAATGCAATTAAAATCATGTGGTATCACATGCCCACTAGAATGGCTAAAATTAAAAATTAAAGTTTAAAAGTAACAATGTCCAGATGTTTCCCATTCACTGGGAGTGAATACAGGAGCAGGGATGATTTGAAGAATAGATCATTAAAGTAGTTTAACACATGACAAGTTTGAGGTGCCTGGGACCCATACACATTGAGAAATGTTTATGTAAACAAAGAAGGATTCTCAAGCTGGAGAGAAATTTGAGAATAAGTAACATAGGTGAGAGGTAAAGTTCTAGAATGGATATAATTTCCCATGCTGAGTTGTAACTTGAGATGGGATGAGCCACAAAATGAAACCATATGGAATATCTCCATTTAAGTGACAGTCAGAGGAACAAAGAAGTCCAGGAGAGAATACGCAGGATCTGTCAACTGGTCATAGAAAACAGCATCCATCGGGGAGAATATTCAGAAAGAGGGAGTGGGCACCGGCACACAGCACATGGGCTTTGGAGTTTTTATAATTAAAGTTATCGCTGACTTCAATATGATTTCACTCTAGTGGTAAGAACCAAATCGAATTTCCAGTGAAGTAAGGAATTCACCAGAGAAGAAGGAGGGTTGAAAGTTAGACCATCCTCAGACATCTTAACCGTGGGGAAGGAGGATAGATGCTGGGCAGAGAGAAGAATCGATATAGATTTGGAAAATGCTTCTGTAAAAAAGAAAGGTAGTAAAATCAGCCAGATTTTATGCTTACAAAGTTTTGTAAGGGCTAAGAAGTAATAGAGTGGCAAAAACTAACAACACACGAGACAAGAGTAAGTGGTCTGCTAGTCTGTCTGTCCCATCAGTGACCAGAAATTCCAAGGAGGTGTGTCCCTCAGACCCCTTGTCTCCAGGTGCCACATTTCCCGGATATCTGCATGTCTTCAGGCCTGAGGGAGCATACCCTCTGCAGTCCCCACCTGAGAGTGGCTGAGCCATCTTCTGAGCAGTCTTCTTCCTTCTGGTTTCACTCCCACTGCCCCACACCCCAACAGCCAAAGGCTTCCCACATCATACCAGTTCCCTATTCTTACTCCCTTGTACCCAGCTTCTCCCTTTATTTATAGGCTCCTTCTGGTCACTCCGCTGCACCCTAAGACTCCCCTCTTCTGAATACTTTTTTGAATCCCACTCTTTTGTGGCTTCTCCAAGTGCTCCAGCCCAAAGAACTCTGGTACATCTTATTTTTTCCTAATTTTCTGTACTTAGTGCAGACACATTAAAGTTAAATGCTACAAAAAATATTCCAAATGAAATAAAAATTGATAAGATGGGTGTGTGTTATGTAGAAGTCCCATCCTCTAGGAATATCTAAATACAGCTTTATGAAGCAAGCTTTCTACCTGAAGTTATTATAAATTGTTCTTTTTTTTTTTGCCAGGGGTGGGGGTGGGTACCAGGAATTGAACTCAGCCCTATTTTGTACTTCATTTAGAGGAAGGGTCTCAATGAGAATGAGTTGCCCAGTGTCTCCGCCATTGGTGAGGCTGGCTTTGAACTTGCAATCCTCTTGCCTCAGCCTCCAAAGCTGCTGGGATTACAGGCATGTGCCACTGCACCCAGCCTATAAGTTATTCTTTGACTGTTATTTTTGATATGGAATACTGAATTCATGTAGATAGTCTTTCCTTAAGTCATTATTAGATTACTTACTTTCTTTCACTATTTGAACCCTCTTTTAAGGCAACCAAATCATAGCTGCAAAAATAAGAGGCCACGGACATGACAAACAAGAAACTGAACAAAGACTATTTTGCCTCAGAGATTCAAGCTTACTACAGTACAATGAAAATACAAGGTCATTAATAAATAAGTCCACACAAGGCGTCTTGTAATCAAATTATCCGAAGACAAAGAATTTTGAGAGTAGCAAGAAAAAAAGAAACTCATCTCATGCAAGGGAATCCCCACACAAGACTATTAGCAGTTTTCTCAGAAGAAATATTGAAAGTCAGAAAGAAGTGAGAGCCTACATTTAAAATGCTAAGAGATAAAAATTGCCAATCAAGAATACTATGTCTGGCCAGACTTGATGGCACACACCTGTAGTCCCAGAAACTCAGGAGGCTGAGGCAGGAGGATCACAAGTATAAACCCAGCCTCAGCAATTTAGCAAGGTCTTCAGCAACTCAGTGAGACTCTGCCTCAAAACAAACAAACAAACAAACAAACATAAAAAGAGCTAAGGAGTAGCTTAGTGGTAAGGTCCCCTGGGTTCAATCCCCAGTCCCCACACATCCCCCCCAAAAAAAAGGAAAGAAAAGAAAAGCTAATATGGAATACTGAAATATTTTAAACAGAGGAATATAATTGATGTTTTATTTTTGTAAAGAAGCTATACAAGTATTAATATAGTTCCTTCTGCTTCCTTTTGAGGTGTTTTTATGATACATATTCACAGTGGTAACCTGATGCTCCTGGACATAAAGCTCACAAAAGTGTGGGAACCAACCAAAGGACTGGATCTCTCTGGAATTTTTGCTCAGCCTTGTCCACGCTGAGACTTCAGAAAGTTGTTAGTTATAATTCAGGTTTTCCTACTTTGGCACTAGTTCCATTTGAGGCTTGTGCTCCTGGGTTTCTGCTACAGCAAGCTGGATTCTTTGCATTCATCTATTATTCTCTCCAAGTTTTTAGGGTGGGCAGGGGAAGTTCATTGGTTTGCCCTGTGACCCCAGATTTCTGATGAATCTCAAAAGAGTTGCTAAGTTTTCAGTTTGTTAAAACTTTTTACAAATTAACTCCACAGGTATTTGAGCTCCCTCCCTATATAATTTTATGAAAATGTTTAACTTCTTCAGTCCATTCCAGGTATATAGGAGCTAGGAGAGCTCTAACTATATAAACAGGGATACTTTTTTATAAAGTGACTTTATTCAGGAACTACTATGTGCAAACCTCTCTGTTGTGGATCATATGCAAGGGAATTCCCCTTAAGAACCTGATGACAAAAACCATTAATATTTATTCCAGAGATTTATTTTTTATGTTTTATTAGCACATTATAATTATACATAATAATGGGATTCATTGTGATATATTAATACATGCCTACAAAATAACATTTTTTTTCAATTTCATTCTTAGTATTTTCCCTTTTCCTCTCATCGTCCCTTCCCTAATCTTTTTTCCTCTTCTCTACTGGTCTCCTTTCTATTTATTTTTTAATTGTTGCATCATAATTATACGTAAAAGTGAGATTCATTGTGAGACGTTCAAACATGCACATAACAAAATTTGGTTGATTCCCTTCTCCATTACCTTCCCTTGCTCTCCCCTTCTCCTTCTTTCTTGATTCTCTTCCTCTATTTTATTATCCTCCATTCTATTTTCACAAGATTTTTCCTTTTTCCCCCTTTTTTGCTCTCTAGCTCCCACATATAAAATAAAATTTCAATCCTTAACTTTCTAAATTTCATTTAGCACCATGTTCCCCAGCAATTTATTAAAGCTCCAAACCTTTTTAGAACTTCTTTTCTAGCATGGTTTCAGTTGTGGAAATTGTTTCTTTGGTGGATGTCTTCATTCATTCATTTGTTTAATTAATATTTTTGAGGGCCTTCTATTCAGGTCTCATCGGTAACATCTGGAATTCGAGTTGGGGAACAATCAATCAAAACCAAGTCAAAATCAAATTGTTAAAAAAAAAAAAGGTTTACATCCAATGAGGCAATACAATTTTTAACACAATCTTCACCTTTTTCTCTATTAAATTCTTAAAACAATTCCAAAGGTTATTACTAATAGTCAAACTCCTCAAGAAACACAGTATTGAATGGATTTTCAGCTAGGCCTTCTTTGAATCTAATGAGTCATAATATGACTTGTTTTATTCATTATCTGATTGCATATGCTTAGTACTAAAATTGATCTTTTTCCTGTCTGAATGATGAAGGCCAAATATTTAAGAAGTTTGTTTCTCTTCTCTTCAAGTTTATTGTATAAAAACAGTATGCTTGTTGTTCTTGGTTTAATTTTCTTCTCTCTCTCTCTCTCTCTCTCTCTCTCACACACACACACACACACGCACACACACACACATACACACACATATGTTGACACATTTTCTATTATTTAAACTCAGTTTTATGCAACTTCTTAGTCTTTTACCTTTTGTTTCAAGGGTTTTATTCTGTCTCCTTGATTTTGAGAATGAGAATGTACCAGCACAGGGTTTTCTTAAAATGGGAATTTATCTTACCATAAAAAACATCTTGTTCAAACTGACTCCACTTACAGCTGCTCTGCTCTCCAGTGTTCTGAGCCTGTCTCAAAAGAATCCCTTAACAGTTATTCCTCACGGTAACATGCCCAGCTCACAGAATACCATTTTGCAAAGCATGCACTTTGGATTTTAAATGAAAACAGGCAAGTTTCCTCTGCCTCTGGCATGACTCCAAACATCTGAAATGTTAGAACATGGTGCTTTTATGCTGAAGCATTACACAATCACCAGTGCGCAGAACTGCCTTGTTTCCACTACTGCTACTTTGGAAAGAGAAGAACAGAAAGAAATAGTTCTGTGCAATAAAATATATGTGTTTGGGTGGCAGAAGGGAGGGCAAGGGGGAATGGGTACCTGAATCATTCAGTTTAGATATCTTCCATCCTGAACATGATGGAAATGGACACCTGGAAGACTTTGTAAAATCCCTCCTTCCAAAACACCTAAGAATGCAGTAAAATATCACTAATTATCAGGGCTTTAAATGTCACATTTCCTGGTCTGTGGGTTGAATCTGTTTGGGGATGAGAAGAAGACAAAGGTCTTGAACTTGATCTGAGAATCAGAAATCTCTGGATTAAATGCTTTAAAAAAAATGATCCCTTCCCTTTTTTTCCAAGTCTGATTTCTGCAACAGCTTTTTCCCAGAACATAACAGCAAAATCTTTGTCCTCAATAAATATTTAAAAGATCATGGGGAAAAGATGGATTTCTTGCAATTGTTTGCCACCATTCTAATATAGGGAAATGAGTACAGATATGTATGACTTTTAGCTTCCAGGGCTGATGGGAAGAGAATGTCCCAGATTTTAGGTGTGCAATGACTGTGTCCCAAGCATCTGGGCAGGTCCTGGGGACATGCACCCTTGCTCTCCTTCTAGAGGGCATACCTCACACACACCTGGACATTTAAAGTTCTGCAGCCTCACCAAGGAACTAACCCAGAGCAGACTTTAATGGGTCCAGAAATAAACTAAACCCAAGGCAAGTGCCAGATAAGAAACCTCCCTAAAGAGGCTGAGGAACTTGGTTTGCCACTGCCTGGGTTGGTCACTTGGACTTTCTATGCCTCAGTTTTTCCCATATACAGACTGCGGATTTGAAAGACTCCTTAAGGACCCTCTCAGACTTTCACTTCTACTTTTCCAAGATCCTCAGAAGTCTTAGCCTGTCCAGCAGTGTGAACTGTAATTCCACACACATACCTCAGCCTTCTGCCTGATTACGTGCTTAAGGTTCTGGGGTGACCCCGGGAAACAAGTGCTCTGAGCTAGCAAGTTGTCTTTAATTTAAGCAGGATGTTTTCCGTGCACTCCTTTTGCACTGTTCTGCTATGTAGTTGACTTCCTTTTCAGAACCTGCGCAACAGGGGGAAATCTCTTTTAAGACAGAGGCTCTCTATTTCACTGGGGAGAGGGTATGGAACAGGAAAGGATACCGTTAGGACCCCTGACCCGGAGAGCCTGAAAGGGCCAAGTGGAAATGTATTTTTCTAGTAAGAGGGCAAAGCAGACTTCTTAGAACGGTGTTGGGGGTTCTCCCGCCCCACACCGAAGCTGTGCTTTCGAGCGCAGCCACTAGGCTGCCCCCACCCAGGAGCAGGTGGTGCGCGGGTGCCGCTCTGGGGCCACTCCAGGTGGCGTGTCTGCAGACGGCACTTTGAGACCCGCAGGGAATGGAGAATACCGGAGTCCCCCGTGTGTCCAGCCTACGCAGGAGAGCGCCGCCCTCTAGCGACCAAAATGGGAGATGCAGCGCGACGGGAGCCCCGCAGGAGTCGCGCGGATGCAGGTCCTCCCCACTGTTAGTTCTTTGCGGAGGACATACTTGGCCGAGAACGCCCTTGGACTTTTTCTCTATGTATGGGCTCTAGAACTGTTTATGATATCCTCTAGGGCCAGCGAGATCGATAAACACATAGGTGGATGGATGAACACAAGATAGATATAAATCAGTGATGGACAGATACATCAAAAGATATATGGATGACAGGTAGCTCAAAATACTTGTTGAGAGTTCGCTATGT
The DNA here is from genome assembly GCF_001458135.2 of Marmota marmota marmota. Lineage (NCBI taxonomy): Eukaryota > Metazoa > Chordata > Mammalia > Rodentia > Sciuridae > Marmota > Marmota marmota. The sequence continues at coordinate 8,925,074 of NW_026000093.1, read as the reverse complement.
ACCTGGCATAAGGATAAATGACGTTGTCCATTATTCCGTTTGATTCTCTTCTGAACACCTTGACTCTGTGAATGGTGCAATACCTCTGTCCCTATTTTCCAAATGGGAAAACTGAGGCCTTCGACTATTTAGTGAGGAGTTTGCTTATTGGCGATCTTTTGCAGACCCAGGAAGTAGGGAAGCAGATCAATCACAAGCCCCAGACACCACTGTCTGCTTTCTTCCCAATTCCTGCGGAAAACATGTACACGTGCTGAACACTGGAGTCCTGAGCACAGGGACCCTCCTTCTTTCTGAACACCACTGTCCTGGGGCGCTGACATCACAAACACCTGGGCACCTTCTCTAACTCATCAAACACCACAGGACACCCTAGACGCAGCGCTGGAGTCAGCGAGTCCCCGACTTGGGACCCCGTCTAGGGAGCTGAATGAAGACGCGTCCCTTCCTCGGGCGGTGCCAGAACTGAGCGCAATCCGTGTAGAACCTGAGGTTTTGCTTGCTTCTTTGGACAGGAGTCTCACTAACAGAAGAGGGGCAATAAGATCCCCTGAAAGTTTCAATCATTCATTTCTGTAACCATGAACTGCACGCCTAATGCGTGCCTGAAGCTACTAAGCGCTGCAACAAGGAACTCAGTCAAGTGTGGGGAACTTGAGGGTGAATAAATGAGGACATTCCGGATGGCCCTGCTTAATGCCACGCGGGCACCTGGGGAGGAGGTGGGAAGAAAGGGGAAGATTCACCATCTCAGAGGGTGTCCAGCATATCCCAGAATCTGAGACAGTCAGCCCCATCTGCCCAACCAACGCCCCCACCTCGGTTTCCCTCTGGGAGCAGGCATCCCACCGTGCAATTTCAGTGACTTTATGCGGGGAAGTTGACCCCACCTCACTCCCTCCCCAAACTTCCTAATTGCCTTGGATTTGTCACCCGGCGGTGAGACGAGCCACCAAGCACCCCCACTCCCACCCCCACCCTGGGAGCCCCGTGTGCAGGCGCTGGGGACTGACCCCTCCCGCGAAAGCGTCGGCGCGGGGCTGGCGTAGGGCCTGCGTCAGCTGCAGCCCGCTGGCGATTGGGGCGCGCGCGCCTCCTTCGGTTTGGGGCTAATTATAAAGTGGCTTCAGCCGCCGCTAGCCTCGGGACAGTGAGGCAGGCGCTCAGAGTCCCGCAGCCCAGCCCGCGGCCCCGCGGCAACGCTGAGGACTGCAAAGGTGAGGCCCGCGTCAGACAGCGCACCCTGGCCGGCTTCTCCCCCGACGCCGCCTTCCTCACACTTGCCTTCTTCTCTTCCTTCCAGAATCCTGTCTGGGACCCGATTTTACCAACCACCTGCTCCATCCGAACAGCGTCAACGTGAGTGAATTTGCCCCAAACTCACCTTTGTTCTTGCAGGTTTGGGGACGTCCCCTTGTTCTCATTGCATGCTTCCCCTCATCTTTCTCCCGATTCTTCCTTGTGACCCCAGTCAACATCGTGCTTCCCCAAGAGCTTGCCCTATAGCACTTGTGCTCAGGCGTTTGCTCCATCACTCTGCCCTGGGCAAGGGACTCCCAGGAAGATAGCAGTGTTCCTCTGGCTGGGGGTGACTGCTCCAACCTGGGAGCAAAACGATCTGAGCTATTCCTGGGTCTCCCTGTTGTGCAGCGCGCGAGGAGGGGGATCCCAGGAAGGACAGTCCCCAAGGGCTCTTGCTCAGACGACCCCCTCCCACCTGGGGTTGTCTCAGCGAGGGGTCTCTCCCAGGGATCCTTTCTGCGCCAGGACAGACTCTGAGCGCGAGTGCTTCTCTCCTCGCAGTCCATGGCGCGGTTCCTGAGACTTTGTACTTGGCTGCTGGCTCTCGGACCTGGGATCCTGGCTACTGTGCAGGCGGATTGCAGCCAAGACTGCGCGACATGCAGCTACCGCCTAGTGCGCCCTGGCGACATCAACTTCCTGGTAAGTGTTGCGCTTGTTGAGTGAAGCTAGTCGCCGGGACAGTTCGCTGACAGCCTTGGGCCTGCCTCGGGACACGTCCCTCGGTCACACGGGTCAGAGTCGCGGAAGCGCGAACCCTTGACGACCCAGGTACCTTGGTTGTTCTAGGAACGCTGACTGAGGTCTCGCTCTGGCTCTCAGCGTTGGGGACCGGCGACTATCTGGCCCTGGTTAGAGCAGAGATATCTCCACACAAACCAAGTTTGTTTTAACTCTGGGGATCCCAGAACCCCGAAAAGGTCTCTCTTCAGCACCTTGGATAGCACTGAATTCTCTCCAAAGTAGTCCAAAGGAAGACCCCCACACACACAGCCACCCCAACTCCTAACATCCCAGCTAAAGACCGCTCACACTCAACCATCATTCCTCCCCCCGAAAAAAATGCAATTTTTGTTGATGACATCTCATCTCCGCCTTTTGAATTTCTTTTTTCTAGCTCCCTCACCTATGGATAGGAGCAAGCAAAGAGATGAGAAAGGCATTAAAAAAAAGAGGGAAGGGGAAATCACAATTGACAGGATAGAAAGAATTCCTAATTACAAACAAGTGGAGACTGAATTCAACTTGTCTTGACCACACTTTCATAATACAGACTAAAATAACTGTTTAATTTGGTTATGAGAAGGTCACAGGAGAGATGGCCAGTGTCCAGAAAAGTGGTGTCAGTCCAAAGATAAACCACACTGCAAAGGGCTTAGCGGGAGGTCATGATAAAATGACTATCATTCTGAATGTAGTCCACTGGTTCTTGAATCATCTCTGATGCTTTCCGGACCAGATTCTCTGGTTTTGAGACTTGAGAGGCTTCATTCTTAACTAACAGCCTTAATAATTCCTTTGCACTGCCTCTGCAATTTGTTGAGATTTGTGATGCCTAAAAAACTCAGTAGAGAGTAATGTATTAATCCAAGCTAATCAGCTTGCTCTGCTTGAGCCTTTGAAGAAATTTAATATTATGGTGTTGCTTGAAATGGAGAAGAATACTGAGGAAAGGACTCCAGAAATCCAAGGTATATATTTCAGGTTAAATGTGTTTTTCATTTGAGTATTTGAATTTCCTGATGTTTCATTTTATATGTGTTAACTTGGCCTAAAAGACAGATAGTAATGTATATTTTAAAACTATGAGGCAAATGTTCCATCTTAAGTAGGGGGAACCATTCCCTTTATCTGTTATTATTCTTTCTCCTATAGTCATGAGCTTTAAAACTATGTCTCAAAATTGAGCAAATGTTACAAACCTAAGAATAGGTCTTGCAAGTGACAGATTTTATACATGGGATAGAAATGAACTGAAACCATGCCATATTGACTATCCATCTTTCAGACCCCATAATTCCCCTACCCCATCACATGTGTTTTGAGCTTTGTCTCTGCTTGATACACACATGGTTCATTCGGTAGCCTAGGATTCTCTGTCATCTACATTCAGGTTATGTGAATTTGGAAGATTTTTTTAAGTCATACAGCCTGACCTCAAAATAGTTGCAGATTTAATTAATTTTTGTTATTCAGTGAATTAATAAAACTGACAGTTAACAATCTTTCAAGTTATTCTTTGTATTTAATTTGCTCACTTCACCAAGCTCCAAAAAATATTACTCATCTTCCTTTTCCATTGCTGAGGGACACTAGCAGCACTCCATTGTGTGGCAGCTAGCCCTTCCCTGGAAATCACCAAAAATGCCAACTTTTCTCAGCCTCTACTCATTAGAGAGACTAACCACCCTTCTCAAACTTCTCCTCACTGCTTTTTATATTCTTTTTATATTTTTGCTTCCTGATTTTTTTTAATCCAGATGATGGTATGGCACATGTAGTGTGAGCAACATGGAAAAAAAAATAAGTCTTCATCAACAACAACAAAAAAAAACTTGAAAACATTTTGAATAATAACCAACTGATTTATTTTATATTGGCGCTTAACACTTAGTGTCTTTATTTTCTCAGTGACAAAAGATTTTGTTAATGTGTATGTTGCTGGGATTACAGCCGTTCTGTCCTTTTAACTTGGATACAATGACATAGGAGAAATGAGGTTGCCTGGGTGAAAATAAAGAGTAAAATCAATGTGACAAATATTTATTGAGCTTCCATCAGGTGAAAGACCCTTGAGCTTGGTACCATGGAGGATGCAAAGATGAGCAGACATGCCATTACTGATGTCCAAATAGTATTTACCATCTAATACAATACTGACCATAGGATGCAGTGTGTGATCAATACTAAGGATGCATTGATGGCTGTGATTGTTTGTCACTATTTTTTAAAGCATTTTGGTGTAAGTATACAAAATATTAAACATTAATTTTTGGAAACAAGATCATAAAATTCTCTTTTTAGAATGGAAATGTTATTGCAATGGAAATATCACTGCCACTTGAACATCTTAACTCTTTAATGATGTTTAAATTCCTTAATTAGATATTATCAGTGATAAAACAGGACAGTTTTAATTAGAGCATCTTTTGATTTTTTTAATATTATTTATATATTTGATTTTCTTAGACACAAAAAGCTTAAATAACATTGAGGACTGGTTGGCTATATATTCTAAATATTTTGTTGCGTGAATAAAATGTTTTCTTTGTGAAAATAATTTTCATTGTTAAAATAATATGTGTGTATTTAATATCATTTAATATCAATTTATGTATCAGTATATTTTTAAATAGCAAAAAAGGGCCTTGCTTTTTTGTCTAAATCAAGTGACTGTAACCGGGTTCTGTATGTAGATCTGATGCAAATATAAAAATCCCTGAAATGCTAAGAAATACCTTATAGATTTTATAAATATTCCTGTAATATTAGTAGTCTCCTTTTATCATATGCAAGTAATCTGTTGAATAGAAAAAAAATCTGAAGAACATTAAAACGTATAGCCTTCATCTTATGGTGATTTGAATTTATTGTACAATAAAAGAAAAGAATTATATGCTGATCATTCCTATTTTATTGAATAACATGTTTTCAGGTGGAAAAAGATTTTGACTCTACACCAATGGCACAATTTAAGAAAATGAACACTGTTAATTTGTGCCTTTGTATCTGTATAACTTCATAGCTGATTTCATCATTGCCAACATTCAGTTCAAGATGATGAAACCTGTTTTAATTGATCGAGGAACAATGTATTTTTAGCAAATCAACATATCAGAATTCAAATAATTCATAAGACTTAAATTATGTGTTCAGGATGTCTTTCTGTTAAAATTTACTCTGAAATTGTTGTTTCTATTTGAAGATCAAACGTGTCTCCAGGAATATTGGCTACCATTGTTGCAAAATATTAACAAAAGAAAGCAAATGAGCCTTACCAATAATGATTTTATTGGTGAGATAAAATCAAAGGAATTTTAAGGGACCATCCCTAAGTAGGTAAAAAGAAATTTCTCTCTTTTGGTCAAAAAAAATTTTTTTTTTCAAACAAAATGAGGGAGAAATTATACAGTGGAGTTAGATTGTGAAGGCAACCATTCTAAGTTAAAATCGGTTAGGGTGGTCTTTTAAAATATTGGAATGGCACAGTATGTGCAGTGGATTTAATATCCAAAGACAGATTTCTAATTTGATTTAGTCAATTCCCCCACTTTCCTTTTTCCGGTTTTCATTTGTTTCATTTTCCTGTTGAGTGATTAAAAAGTTAGGATATGAAAATGGGGATGATCTTATTCCATGGGAATCTCTACATCAAAGTTAACATATTGTGGTCCCCAATTTGCTGACTTACGGAAATCAGAGAAGCCTCCTTTCATCCTCACATCCAATTGTCTCCCCAGGCTTGTACGCTGGAATGTGAAGGACAACTGCCCTCTCTCAAAATCTGGGAAACCTGCAAGGAGCTCCTGCAGATGTCCAAACCCGAGCTTCCTCAAGATGGCACCAACACCCTCAGAGACGGCAGCAAGCAGGAAGAGAGCCATTTGCTCGCCAAAAAGTATGGGGGGTTCATGAAGAGGTACGGAGGCTTCATGAAGAAGATGGATGAACTTTACCCCGTGGAACCCGAAGAAGAGGCCAATGGAGGTGAAGTCCTTGCCAAGAGGTACGGGGGCTTCATGAAGAAGGATGCAGAGGAGGGGGACGCCCTGGCCAATTCCTCAGACCTGCTGAAAGAGCTGCTGGGAACAGGTGACAACCGCGGGAGAGAGAGCCACCCCCAGGATGGCAGTGACAATGATGAGGACGTGAGCAAGAGATATGGGGGCTTCATGAGGGGCCTCAAGAGAAGCCCCCAACTGGAAGACGAGGCCAAAGAGCTGCAGAAGCGTTATGGGGGCTTCATGAGAAGAGTGGGCCGCCCAGAGTGGTGGATGGACTACCAGAAAAGATATGGGGGCTTCCTGAAGCGCTTTGCTGAGTCTCTGCCCTCCGATGAGGAAGGAGAAAGTTATTCCAAAGAAGTTCCCGAGATGGAAAAAAGATATGGAGGATTTATGCGATTTTAATACCCCTTTCCCATAAGTGACCCCTGGCCCCCACAATCCACTCTCCCCCCTCCAGTGAGAAACTGCCTCATTGATAACATTGATCGTGTTTTCTTGTCATGTGACGCTTGCATTGTACAATTAACTATGTGGTCTGGATAACTCTACAGCCTGAAAGTTGTCAGTTCAGGGTCTGTGTTCTTTTGAGAGTCTTTAAGCTCAATCTTGGTCTATTGTTGCTCTCTTGTCTTCACGCCAAAATATTGTGTGTTACCTTGTTCCCTGTTTTTGACAAAATATCAATAAATGCTTCCTTGTATATAGATCTAATAAACCTATTACCCCAACTGCACCATATTCTTCTAAGTCTCTTCTTCTCCAAGGCATGTTCAGGCTTCCACAGTAAATCCTAGACTCAGAGACCGCACAACAACCTGCTTTTGACAGAACAGCCACTGACCTCCTTATCTTCTAACTGAAGCTGCAAGAACATTTCTTATTTAATTCCTTATATGGGAAATCATAGGTAAGTCAATGCATTAAAATAAAATAAGATGTAAAGATTATTTAGCCCTATTTTACACACGAAGAAAGTGAAGCCCAGAGGAACTAAGTACATGACCCAAGGTTGCTCAGCACTTAAAAGATAGAATTAACCTCCAGTCTTCTTGTTGGCAGTCAGTATCCTTTCCACCCCATTTCCTTATCCCCTATCCATGTCACTAGCAAGAGTTGGAAGAACTTGGAACTATGTCTTGTTTATCATGGTACACCCTTACACTATGACTGTATTAGATTCTCTAATATCTGATGAATGGATATATGAATGAATGAATTGGATGAAAGAATGAATTTGGCAACCAGGTAATCAGGGACTGTATTGTGACACTTAATGTAATGCAGATTCCCAAAACATAAGGAACTTGTGATTATATCATATGAATAAAATCATTTAGGACAACATTCAGACATAAGATAGGTAACATTTCTTTATTTTCTTATAGAAACTAAATGCAGCTCAGTCCCTAGCCACCAGGTCATTTTTCCAGGACTCCCACCTACCCTTTCCCCTGTGTTCAAAATATTAGAGTTCAGCAATTTAGGAAAGTGGAAGATAAGTCAATGGTCTGCAGTCCAACAGTGTTGACCACAAGATACCCATTAGCCAAACCTGGGTCTGTTCCGATGAGACAGCTCCACTGTCTTGGGCAGTCTATCCTCTTAAGTCCACCCCTGCCAGGGCTTTTGGGACATCCACATTAGAAGATTCATTTCCTCCTGACCAGTGCATAAGGTCACAGGTCCCCACCTTCATGGACCACTACGCCACCTACCTTCCTGATCCTTGGTAAACTTAACTTTTCTTTCAGGAGTTTGAAAACTCTCCTCCTTTAGAACTAGAGATGCGCGTAATGGAAGTGAAGCAGGTCAGGAAGCAAGTGTGGCTGACCCTAAAAATCCATTTCAGGGGGCTGAGGTTGTGGCTCAGCTGCAGAGCGATCGCCTCACTCGTGCAGGACCTTGGGTTTGATCCTCAGCACCGCACAAAAACAAAATAAGTGAAATAAAGGTATTGTGTCCAACTACAATCAAAAAATAAATATAAAAAAAAATCCATTTCAAGGGAAAGAGTGATTGGAGCATGTCACATTGCAGATACTGATTCTCTATTCAGCCTTAGCCAATTGTTTCTCTTGGACATGCCAGCTCAGTATTGCCAGACTTTTCCAAAGAAACCTGAACTCTAGATTTTTAAGATAATATCCCAAGATTTTTAATGTTGGTAATTCATTCTGCTGAAAACAATGTGAGTCAAACACATCTTGAGATCATATTTGAGAGGTGTGGGGGTCATCATTTTGAGAATTTTTAAAAAGTTACTAAATTGTCTCCCCTGGAGCAAATGATTCCCAAAATTTGCATGCAGGAATCCAGTCTATACTATCCAATGAGCAAAGGGAAATGCCCTGTGGCTTCCTGAGAAGGTAATATAGTTATGTTACAGAAATACTGTGCATACACATTTCAGAAAATAACATAAGGTCATAATCACAGAAATGCATTTTTTTTTCAAAGCAAGCACAGATGTTTAAGCTCTTCCTTTTTGTTTTGGGGCAATGAGGTTAAAACACCAGGATGGTAAATGGACAGCTGGATGCAGCTCATTTCACCACTTGTGGTCTCTGCCCAGAGCTGCACAATGTCAGGGGTGTGAATGTCACACTCTCTAATCCCCTCACACCTGGTACAGAACCAGGAACCTAGAGTATTACTATATTGTTCCAAAATTGTTCACAGAAGGAAGGGACCAAGGATAGGGACCAGGAAGTGAGAAAAAACAGAAAACGACAATTGGGAGAGAGACCTCCTTTTTTTTCACACCTAGATTACAAGGCTGTGAACCCAGGTGAATCATCCCAGGGCCCAGGATCCCTGGCCCAGAACAGTCCTTAAAGTATGGGTGGTTTTCCACAAAAGGTGTCTTGAGGGTATTCTATAGGCCTCCTTTCTTTTCCAGATATCTTCTGAGCTGTCCTTCAATCTGAAATTTCATCCTTAGAATTTTGCAGAACTTTTAAAGGCTTTGATGTTTTCAAGAATTTCCTATTTAAATTCTAATAAGCGGTTGCCTAAGGTCCCCTGGGGAGGCTATTTTCAATGCAGATAACAGGGATCTGACTGTAGTACTGTGTACTCAGCAAAAACGTCATGACTCCCCCAGGGCTAGAGTACAGTAAAATGAATCCAAAACTGCTGGTGACTTCAGGTTCCTGAGAAAATTATGTTGACCCAGAGGAATGGGGATCCTCACTACCTGCAGAGGGCGCTGCTACTCCATTCTGCCCCTTCCCTACTGCTGGGCTTTCTTCTCCTCATTTCCATTTTCTTGGACTTCCCTATCCCATGCCAAGCTTGGGTCCTTCTGAGAGTTAATAATGTGTGAACCTTAGGGTAGCCTGTCTGAGTGGAAATGCCAGCTAGCTGTATGAACTGAGGCTCTTCCTGCCCCACTTTGCCCCTCTGTGCCTCCCTAGGTTGCTGCAGTAAGTACATGTGTCAAAGTGTACAAAACATGTAAGCCAGGGCCAGCTTCCAGTCAGACTTAGTGTTAGGCTGCTATTGCTTAGTCTCACTGTTCATCCAGTTGGATCTTGGGCTCTCCCTGAACCCACCCACTTCACCCTGGGTTTTTTAGGGATGAGATACCATCCATGCCTAGTGTGGTCACTAGGTAGCAGGCTCTTTCTTGATGGTTGTCCTATGAAACAGAAACTAACAGCCCCTTGATACTTATCTTCATTTCTTCAATTTTCTACTACAAATATGTAAAATCTGTGTTATGAAACAGTTACCCACATGTGATTATACATTTGTCCGAGCCTTTAGAAGGTACAACACCAAGGGTTAACCTAAATGCAAACCATGGACCCTGGGTAATTATGATTTGACAATGTAGGTTTATCAGTTTTTAAATTAAAAAGTAATAATAGTAAAAATTTAAAATAATAATAATAATAATTAAAAATAATAATAAAGTAAAACAGACCACTCTGATGGGGGATGTTAACAGTAAGAGAGTCCGTGCCTGGGGTGGGTGCAGAAAGAGTATGTACCTTCTGCTCAATTTTGCTAAAACCTAAAAACGAAATAAATAAGACTTTTTTAAAAAGTTAATCTAACAATAACAAAGGCATGAAGAGTCTGAGCTTTGAGCATTATTATTCTTCTTGGAATAATATAGGGAGAGGTATAAAGCTCTTTGAATATTTTTTCTTTTTTTTCTCTTTTTCCCTGAAACGTATATAGCGAATCCACATTAATCAATTTATTCACTCAACCAATGAAGGAAGCCAGCTGCATAGCTGGGTGAACACCTTGTGGAAGAGCTTCATTCTAGGACAAAGAGAACAGGAGTGTAATGCCCTGAAATGGAAGCATGGTGGATCATTAGGGGTCTGTAGAACTTAAAAGACCTCATGGAAGCTGAGGAAAGGGATGTGGGTTTTACTCTAAATATGGTAGAAAACACTTTGAAGCTGAGAGCAGATGAGTCAAACAATATGCTGACATGTTTAACCCCATTGTCTGGGCAAAAAAAAAAAAAAGTTTCCTCTCTCCTCATTCTTCTTAAGGAATAACATTCCACATCTGCCATCATCTGGCATCCATCAAAAAATCTGGGTTTATCTGAAAAAGGGTTATATAAAAGTTCCAGTGTTTTACAACAAATGTGCAATGAATAAGTTTTTTAAAATCAATTCATACACCAAAAATCAGTCACCCATTGCCTTGAGAATGAAAAAGCAAGCAAAAACAGAACATGATTACGTTATTGGGCCGGAATAAGTGTCTCCATAGGAAGCTAGTGCAAAAATCACATCTGTAGAGGGAGTTTGTCAATAGCTTAAACAGACCCATTTGTTATGTGCTTACCCTTTTTCTCTTAACTTTTTTTTTATCAAGTATAACATAGTCACAAAAAGTTCCATACTTTGCTAAGTGTACATCTCACTGAATTGCTACAAAACATACTGTGTTAGCTTTCTATCACTATAACCAAATATCAGAAGCACTTAACTTATAAAGAGAAAATATTTGTTTGGGCTCAGTTTCAGAGGTAGGTTCTAGTCCATGATTGAGTCGCTCCATCCTCTGGGCCTGTGGATAGGCAGCACATCATGGTGAGAGGATTGGCAGAGAACATAACTTACCTTACCAGTCAAGAAGCAAAGAGGACAAGGAAGAGACCAGGGTCCTACAATCCCCTTTGAGAGCACACACTGTGACCTAGGAACCTCCCACTAGATCTCACTTTCTAAAAGCTCCCACCATCTCCACTGGGATCAAACATTTACCATGTGAGACTTTGGGGGCCATGTGACATTCAAACTATAGAACACAGCCATGAACCACCATCCAGGTTCCAAAGTAGAATACCAACAAGTACACCAAGAGTCAGTCTCCCAGTGTGTTCCTATGCCATGGCTCAGACATGGAATGTTCCCCCAGAGGCTCCTATGTGGAATGTTTGGTCCCCAGTGAACTAATGTCCAAAGGTGGGGCTTTAGGAAGTTATTGGATCACGAGGGCTCTGACCTATCAATATCTAATTGATAGGTTTACAGTTGAATAAACCATTGGGAGGTGGTAGAAACAGTAGGAAACGGGACCTACTTGGAGGAACATTCCCTGGGGAATGTATACTGGGGATGTTATCTGCAAAGGTATTTCTTGTCCTCAGCCCCTTCCCCTCTCTGCTGCCTTGAGCTAACAGCTTTACTTCATGATGTTCTGCCTCATCTCTGGCCCAAAGCAATGGATATGGCTGACATTGGCCTGAAACTTGAAACCATGAGCCAAAATGAATCTTTCATCATTTTTAAGTTGTTATGCTCAGGTATTGTCACAGCAACAGAAAACTGACTAACACAGTGTTTTACATTGGAAACTTAATGCTAACAGGAAATAAGTCTCCATGTTCCCTGGTGGCAAACAGCTTTAATGTTAATCATCCTTTGTATAATAAAGCACCAAAAGAGGACGCATTAAAGACTTACACTACATCACATAAAAATTCCTAAGTGCATAAATAACCTCATAAAACATGCTGGTAACCACTAATTCATGCATTAAATTATTGACCCAATCAGCTTTCCAAAATTGTAGCACAGTCTAATAATGACTGCCTTAACAAATGGAATTCAAAGAAACTTTGGACAGAAGAATACTGAGCTACAAAAGGGGGACCAGGCAGAAATGTTTTGATAGTTTTTTTTTCCAGTTAAGTATCTACTGTACCTGAAAGTTTTCAAATGAAAAAAAAATTGAATTTTATATGTATGACTAACTCCTAGCTGTTCTGGGTCCTAATAAGGGGGAATTCTTGGAATTTGATCCAAATTTAAAAGCCACTAAAAATAAAACATGTCCATTCATATCAAACACTATAAATTAATTGCACTAGAAGCCAGTCTCTGATTTGCCCCAATATTAATGCCTTGCAGACTTCCTCATCCACAATCCTCCCTGCTTGGACTCACCATTATAGTTAGGATCCTTCATTATAGCTGTCATAGAACACTTTTGTTGTTGTTTTGTGGTTTCTTGTTGTTTTGCCATTATAGTATTTGTTTTCTTTTATGGCTATTCGCCAATTTGTGTGATTAATTAATTGGTTAATTTGTGCAGATAAACAGCCCAAGGAAAATGAGAAGTATGTCTCTTTTACTTAAGGATTCAATCAACATCATTACAAGCCTATGTTGCCATCCAAATGCACAGCAAAGATACGCAGATTGTTTTAAGTTTAAAATGTAATTATGCTCGGAAATGATAAACCTATGCACATCCAAGAAAGAAAAGACAAAACCGGCACATTAAAATGGAGCTGAAATGGCACACACCTGGGCTCTGGGTCGAGGGTCCAGGGAGGTGACCTCCTTCTCCCCTTCATGATAACTGGGACAGGTAACAAGACACAAAAGCCAGGTCTGCTGTCCCCTCAGCTGGGAACAGGCCTCCCCATCTTCTGAAGCAGGCTAAAAAAATAAAAACCAAGACTGCTTACCAGGACTAAATGGCAGAAAACAGGATCTAGGCAAAGCCACTTGCCAGCTTACTCATTAGATTTGCAATATCATTAAAATTAGAGGAAATGGATCAAAACCTCCAATGTAAATTCTTTCTCTGAACTCAAATAGCAAAACTACTGAACATGTAAGAATGAGGAAAAAGAGACACAAATACTTCCTGTTGATATGAATAGCACTGTGAAATTCTAAAGGACAGAAGGAAAATTGTATTTATTAATAAATGTTAGAGAGAGCCAACCAATGCAAAAATAACTTTGTTCTTGATGAAATACAAATATTAAAACAATCTGAAAGGAATGTTGAAAACAAGTAGTCATTGGGGAAAAATCTAATTAAACAGGATACATTTTAAACTAGACACAGTTAAAGACTGTTCATTAATAAAAAGTTAATGATGAGGATCAACCCACAATGAAATGAAGATTTCTTTTTTTTTCTAAGTGAAAAAGAAGTGGCAAGAATAGATTGAATGGCTTCAGTCAATAACTTTTGAAGTCTTAGAAAATGAGTTTACAAAAATGACAGAGAAGAAATTGTCAAAAAAATAGAGGCCTGTTTGAGATGACAAGTATAGCTATTGTAGCTTGAATATGAAGTGTCCCCCAAAGACTCATGTGTTGACTCATTCACCCAAAGACCCACTGCTCCCCAGAAAAGCAATGTTCAGAGGTGGGGCTTTGGGGAAATGATTGGATAGCAAGGGTCTAATTCCCATCAGTGAATTAATCCATTGATAGATTCATAATCTGAATGGTCTACTAGGAGGTGGCAGAGGATGTGGGAGGTAGGACTTAATTGGAGAAGGTAAGTAACTGGGGACATTCCCTAGAAGCCTATTTCTTGTCCCAACTCATCCCCCTCTCTCTCTGCTTCGTGGTTGTATCAACTGAAAAGATTTCTTCCACCATGTCCTTCTGCCATGATTTTCTGCCTCACCTCAGGCCCAAAGCAATGGAATGTTTGACCATGTACCGAAAGCTCTGAAACCCTGCACCAAAATAAATGTTTCCTCCTTTTAAGGTGTCTCTGTCAGGTATTTCATCACTGTGACAAAGCTGGCTAACACAGCCATCATAAGAAAGATGAATAATGGCAATTGTTCACATGGATGTGGAGAAGTTGGAACCCTCATATGTTATTAGAAAACGGTTTAAAATTTCCTTGAAAAGTTAAGCATAGTTACCATATAACCCAGATATTCTAACCTAGGTATACTCAAGAGAACTGAAGGAAAGTTTTAAATGCATGTTCATAATAACATTATCCCTAATAGTCACAAATAGAAACAACCCACTTGTCTATTAACTGACTAAACAATAAATAAAACGTGGTATATCCATAAACTGAATTTATTAATTTGATAATGAAAGGGAATGAGATGCTGATACAGGCTGCAATAAGAAAGAACCTTGAAAACATTATGCTCAGTGGAAGAAGTGAGTCAAAAAAGTCATATATTGTGTGACTCCATTTATATCCAATATCCATTGTATTTCATATTATTTATAAATCCCATAACTATTTTATGGGAATAGATAAATCCATAGAGGCAGAAAGTAGATTAGTGGTTACCAGTGGTTCAGGAACAGAGGAAATGGGCAGGACAACATACTAATGGTTACAATTCATTTTTTTGAGGTCATCAAAAATTCTAGAGTTAGCTAATAGTGATAATTGCACAGCTTAGTGAATATACTAAAAAAATAAATACTGAGTTACACATTTTAAAAGAATTAATTTTATGGTATGTCAATTATATCTCAATAAAGCTTTTAATCTGTTTTTTAAACTATTTATTTATTTAGGGGGTGTAGATGGACACAACACAATGCCTTTATTTTTATGTGGTGCTGAGGATCAAACCTGGGTCCCGCCCATGCTAGGCGAGCGCTCTACCGCTGAGCCACAATCCCAGCCCTTAACTTCTTTAAAATGGGGGAAAATTTTATGGGATTGAAGACAGACTTTATCCAGAGATGGAAGGCATAAAGAGAATGCCAAGCAGGTCATATAAAAAGTGAATTCAGGAGACAAAAGACTGTGAAGTAGAGAAGGGGCGAGATTTCCAATTGCCCCACAACTCAGGATTCAAGCACAGGAATACTGCTTCCAAGTGAGGTGGTGACAGAGGGAATTCACTGAATTTCAATATCATAATCACAGAGACAGAAACTCAAGGAAACCAGCTGTTTGTGCCTCACAGGTGCCAAGTGAGTGCTACTAACACTCAGCTGACAGCTGAGTGTTCACCTGGCACCTGTGAGGCACTGGATTTGATCCTCAGCACCACATAAAAAAAAAAATATATATATATATATATATATA
>NW_026000093.1:8868449-8909729 GCF_001458135.2 Marmota marmota marmota | reverse complement strand
GGGAAGGAAGGAAGAATTAATTAGTTAGTTAATTAATTAATCAAGGAAGGAATACCTCATTAATCTAGGTGACAATGACTAGGTGCCAGTACGCTGCAGAGGGGAGCGGTGACCAGTGCAGGAAGACAGACTGAATTTGCAAAGAATATTTGGCATGGGGAATAGGGGAACAGAGGGTCGTTCTGAACTAGAGCAACTGAGATACAGCACAGCCAGACAATGACAAGGAGCACAATACACACGGAGGGTGCTCCGTGCTTCTCAGCAGAGCCAAGGCAGGATGCCATCTTGGAGAGGCTGCAGGAGGCTCTCTGCTGGGCCTTTCTGTGGCAGGAGCCCAGGAATTCACAGTAAGTGTTAGCTCACTGATCTGGTGTGCGCCTCCATGAAGTCTAGAGGTTGCCTGATAGGATGGACTGAAGCAGGCTTAGAGGGGATGACCCCAGGGACTCAGGTCGGGCATATAGAGAAGGGTGCTGCTCGCTTTCCCTTGGGGTTTGACAGCCTATAAGGTTAGCCAGAGAGATCTCAGAAGCTGGAGAGTCAGGCACATTTGTGCTTAGGGTCTGATCCTGGGAAGATGGTATATCCAGGCTGTGGAGTTTGTGAAAAGAACAGAGAATTGGATACTTTGCCCCAAGAATGGCGTTTCTGGGGAACTCCCTGCCCCATCCCCAGATCTAGATGTCCAACAGGGATCAGCATCTTCTCTGCAATAGGGTGGGTGGAGCGATTCTCTCTAGAGCAGATGCCTCACAACAAAGTCTGACCAGTTGATCAGAACTAAATGCCAGATACTGAGGTTCACATTAAAAACCCCATAAGCTCCACTGTGAGAGTACATCTACCATGGACAAAATTCCAATTGTCACTACTCTCCATTATGTCTTAAATAAACTGGCAAAAAAGGAAGCTGAGAGCCATTACAACCAGCTTAGTAAACAACTCAAACAGGACAGGTGTAACAACCCTCAGTCCCTGCTCTCTTTAAGGCATACATAGCCAAAGAAGAAACAGGAAAAAACAGCATGGCAAAGGCAGTGAACATCCATTCTTGTCAAGTTTTGACCACCCCAGCAGAGGTAACCCTGTCATGCTTCACTAAGATGTGTTTTTCTTCTTTTCTCCTTTTTCCATTGAGTGCGTATGAATGTGTGGATGGGTAGATGTGGATGTCCTGGCTGTGTTTGTTCATTGGAGTGTTTCTTCTTCATTTTTCTCTCTTCTTTTAATCACTTTTTTTCACTTTTTATTTTTCTTCCCTCAACCCTTTGTTATTTCACCTTTTTTGATGTTACAGGGTTAAAGGTTTTTGTTTATGTGTTTTGGTTTGACTTTTGTTTGTTTGTTTGAGCTCTTGTTTTTGTTTCTCTTATTACTACTCCTCTCTTCCCCTTCAATAGCCAGATTCTAGTGTTCTCTCCTCCTCCTCCTCCTCCTCCTCCTCCTCCTCCTCCTCCTCCTCCTCCTCCTTCTTCCTGTTATTGATTTTATTTCTCTTAGTTGTTTTCTACTCCTCCTTCTTTATAGCCATCACTTGCTACCTTCCTCCTCCTGTACCTATGCTTGTCTTTTAAATATTTTAAGCCTTCTTTTACCTTCCTAGCCCATCTTCTTTCCTCTTAGTGAACTGTAATTTTACCACCTTTAAGAACAACATAGTTAGTATGAATACCACCCCCCTACTATTCATGTTGTCGTGGTTATCAGTACTGGGAAGAGCACAGTTGACATCTGTGGTTCAGTTAAATTCTAGATCTAGTTCATACTATTGGTAAATGCTAACTCTGCCATTTTTTTTTAGAATAAAGTTATAATTCAAAACTCTTTATCCAAGTTACCATTTAAACAGGATTCTTATTCAGAAATCTTATGTTCTGCTCACTTTCTTCAACAAACCTGGTGTCCTCTAATGATCTACCTCATGTGAGACATATTCCATACCAACACTGACTGGATTCCAAGGACAACTCCACTGCTACCCTGGACAAACTCATGTATCTCCTCTCCCTTTCTACGAAAACAAGGAAAACTCGGGTTAACAGTTGAGGGCATGATGCTGGGAAAGTAGAGGCTAAGATCTGAATGGATCACCCAGAGGGTAAGTTCTTTCTGTATCCCATCACCAGCAGATGTACTTGAGTTCAAATGATAAAACTTAGGCTTGAAGGGATATCAGCTTCCAAGAGCAGTCAGTATATCCTTCTTTGCATAAATATAAAGGAAAAGCCAAGGAAGACTTGGCATGTACCTGTCAGCTCTAAGAATCATCTATTCTCTGACTTCATCTGAGTCATAAACTTCTCTAAAAAGAGAATTTTTGCTCTTCTGAAGAAAAATTGTTCTTTATCCTAATGCTGAATCAGAGATAAGAATAGTTTCTTCACATGGAGTTCCAGAATTTGGGACTTGTAGGATCAACTGAAATTTCCTAACATCTCATATTTGTAAGGTTTCTCTTCCAGTACTGTGCCATTGATTCCTGAATACAATTCTGAAATGCTGCTCTTCATGACTTTCCTCTATAATGCTGTGGTCAGTGTCATCAG
The DNA here is from genome assembly GCF_001458135.2 of Marmota marmota marmota. Taxonomy (NCBI): domain Eukaryota; kingdom Metazoa; phylum Chordata; class Mammalia; order Rodentia; family Sciuridae; genus Marmota; species Marmota marmota. Next base: position 8,907,180 of record NW_026000093.1, on the reverse strand, counting down.
GAATACTGTCCAGCTTCCTCATCCTCTTCATCCAAGATTCCCTACGTCAGGATTAAGTTAGAGGGTTTCCAACACAGGAGATACACTCTCTTTGACCCTGCCATTCTTCTTTTTGTGGTAATTAAGGGAATACATGCTATAGTAGGCACAGGACATTTATTCTAATACTGTATGTTGTTCAAGTTGTTGCTACTTTTATTTTCTCTTGTGGGTTTGTTGCTATTTCTTGTTTTGCCTTTTTCTGTGAGGGACTGGGAAGCAACTGATACATTAAAAATTCACAGCATGGAAATGACATGATGAACTGCACTCACAATTCAGAGTGACAGTACAGTTTCCTCTACACACAAACTAACCCCACTGAAGCTTTAATAATACATTAATACAGAGAATAGGAGAGACAAAAACGCCAAACCAAGGACTAGGCCCCAGGTAGAAATGGCTAAAGAGGGACATTATATCCCACTCTTGGATGTTGACTTCTATAACAAAATCACAGAAAGCTTTCAAAAAGAAGGCTCAGAAAAAAACCCACAGTGTTAAAGCAACTCATAACGTTTACTAATTCAATGATTCTACAGTGGAAAACGGAGAGACATTGGCAGTAGAAACCCAACACTTGGATTACACTGAGCATCTGTTTTGAAGCTAAGAGATATCAACAACATAGGACTTATTACCAAAGAAACAATTACATTCCAAAAGAGATTCTCACGAAAGAGAAAAAAAGACTCCATCTCAATAGAAGAACAAGTCCAAGATCTCTAAAATTATGAGGAAACAGGCAAATAAGTCTTCCCTTCAAAACTACAATACCTACCCCAAAGGAGCATTCAGATATGAAAGGGGATAGAATTCCAGAGAAAGACTTTAAATTTTTATTATTTAAATGGTTAATGATTTCAAAGAAGATATGATAAATTATTTGAGGAATGAACTGAGAGAGCAATCAGGAGATGAAAAACCATTTCAATAAAGAAATAGAGGTCCTGAAAAGAAACCAATCAGAACTCCTAGAAATGAGAAAAAAATTAATCAAATAAAAATGTACTTGAATGTTCACCAACAGACTGGCTTACATAAAAAGTAGAACCTCCAGCCTCAAAGACATGATATTTGAGCTGAAACACTCAATAGACGATAAAGGGAGAAAGGTAACAGACCATGATCAGAATGTACATGAATTCTGGCCCAATATTGATGCCAAACCTAAGAGTCACTGGGATAGAAAAGTGCATATAAATACAAGTAATTACGAACATTTTCAGTAAAATAATAGCAAAAAAAATTCCAAGTATTAGGAATGAAATGAATATTCACATACACGATTCATATAGAACCTCAAATAGACAAGATCAAGTCTCCTCATAATTGAAATGTCTAACAAAGAGAGTAAGAATAAAATGTTAAAACCCACAAGAGAAAAACATCAGATCACATTTAGAAGAAGATCAATCACTCTCACTTCAGATCTCTCAACTCAGACTCTGAAAGCCAGGCTCTCAAAAACAAACAAACAAAAATTGCTAGTCAAGGTTGCTATACACAGTAAAGTTATTATTCAGATCTAAGAAGAAATAAAAATCTCCCCCAATAAAAATAAACTAAAAGACTTCATGACCAATAGACCGACACTACAAAAAATGCTTAAAGAAAGAATACACAAAGGGAGACTTCAAAACAAACTTCAGAGTTTCAAAAATTAAGAACTAATTAAATCTATGAAACAAATGAAAATGACTGGAAATAATAAACACTCTCCATAATAACTCTGAATTTAAATGTTCTCAACTCTCCAATTAAAAGACATACACTTGGTAGAATGGATTAAGAAACAAGACCCAACCATATGCTGTTTGCAAGTGACTCATCTTATAGGAAATCATATCAAAAGGATGAAAAAGATATTCCATGCAAATAGAGTGTGAAAACAAGAAAGAGTCAATATTATCATATCTGACAAAACATACTATAAGCAAAAATTAAACAGAATAGACAAAAAAGGCTACTACATACTTTTAAAGGGAACAATTCAACAAGCAGATATAACAATATTATATGTTTATATCCCAAACATCAGCATACCTGATTACATAAAACAAATACTTCATGAACTTAAGTCCCAGGTAAACCCCAATACAATAATACTTGCTGATTTCAACACATCCCTTTCCAAAAGAGACAGGTCATCCAGACATAATATCAATAGAGATATTTGTCACCAAAACAATGTTGAAAATCAAATAGACCTAATACATTTATGGAGTATTTCATACAACAAGAGCTGAATATACATTCTTCTTGGCACCTTTACCAAAATTGACTATATTTTAGGAAACAAGGTAAGTTTAGCAAATAAAATATAATTGATATTATCCCATGATCTTATCAGGTCATAATGAATTAAAATTGGAAATCCACAGCAAGAAAACTTTTAAAACCCACATAAGCACATGGAGATTGAATAATGCTCTTTTAAATGAGAAAGGAATCATAGAAGAAATGAGAGGAAAAATTAAAATATTTCTAGAATCATATCAATTCTGGGACACTATGAAGATGGCACTATAGGAAATCTTATAGCATTAAGTGTCCATGTTTAAGAAAAAAAATCCCAAATAAAAAAATCTAATTCTACATCTCAAGGCCCTGGATAATCAGGAACAAACTAATTCCCAAGCTAATAGAAGATAAGAAATTAAGATCAGGGCTGAAATTAATGACAAATTTTTAAAAAATAGTGCAAAAATCAGGACAACAAAGAGTTGGTTCTTTGAAAAGATAAACAAGATTGATAAACCCATAGCCAAACAATCAAAAGAATGAGAAAGAATACCCAATCAACAAAACTAGAGATGACAAAAGAGATATCACCACAGATATTTCTATAATCCAGAGGATCATTAGAAACTATTTGGAAAACATATATTCCAATAAGCTAGAAAATATAGACCAATTTCCAGGCACATATGACCTATAAACAGTGAATCAAGAGAACACAGACAATTTAAACAGATCAATATCAAGCAATGAGATCAAAGCAGTAATAAAAAAAAGCCTTCCAACAAAGAAAATCCCAGGACCAGATGATCTCTTAACTCAGTTCCACCATACCTTTAAAGCAGAGTTAACACCAATCCTCCTCAAATTATTCCATGAAATAGAAAGGGAAGGAACTCCCACAAACTCTTTTATAAAGCTGTATCACCCAGGTATCCAAACTAGATAAATACACATCAAGAAAAGAAAACTTCAGATCATCATCTCTGATTAACATCAATGGAAAAATCTATAATAAAATATTAACTTCACTCAAAGCACATTAAGATTGCACACCATGATCAAGTTAGATTCATCCTATGGATGCAAGGTTGGTTCAATATATGTAAATCAATAAATATAATTCATTACATAAGTAGAATAAAGGACAAAAATCTGCATCATCTCAATGGATGCAGAAAAGGCCTTTGACGAAATTTGCACCCATTCATGTTAAAAATATTGGAGAACTTAAGAGATGAAGGTACTTTTGTCAACATCTTAAAGGATATATAGGACAAAACCACAACCAACATCATTCTGAATGGAGAAAAATTCAAAGCATTTCCTCTAAAATCTGGAACAAGCTAGGATATTCACTCTCATCACACCTATTCAGTAGTTTTTGAAACTCCAGCCAAAACAACCAGTAAAGAGAAGTAAATTAAAGGGACAAAATAGGGGAAAAAAAGCAGTCAAATTATTTGTTTGCTGATGACATGATTCTATACATACAGGAACCCCCCCAACAACAACAACAAAAAAAAAACTGCAACAAAAGACTTCAAAATCTTATCAATAAATTCAGCACAGTAGCAGGGTACAAAATCAATACCTTTCTTGTACTCCAATAAGTAATTTGACAAGAAAGAAATCGAGAAAACTACTTCATCCACAATAACCACAAAAACATATGTAGTCATAAATGTAAGGAGGTAAAAGACCTCTGCATTGAAAATTATAAAACACTGAAGAAAGAAATTGAAAAAAAAAATCTTAGAAGGTTGGAAGATATACCATGTCCATAGATATATAAAAATAATATCATCAATTGAACTCAGGGGTGCTCAACCACTAAGCCACATCCCCAGCCCTATTTTTTTTATTTTATTTAGAGACAGAGTCTCACTGAGTTGCTTAGCACCTCATTTTTCTGGGGGCCAAGGCTGGCTTTGAACTCTCCATGCTCCTGTCTCACTCAGCCTCCCAAGCCACTGTGACTACAGGCATACACCACTACGCCCAGCACTTATATGAGTTCTTGATCATAGATGTTATGTGTATCTTTTATCTCATATAAATATTTATTGCAAACATCTTTTCCTATTGTGTAACATACATTTTAACTTACAGACATTATACATTTTATTATAGAATAATTTAACAAAATTTTCTTTCATGGCTGATGTTATTTGTGTCCAGTTTTTAAAATCTTAACTTATCCCAAGGACATGGAGATATTCTATAAATTCTTCTAAAACAAATTATATTCCATCATTTTATAATTATGTCAAAATGAATTCTATTATCATGTATAACTAAACAGAATCAATAAAAAATTTAAAAATAAAAAATTTTTAAAAATAATATCATCAAAATGATCATATTACCAAAAACAATCTACAGATTCAATGTAATCCACATCAAAATACCAATACATTCTTCACAGAACTAGGAAAAAAAACAGTCCTGACATTTATATAGAAGAATAAAAAACCAAAGCAATCCTGAACAACGAGAGTGATGCTAGAGGCATCAAAATAACCTGATCTCAAATAATACTACAGAGCTTCTGTAACAGCATGGTGTTGGCATGAAAACAGATGTGAAGACCAATGGAACAGACTAGAAGACACAGAGACAACTCCACATAAATACAGTCATCTGATCCTTGACAAAGGTGCCAAAAGCATATGTTCAAGAAAATATAGCTTTTTAAATAAATGGTGCTCAGAAACTGGATATCCACATGTAGAAGAATGAAACTAGGCCCATACCTCATACCCTGCACAAAAATCAACTCTAAATATGACTACAGGCATGCACGGCTACAAATTGGACCAGAAACATACCTAAGAATTGGACCAGAAACAGTGAAACTGCTAGAAGAATACATATGAGCAACAATTCAACACATTGGCACAGGCATTGGCTTCCTTAACAAGATTCCCAAAGCTCAAGAAATAAAAACAAGAATCAATGAGTGGGATAACATTAAATTAAAAACCTCCTGTACAACAAGATACAAAAAGATGAACAAAGAGCCTATAGAACAGGAGAAAAATCTTTGCTAGCTACTCTTCTGGCAGGGTATATAAAGAACTCAAACACACACACACACACACACACACACACACACACACACCAAAAATCTAAGAACCCACCCAAAAAAATGGGTGAAAACTCTAAGGAGACATTTCTTAAAAGAAGAAAATCAAATAACCAATACATAAAAAATGTTCAACATCCTTTGCAATCAGGGAGATAAAAATCAAAAGTACAGTGATATTTCATCTCACCCCAGTTAGAATGACAATCATCAAGAATACAAATAATGATAATTGCTGGTGAGGATGTAGGAGAAGGGTATAATTCCAGATTGTCAGTGGACTTAAAATTAGTACAACCACTTTGGAAAACTGTATAGAGATTCCTCAAAAAACTGGGAAGGAAACAACCCTACGATCCAGCTATTACACTCCTTGGTAATAATCTGAAGAACTAAAATCAGCCTACCATAGTGATGCATGCATACCAATGTATATAGCATCACAATACATAATAACTAGATTATGGAACCAACCTAAGTGCCCATCAATAAATGAATGAATAAAGAAAATGTTCTATACATACAAAATAGAGTTCTACTCAGCCATAAAGAAAAATGAAATAATGTATTTGCTAGTAAATGGATGGGTGCTGGAGGCAAAAATGTTTCCACACATAGTAAGAGTGCAAAACAAGAGATTCTATTTTTATAAATCTAGTAAGAATTTTAACAGCCTTATTGGTATATAACAGATATAATAAACTGCATATATTTAATATAGACATTTTGACAATTTTGGAAATATATACATAATTGTGAAACTATAATCAAAATCAAAATAATAAACTTAATCATCTCCCTAAAAGATTTCTAGTACCCCTTTGTAATCCATTCTTTTTTTCCTCAACCCAGTCTTCCCTATCCACTCTTTCTGTTGCTAGATGTTAGTTCATATTTCATAGAACTTAATGTAAATGGAATCATTTAGAATTTACATTTTTTTCTTCTTTTTTTTAGTTGTAGGCAGACACAATACCTTTATTTTTATTTTATTTTATTTTTATGTGGTGCTGAGGATCGAACCCAGAGTCTCACATATGTTAGGCAAGTGCTCTAAGGCTAAGCCACAACAAAAGCCCCTAGAATTTACATTTTTATTTAGTTCCTTTCACTTCAAGTAATTGTTTTGATATTCATCTATGATCTTGTATAGATTAATAATTTATTTCTTTTTTAGGAATAGACTACATTTTATTTTACCATTCACCTGGTAATGAATTTTTTATTGTTTTAGATTAGAGTTCATGAAAATAAAGCTGTCATGGACATTCCCTTACAAGTTTTGGACCAACATATACTTTTTTTGGTGGGAGCGAGTATTGGGGATTGAACTCAGGGGCACTTGGCCACTGAGCCACATCCACAGCCCTATTTTGTATTTGATTTAGAGACAGGGTCTCACTGAGTTGTTTAGCGCCTCACTTTTGCTGAGGCTGGGTTTGAACTCATCATCCTCCTGCCTCAACCTCCCCAGCCGCTGGGATTACAGGCATGCGCCAGGGAACCTGGCTCCAACATGTCTTTTATTGTTCTTAAATCAATACTTAGGAGTAGAGTGACAAGGTGACATGGAAGATGTTTGTTCAACTTTTGAAAAGAACTCTTACAACTCTTTTGCAAATGCCTCCAAAGTGAAAACAGTATTTTTACATCTTTTTAGTCTTAATAGTTTATTTTGTACATTTGTTTTGGGTTTTTCCCATGGGCCATGATGTCATCTTTGAACAAAGATATTTTGGCGTCTCATTTTCAAATCTGTATATACATTACTTCATTTTCTTGCTTTATTGTACAGACTAGAACACATCTCCCCCACACCAAAAAAAAAAAAAAGAGAATAATGAAAGCAGACATTCTTACCTTATTTCACATTTTAGAGAAGAGATGTTTAGCATTATGATGTTGGCTATACGTTTCTCATAGTTGCACTCCACCACATTGAGAAAGTTTCCTTTTAAATTTGCCATGAGCTTTTAAGAGGGATGTGCATATTGTCTTATCAATGTTGACTGTCTAATGAGACTATAATATAGTCCTTTTTTATTCTGTTAATGTGATGAATAACATTGATTTTCTTATGTTAAACTATTCTTTCAATCCTGGAATAAAATCCACTAAACCATAATGAATTATATTTTTCTAAATATTGATGGGTCCAATTTGCCAAGAGTGGGGTGTTGACTCCCTAGCTGTAATTGTGAATTTATATAATTCTTCATGTAGTTCTATTGGGATTTACATTATTTACTTTTAAAGTTATGTTACTAAGCATTTGTAAGCATTTAGGATTGCTATATCCTGTTGATTAATTAACCCCTTTACTTTTAAGAAACGACCCTCTTCATTGCTTGCTCTAACATCTACTTTGTCTGATATTATAACTCTTAAATTAAATTCCATAGAATGGCATACCTTTTCCCACTATTTTGTTTTCTGGTTTGTGTCTTTTTAAGTGAGTTTGTGTCAAATTAAATTGAGTTTTGCATGTCATGGAAATTCATAAATATTTACACTAAGTATTGAGTAAAAGAGTACTAGAAAACATTTTGTAGTTTTATAAATACATTAATTGTGTACATACATATATATGTTAAATTCTACTGCAACTTTAGAAATAAACACATTTTTGTAATTTTGTGGAAGAAACTGTCTTAAGTATCATTGACAGAATTAATGTAATTTATGGTTACTTTTTTGACTGTACTGAGAAATGTGAACTTTCAAAATGAACTTAAAATAGCAATAGTTGTTTTAAAGCAAGTCATGAATAGTGTTTTTGTCCTAACCCAGAAATGCAACAGAAAACAACTTGACAGGATAGTTTTTAGCAGAATTAATAAGTACCTGGCCCAAGTGTAACAGAGTATTGCATAAAGTCACAATATTGAGAAACAAAATTTAAGACTGCTGTAGAGTTTTGATAAGTAGGTAAATAAAATAAAATAAACTTCATTTAAACCCAAAATATAGTTGGGTTGTTTTTCTTCATCCAATGTGACAATCCCTACCTTCTAATTTAGAAGCCTAGATCATTACATTTAGTGCTGTTATTAATATAGATGAATTTACATTTTCATGTTTCTAGTTGATTTAGAGTTGTTTTGTCGGTACTTTATTCTTTTTTCTCTTTCCTGTCTGCTTTTTAATTAACTGGGTATTTTTAATTATTTTATTTTATTTCTCATGTGGGCTTGTTAGCTAATCTTTGTTTAATTTTTTTAATGACTGCTTTTGGGCTTAGAGTTTTTTTAACTTATCACAGTCTATCTTCAAGCAATATTTTATCTGTTCATGTGTAAGAATCTTACAACATAGTTTAACTACTTCTCTCTTGACCTGTGGGACACTTATTTTACATTTACATATAGCACAAACTCCACATAATACATTGCTATTCTTTCTTATTTTACATAATGAATTCTCTTTTAAAGAGGGTTAAAAAATAAGAAAGAAAATATGCTTATTTTCCTTAGTACTAATTCTTTTGTGTAGATTCAGATTTCCATCTAGTATCATTTCCTTTTTGTCTGAGGACTTTCTTTTAAGATTTTATGTTTCTTTCTAGAGATGGAGCTCAGTGGTAGAGTGCTTGCCCAGCAGGCATGAAACCCTGAAATCAATCCCCAGCCCTGCAGTGGGGGCGGGGCGGGGGGAGAAAAGATTTATATTTCTTGTATTGCAAATTTATCAGTAGTGACAAGCTTTTCCATCTTTTGTATTTCTGAAAAGTATTTATAATTTTGACTTTGTTTTGAAAAACATTTTAGCTGGGCATATGATTCTAGTTTGGTGGGATTTCTTTCTGTAACTGTAAAGATGCTGCTTCACTGTCCTTATGCCTACATACTTCTTCATACGTATGCTATCATTTCTGATCCTTGTAAGATGTGTTTTCTCTCTGGCTGCATTTAAATATTTTTCTCTATCACTGGTTTTAAGCAATGTGATCATGATGTATTTTTGTGTACTTGTCTTCGTATTTCTTATAATTGGGGTTTTTTGAGCTCCCTGAAACTGCGGGTTCAAAAAATATAGTTTTTACCATAATTAGACAAGCTTTGGCCAATGTATCTTCAAATATTTTATTTCATCCTTCTTCTTTCCTTTGGAGACTTCATACACATAGTTGAAGTGTCCCACACTTCACTGATACTCTACTGGTTTGTTTTTCAGGACTTAATCTCTGTATCAAATATTGTTAAGCACCTTACATGTGTCACCTCATTTTCTCAAGATAAACATACATTAGGTAATATTATTACACCTTTTAGGATACCAAAGGTTACATTACTTGCTCAGCATTCCATACTTGTTGGAATACTAATACTGTAACCTACATAGTTCACCAGTAGAGTTAGAAAATGTCTTAGCTATTGCAAAAGAAAGGACAGATGTCATCAGATGAGAGCTCTGGAAACAAACTACCATTCTTCTTTTTTGTTTGTTTGTTTGTTGGCTTCAGGAAATTCTGCCCAACACAACTCAGAAGCAAAATATTTCCCCAGTTATAATAATATTTTCCAACTCCTGTACTGCTCTTAAAATGTTCTGTGTATCTAATGCTGGTTAGTAGCATCTGTGAACTCCAAGCATTCCCTCATGCCAATTCTGGGGTTCAGCCCAGATCCCAGGCAGAGCTGACAGAATAACTGGAGCATGACTCAGTGCATGAACCAATCCACCAATTCAACTCTAGGCTTTTCGTCTATTCCATTAAAACTAGAAATTCAGTATTAAAATATATAGGACTTAGACCTTAAGGTGCACAGTCTACCCTCTCTTTTCTTGATATGTGTTTTGACATTCATCCGACTTTAGAATCTCAGAAAGGAATGCCAGTCTAAAGTAAGAAACTGTTAAGTGCTAAAAGAGACCTCAAAAATGCATAGTGAACCAGTAAAAATTAGCCACAGCATCTGCCAAACAAAAACTCATTAACATAATAGCTATGTTGAAAATATGCTTCCAGAAGAAGTGGAATCTAGGGGAAAAGGTAAAAGAAAAATTAAATAGAGGGAAAAAAATGAAAAAGTCCAAGTTTCCAGACTTTGATTTTCACAGGTGCACCCTGATTGGAAGTTCTCTTCCCACCAAGCCAGTGCAAGGACTGAATGAAAACCTATAACCCAGGGAAGGCCAGGAAGGCCCTCAACCAAGCGGAGGACTTGGGTAATGGTAATGTCAGTTTAACCAAACCAGACTGGCAGGTTGAACAGAGAATTAGTCAAGACACAGTTATTCCTGCTCATTTCATTAACAAATAGTTATTAGGCATTCTTCTAGGTTATGTCTACTTGAAAAGTTATTCAAACTGAAGGTGCTAAGTCACAAAACCAATGTCAAGCTTGTTCAGCAGATACTGGGGGGATGATGGCGGGGGGAAAGGATCAAAGCTGAGGATTGAAGCAAAGCAAAGCATACCTAGAAATCTGAAACTACAGTCTTAAAGTCAAGTGCACCTGAACTGATGGCCACACCTTGCCTTTCTTAAAGGGAGTGAGTTTTGTCATAGGCATATGACTATGATAAAGTCTTCTGATAAATAACTTCTATGCTCAGTATTTTCCATTTGCAATGATGTGAATATAGTTTATCCCCTCTGAAATTCATACTGAAATTTAATTCTCATTATAAGATACTGAGGTGAGAAGTAATTAAGGCTCTGTCCTCACAAGTGAACTAATCTATTCATGCAATTCATGGATTAATTAACTAGTAGGTTAATGGATTATCTTAACCCAGTTTGGCTAGGTTTCTCATGTTCCTCGTCTCTTGCCATGTGATGCCCTGCACTGTCTCAGGACTGTGCCCTCAAGGCAACCATCACTAGATGTGACCTCTCAGCCATAGATCAGAGCTGATAGCCAAAATAAACCACTGTATTGGTCAGTTTTCCATTACTGTGACAAAATACTTGAGATAATAAATGTATAAGAAAGAAAGGTTTATTTTGGCTCACAATTTTGAGGGTTTCATTCTGTGGTCAGTTGGAAACATTACTTTTGGGACTGTGGCAAGGCACTATATTATGACAGGAACACATGGCAGATGAAGCTGCTCACCTCATGGCAGTCGGGAAGCAAAGAGAGAAAGAGAAAGGGACTGAAGTCCCACTATTCCCTTCAAGGCCATGCCCCAGTGATCTAACTTCCTCCCACTATGCCCCATCTCTTAAAGGTTCCACCCCTCCTAACATCCCCACAGATTGGTGACCAATCCTTTAATATGTGGATCCTTGGGAAACACTAATGCAAACCAGAGCAACCTCTTTTCTTTATAACTGACTCAGTCTGCAGAACTGTTATTAGCAACAGAAACAGACTAAGACATCATTGTCTTCTCCATCTCGTGTTCCATGTTCTCCTCTGGTTCTGTCCCCTGCCCCTGCAAGAAACTACCTAAGTGTACTACATCACTGCGCTCCATTGCTCCCTGGCTCCCTGCTGGGTTTGACTGAGCAGAAGCACCAGAAAGTTAGAAAGTAAGTGGCAAGTGCTTCACACCTCCAGCGTCCTCCCTGAAAGGCTCCTCCACTGACAAATTTGGTCCCTGGGCTGAAAATGTAAGATTCTGGAGGGCAAAGCCTCTCCATGCTTTTGGTTTCTAATAACACCTTCTGTCTCTGTTCCCTTAGACAGAGGGGTAGCAGGGCAGTCTGCTCTCACCAGACCCAGTCTACCATCTTTCCTCACGTAGTGTGCTCTACCCCTTTTATTTAACTCTACTCAAATCATCTTAATGTGAATGCTTCTGCTTATGGTTGCTGAGACCTGCCATGCAATCATTAACAAAGGTAAACCTCTGAGGCTGGAAAAGATCACAGAGAAGCAGCACCCTCGATGAGAACAGCATCAGAGTCAAACCGGGTTATTCAGTAGGGTTGGCCACACTAGTCAGGAAACTAAAAACTTGTGACTAGTAAGATCACTGTGGGGTCAGAGGGATCACAATTTCGGAGGTTTTCAAATTCCTCAAACAACCCAGTGTTATGACCCTTTTAAAATACAGTGTGATTAGAAAGAACAAGTAAATCCACCTCTGAGTTAAGATGATCCATTAACCTACTAGTTGATTAATCCATTAATTGCATGAATAGATTAGTCCACTTCTGGTCATTTCTTCCATCCTTAGAATGAATCAGAGTAAGTTATAACAACATTCAAATCTGTCCACAGGGAGGAATAGTCACTTCCAGGTAAGGGATCACATTTGAAGAATGAAAATACACACATGGAAATTTTAGTGGACTATGTCCATGAATAGTAGCTTTCTAGTACCCAAAGCCCTTGTAATTGATCAGATATAAATTGTTATAGAATGTGACATTCTGCAAATCCCATTTCTCTTAAATGAATTTTGTTCTACTAAAGTTGTTTCCTCCGATCTGCATTATTTTTAATTTTATATATACAATAGTCCCCCCTCATCTGCATTTTTATATCCCAGGATTTCAGTTACCCACAGTCAACTACAGACAGAAAATAGTAATATTATTTGTCTTAACTCTTTCAAGATAGAGACAACATGCACATAATTTTTATTATAGTGTCTGGTTATAATTATTCTATTTTATTATTAACCATGGTCATTAGTTTCCTACTGTGACGAATTTTTCAATTAAACTTTATTATAATTCTGTATATACAGGAAAAGTATAGTACATATTGATTTGGCACTATCTGTGGTTTGATGCAACCACTGGAAAATATGATTAAAGCATAACCATTCAAAAAAATGTCAAGTAACCTCTAATAAGGGGCTTTCCACCTTAACCAATCAAATATTTTCATTGTCTTCTGTAAACATTATACAAAAGGTTTTTCTTCATCCCTCCTTGGTGGAGCCCTGAAGAATTTGTAGTTTGGTGCTTTCCCATTTGTGAATGGTTGTCTCCTCAAATAAACACCCTAAGCTTCTGATGTGGATGCTGAAATAGCCTAGAATCCTTGTCAACTTTATCTAGAGATTAGCCACACTTGACAATAGGGATAAAATCTATGTGTCATCCCTTACCTGAACAAAGCTCTTCTTTATGTGGCTTCTCCAATCATATTGATGATTCAAATCCCTGTTGATGCAGCTACATTCAGCATGAGACAGGGAAGAGATTACTTCACAATCAACTGCAAGTTCCAAGTGTCAGAGGATAAAATAACTGTCTTATTTACCATCACATTCTCTGGCACATCTTACATGATTAATAAATATTTGCTGAATACATTAAATAACAGCCACACAAAGAGAGGAGATATGACCTGAAAACTGAATGACTAAAATGTTTGTGTTCTATTTGGTATATCTCATCAGCTGTGGATACCAAGAAGCTTCCTACAAAGACCAATGTGGATCCTTGATGAGGAGGTGACCCAAGCTAAGTCAACTGACCTCTCTGCAGCAATTCCAGTGGTTACATACTTCCTATCCAGGTGCCTGAGGTGGAGACAGAGAGGTAAGAAGTAGTATCTAATGATAGTTCTCAAAGTGTGACCTCAGCACCCTTAGCACCAGTATATCTGCAGGAAATAGAAATTATTGGCTCCCACCCCAGACCTATGGAATCAGAAACTCTAGAGTGGGACTCCACAGTCTGGATTTGATTAAGGCTTTCTGCAGGTGATTCTGATGCACATTCAAGTTTGAGACCCTTAGGGAGATGATCTAAAGAGGATGGAGGGAGTGCCCAGCTGCAGAGAAAGAAAGGTATCTCATTAGTGCAGAGCACAAGACTTCAGGGGAGGTCTCAGGTCTCCAGACTGAAGCACAAAGGAGGGATTCCAACACTAGGGAGATCTGGAGAAAGCCTCAGTGAGAACTTTGCATACTGTGTGGCAAAGTAGGTTGAGGTGGAAAGGTAGAAGATAAATGAGGACTTGATCCTGGACTATGCAATGGAAACTTGCTTATAAAACAAACACATCAAGGCCTGATCCAATTCTTTGAACCTGAAATGCAACATCAGATTTTGATTTATTATTACTTCACTTGAATCACGGAGCAGGTCATGTTTGGTTTACTGAGGAAGATGTGGAATTCCTGCCTTTTCCACATACACACCTTTTCCAAGTTATTGAATCAATCATGAATTGAGGCAATGCAGTGCATGGATTTTGTAGATGTTATTACTTGATTTTTATAAGTTACTTGATTTAAATAAAGGGAGATTATCCTCACTGGATTGCATCTAACTAGGTGTGTGCATTATAAAGGGCAGTGTTCTGGGCTGACAAAAGAGATCCTAGGGGGATTTGGCATGAGGGAGGTTGTCCATGCTGCTTTGGAGGTGGAGGGGGCCATGTGACAAAGAATAAATGTACAGGGTAGCCTGAGGCTGAGAGCAGCAAAGAAATAGGACTTCAGCCCTACCATTACAGGAACTGAACTCTGACATGGAACGTGAGCTTGAAAGAGGACCTTGAGCTCCACATGTGAATGCAGCCTTGGTAGTCTTAATTAAAGTCTTAAGAGGACCTGAGCAGAGGACCCAGACACACTGAACTCGCACTTTGCCCTGTGGACTGTGAGATAATAACTGGGTAATGTTTAAGCTGCTGAATTTGTGTCACTGTGATACACAGCACAGATAACGAATGCAGAAAAAATGCATCCCAGAGACAAAAGGGAGCCTGCATTTCCTACAGGAGATCAGGAATCCTATGTCAAAGGGAGAAACTGCAGGTGGACATTACACATCCTGCTATTCCCACCCTTGCCTAGAACACTATACTTAGCCTTCTTGACGGGGGCTGGTGATTTGGGGGTTGTGCTTTCCATCAGAACCAAGGACCAGCCAGAACAGGCCAAACAAGTGGTCATGAGAATGGAATGAAAGGACGGGTATAAGAGACATTGTAGTAGAATGAAATAACAGTACGATCAGCATAATGCGGGGTACAGTCTAAATGCCTTTATCGTGTATTTAAGATCTTCTATGGAATTTGATTCTAACCAGCCTTTCTGAATTTCTTTCCTGTCACTCATATCCTGTCTTACCCATTATTGAAAGAGCAAGCTGTTTATATTCCCAACTCTGACACTTGCTAGTAATTTTCCCAGCGTGGAATGACCTCTCTTATCTAATTCTTCCACAATTGACAAGCCCAATGGACAATTTAGGGACAGAGTGTCTGTCTCCTGAATATCAAGAAATGCTAAGTGGTTACCAAAACTGTGGTTTAGAAATTGTGTTTAATAAGCCACATTTTTAAGCCAGAAAACACACTGAAGTGTAATTTTGATAATTACATGACTATTGCACTTGTTAAAAATACATTAATTCATGATGCTTGCTACTTGGTGATATGTTCTATAAAGAGCATAATCTTCTCCTTGAACTTGGGGAGGACTTCCATGACTGAACATATGCAAATTTGGTTATGTCGGCTCAGCCTGATTCCCCTCCTGTGGTATGGTCCCTTGGTCCTGTGTATACGCTATGCCCTGGGATAGGCCCTGTGTCCAATCACTGCTCTGATTGCATCTTCTTCATCTTAGTAAACAGTGATGCTTCTTTTCTGAATTATTGTCTGATCTGTTTATTGTTTCCTGTTTTTTTACAATAACTTTTTATATGTTTTTGTCCTCCCGCCTAATTTTTAAGCCATTTCTTTACTCAAAAAAACATTTTTCAAATACTGTTCTGTTGAGTTCTGTATGCTAGACTCCAGAGATACAGCAATGCAAAGCACTCAGGATTATTTTTTTCTTGGAATATTTGGTGCAAAATAGAAAAAACTAATTTAGAAAAAAAATATTTAATACCTATATTAGGGTTCTCTGAAGGAATAGAATCAACAGGAAGTATAATTATAAAAGGGGGATTTATTAGGTTGGCTTACATGACTATCCATTAGCTGGATAGTCCAAATATGGCTGTCTGCAAGTAGGAGATCTATGCAACCAATAGTTGCACAGTCCAAGAGGCTAAAGCCCCAGAACAAGAGATAACAATGGTGCTACCCTAGTCTGAGACTAAAGGCTTCTGGAGAATCCTGGCAGAGTCCACTTTGGAAGAGAGAAAAGGGAGAGTCCAATATCCTCAGAAATCAAGAACCAGAAGAACCAAGTTTGCATCTGTTGCTGCTTCCTTCTTCCAACTTTTATTCCATCCAAGCCATCATCCTATTGGCTGGTGCTGCCCACTCTTAGGGAGGGACTCCATTTTAGTTGGCTATCCCACATGTCAATCATTACTAGACACACCCTCATTGACACACCCATAAGCCTCTTAATCACCAACATCTCTTAATCCAATCAAGTTGACAATTCAAATTAACCATTATAATACCTTTTTTTGTGTGATGAAGCGACAGTGCATTGTATTCAGAGAACATAACAGACCTTACCTGGGAAGACTGATGGGTTGTTACCATATAGTATTTCACTCAATGGGTATGTAGGAAGTATTACTAATTGACTAATGGGCAAACCAGGATTTCTGTCATTCATTAAGGGCATAAATCTAATTGTTAACATCATGTGGACAAAAAATGACTCTAGATTTAAAGAAAAATAGTTTGATAGTTTTTTGTACTTAAAGATAAGTTTATTATGTATAACTATGTGGGTTTTTAAACTCTGGAATTAACAGAAACATGTCCAATGGTTCTTACATGGAGTTGTAGGATAGTAAATATTTTTTAAAATTATTTGGTATATTGACAGAATTTTGATGTCAGACTAAAGTTAACAGTCAGCCATTCACTAAGAAACAGCATTTGCTAGTAAAGTTGGTATAGAAGATTTTGATAGAACATTACATATTTTGTGAAATTTTCTTAATTTCACAAACTGTGTTTGGATGTTTATAATATGATAGGTACAGAATTAATTGTAATAAATGTATTTTGCTTAGCCTAGTTAGACTAAATTAATGGTGATAGCAGAGAACTAAATAAAAGTCATTTTAAAGAAATATTGATAGTTGAAAACAGAAATGTAAGTCTGATTCACTTCAATAAAATTTACCAAGGGGCTTTTCCTTTATCAGAATACTAGACTTTCTTTTTATATAATATCCTATTTTATGCAAAATACAATGTGCAACAAAATCAGGAAACCAGAGTTTGTGAAACAAAATGAATGCATCAATTTCAATCAGACTTCAAATGAGATTGATTTCTACTACTCCTCCTTAATTGACCAATAAGGAACCTGGATCTTGAGGAAGTTATGCTTAAGTCACAAAGGTTACCCAAAGCTAGTCCCTATCCCCTCTCTCACAACCTACCACCATACCACATCTGAAAAATTTAAAGATTAAATACAGTACTCCCCATTATCTGTGGAGGTGGGATGAAGAATGGCTGTGAGTAAGTGCAGTAGAGGAGAACATGCTTGCATGAGTTGATAGAGACTGTTGGGAAAGCATCCAATCTAATGAAAAGACACAGAAGTTAGAAAAAGTAAAAATCCCCATCATTATCACTACTCTTTTAACATTGAACTGGAAGCTAGAAAAATTGTAGGTGTAAGAATTTCAAGGAAGACCTTATCAATTAGACCTCCAAAGTATGACTTTCAAACTTTTTTTTTTTTTTTTGGTGGTGGTGGTGATGGTGCTGTGGATCAAATCCAGAATCTCACATATGCTAGGCATATGTTCTATCACTGAGCTACATCCCATCCCCAAAAAAGAAGAGGTAAAACTATGTCTATTGATAGATAATATCATTTTACACTTCTAAGATCCAAGATGATCAACTAAGAAGCTCTGGTAGGAAATTCA
This sequence comes from Marmota marmota marmota, assembly GCF_001458135.2. Classification (NCBI taxonomy): domain Eukaryota; kingdom Metazoa; phylum Chordata; class Mammalia; order Rodentia; family Sciuridae; genus Marmota; species Marmota marmota. The sequence continues at coordinate 8,889,088 of NW_026000093.1, read as the reverse complement.
GTAAGATAACAGAATACAAACTTAGCATACAGAAATTAACATCGTAACACCATAACGTCTAACTAACATATAACTAGTTAGAAGATGTAACTAGAGAAGAGACTACATGCTTACCTGTGTCTGGTTGTAACCCTTTTCCAGCATACAGAGAGAACTCTGTTTCCCATTGTACTTGCTGCTCCTGCAAGTAAGCAAGGCCTTGTGACTAGTTCTAGTGAACAATGGACTGATACCACTTCTAGCCAAGACACTGAAGAATCAGTGAGCCAACCTAGTACTCTTTCTCCTCCTTCAGATAAACTGTGAGGTGACATTATTGATGATAACACCACAACACAAAATCAATGTGGTCACCTGGCCTGTGTTGGTTTGTGCATGAGAGAGACACAAACTTCCATTGTATTTTGTGACTGAGCTGTAAAGTTTTACCCTTTGCCGCATCATGGCTTAACTTTTTACATTAGTATCATTAGTGGTTTAAATGGTTAAGAAGTGATAAATCTATAAGCATATTTACAAATATTACAAACAGACACAAAGTAAGAATTGGAATGTAAAGAAAAACATGCCAGAACTCTAGACAAGAAGTTCTAATATCAGGAAGATGTCAGCCCTTCATATGTCAATTTATATATTTAATCCCAATAAAAGTACAAACAGTGTTTCTTCCTGAAACTAAACAAATGTAACTTAATCCCTGGAACTAAATTTTATAAAATATAAGTAGGAAATGGGTGAAGAAGAAAAAGAGCCAGTGTTGAGGAATGGCTCTATAATGAAAATACAAAGCCTCAATATTTGAAACAGTAGGGTTTACGAGAAAATGGACGAATAAGAACCAGAAAGCGAAAAACAAATATAAATATGCATGAGAATCTAATATATGATAAAGGCATATTTTCAAGTCAATGTTTTAAAGATGGACTTTTCAAAGGATTGATTAGCATAACTAATAACTACTTTGAGAAATAGAACTGAACCCATATTTCAAGCCATTTTATAATGGACTATAAAATTTATAAGGGACCATTCATAAAAGCCAACTGTTGGCCTCTGCCTGCTTTCTCAGGTGACCAACAATAACCCCTCATTCTCAAGAGATTGCACAAGAAAGTCCCTTGAAACTTTGCCCACTGTAACACTTCTGGAAGTGTCTTTGTCTAACGTTTATTGCCCAAGTGAGAGGAGAATTAAAATATTACATAACCAGAACAAAGAGTCAAAATCAAGACATTTGAGTTGCAAAACAAACCTTCAAAGACTATGATTGAGACATAACTTCAGAGACAAAACTTTTTTGAGACCCTGATGTTGAACGTGGAGGACTGACTTAGCCAAGAAAAAGAAGGAGCACAGCATGTTGTAAACATGACGAGTCACCACACAGAGAGGACACAATCACCACTTACCTAATGAAAAAGCCTAGAGAGAACTCAGAGAGGGGGGTTGGGGAAATTGATGATGGGCCACATGAATCAGAATGGTGTGTGTGACTTGGTACCTGGAGAGAAGAGTGGAGAAAGATGGAGATCCTAGCCGGAGACACCATGGGGTAAAAGACCATAAGGAAGAAAAAGTTGTGGAGAAACTCACCATGGAGAAGACCCCTGGCTCACCGCATTGCATCAATGCTGCTTAATGGTGTGGGGCAAGGTGCAGAATTTTGAATTGACTATCTATCTATAAGAGACTGGACTTTAATCTAGAAGATACAAGGAATAACTTTCAATTGGTTTGATCAGTTATCTGCCACTACTAGAAATGGGGGCTTCACAGCTAAGATGATTCAATTCTAGTGAAAATAAAGTGCTATTTTTGCACATGGTTCTATGGCCCAATTATGGCTGCATGAGAGGGGGTTGTGCTGTGGTAAAATGATGATCAGTGGCAAAGATGAAGTTTCTAGATGAGAATGAGGTTTTTGAGCACAAATCTCCATGGACAAAAATATGGACAGACAGAGAGCCCACCCACCAGTGCTCAAACCATGGTGCCTTCATGTCCATAAACATAACAGAAGACATAACAAGGATCTGGAATACCAGCTCATGGAGAAAATTCAATAATTGCTGACTAAATGGGAAAGACATAAGGAAGAACATCTACTATTGTACTAATCAGAACCGTCCCTGGATGTTACAAGTGAAAGTCCAAAAAAAACTTGATAGCTCTGCACTCATTAATTCTGTTTCTTCAGACATCAAACCCAGGTATTCCCCCCAAATTTCCAGAAGGCCAAAATAAAATGTATGAGTATATGAGTGTACACAGATAATGGATACAAACATATGCTATACACATAGGCATTTGTGCACAAGTATGTATATGTCTATGTCTACACACATAGACATGTATATATGTTTTGTCATATATGTACATGTGTATATATCAAAATTCTATCTCCACAAAATCAGATCAGGGTAAAAATTAGAAGGATAAATTCAAGAGTCAAGATAACTCTCTTAAGAATTTCAAGATAGAAAACTGGGAAATTTTGCCCCAAAATGATTGTGCAAGACTACTCCTTCTTACCTCATAACAGAAGGTTGATTTTGCTGGAGAAGCAATTTGCCTATTTAAAAGACAACATTTTCCAACTTCCTTCAATGATAGCAGTGTCCGTGGGGATGTATGCAGAAATAGCAAAAACAGGCTTCAGAGATAATATCTTTTTGTTTCTTGCCTTTGCTTTCTTCCTTGTTGAAACTCAAATGTGATGGATGATGCAATGGCATCCCCACTGTGAGCCTGTGGAAGGAAACCAAGGGCTAAGAAGACAGGGGAGAAAGACAGAAGGAGCTGTCTTAGTATTCCAGGACTATCTGGCCATGGTACATGGATCTAAATTTATAGATTAGTTGCTATTTCAAAAAATAGCCCAACAATCTTACCTCTTTGTCCCGACCGGCAGGACACACCAACGACGGCGGCGAACCTAGGTGGGGAGGAATGAAGGGACAAGAGACACGAGGGATGACAGCAAGACAGGGGTCTGATCAAGCTGCAAACTTTTATTGTTCACACAGGGGTATTTATATGCTGGGGATGGGGAAGCTCTCTTATCAGCAGTTGCTGGATGTCTTCACAAGGTGAGATAACCTCAGGATGTTTCAGGAAGACAGATGGCCGCAGGATGTCTCAGGGAGATAGATGGCTGCAGGGTGTCTCCCAGGCAGGATGTCTCTTGTAAGTGTCAGGCTATTTGAAGGAGAATTTCCTTCTAGCCCCAGGCACCTCTTTATTTCACTGACTTAATATATAGAGTCACACATTACTTAACAACAGGGACATGTTCTGAGAAAGCCATTTTTAGGAGATTTTGTTCTCCCATGAACTTACACAAACCTAGACTGCATAGATCAGTCACTTGATATAACCTCTTTTATACCTAGGGTAAACACAAGTTGGGTGAGGCTGCTGCCAGCAAAACAGGGCGGGCTGTTTTACAAAAAAACTAGCTTATTATGAGTAGAGGAATATGCTCTAAAACAGTGATAAATCGTATAGTGTGTTAAACACATAAATCAATAGCATAGTTATTATTACCAAGTTTTACATACTGTATATAATTGTATTGATTTATTTTATACACCTGACAAAACAGTAGGTTTGTTTACACCAACCTCCAATAAACATGTGAGTAATGCTTTGTGCTATGAAGCTGTGAGGGTTATGATATCTTTAGAGAACAGGAATTTTCAGCTCCATTATCATCTATGAGACCACTGTTATATACACAGTGTATTGTTGACTGAAACATCAAGTAGTGATAACTGTATTTATGGAGAACCAACTGTGAGTAAGACCCTTCCTTGGGTACTGAGAATATAGAGCGAGTCAGGCCAACATTTTCCCTAAAGAAATTTATTGTCCAGGGGAAGAGAGATCTAAAAACCAGTAATTATGGGATATAAACAATCTAAAAAGTAATATGGCAAACTCTGAGCTTCTGTAGTTGTTGTACTTCAATATATTTCTCTTGGGTCATAATATGTCTAATTCATATAATTTTCTATTTTCTAAGAACTTGTACATACATTGAGAGTGTGTTGTCCATATTCATGACAGCATTTGAGGCTAGTTCTTGCACTGATTTTAAGAAAATACTTAGTACTATTCATGCACAAGGCATTGGCTAGGTTTAAGGAGAATACAAAAATTAACAGCCAGCCTTCATATAGCTTTGTGAGAGTCCCTAAGAGGTACAAAGCATGATGAATCCACATGGCCAACAGAGTCCTTCTTTCTTTAGAATCCCTGGTTGACAGAGAGACTTTAAAAAAGTACAGCAAAATGATAAGTGTTACGAAGACCAGTTAATAAATGTAGAAAGAGTACTAAACCATAAATTTGGTGTGTTTCAATTCAATCATAGCTTTAGGCAAGATTCATAAATGGATTTTAAAATTATTAATTGAAAACTCAAAAGAGTTTTCACACAAAGACCTGCACACTGCTTATAGCAGCTTTATTCACAGTTGCCAAAACTAGCAAGTAGATGAAAAGATAAATAAGTTATAGAGCACCAAGACAATGGAATATTATATAGGGATAAAAGAAAATGAGTTCTTAAGCCACGGCAAGACTTCAAGAACCTTTAATGCATGTTACTAAAAGAAAGAAGCCAATCTGAAAGGCTACATACTGTATGATTCAAATCATACAACATTCTGAAAGGCAAAATACAGAGAAGGTATTTCCCAGGGCAAGGGTGAGAAAGGGGATGAACAGGAAAAACGTAGAAATTTTTAGATCAGAGGTAAGTCTGTATGATACATGTCAAAATCCATAGAACCTATAACACTAAGAATGAACCCTCATGTAAGTTGTGGACTTTGAATTATAATGATACAGCCATGTAGGTTTATCAGTTATAACAAAGGTATTACTCTGGCTTATAATGTTTGGTGGTGGGAAAGTTGGGGACACTGGGGAGTACTGGGGATCTCTGTGCCATCTGCTCCATTTCTCTGTGATCTTAAAACAGCTCTACAACAATAGTCCATAGCTTTAAAAATTTACTAAGTGAAACATTTTGGGGAGCAAGATAGTCACCTGGTGCCCAAGTACCATCCCATAGACTTCTAATAATCAGAAGAGGAAAATAAGTCTTTAGGCTAGAGAAAGCTTATGGCTGCTGTTCTCTTCCAGCATCACTGGACACTATGATGTGCTGGTGGTGGGTTCAAAATTATATATGACATTTTGCTGAGAGCCATTGCTAAGTAGGAATGACGCATGGCAATTTCCTTGTCAGCCTACCCAGTGTTGCTTAGAGGGAGGACTCTCCATTGTGGAAATGGGCTTGCCTTGGACCCAGGTCATTTGCAGTGACATTGCATGAATGTTTGAGAAAGGTGACCCTGCTCAAGGACCAGGGTGGATCTGGGTTTAGGGAGGATCCTGCTGGGAATAGGGAGTATCCTGCTGCCTCAGGCACCCGCTCCTTGGATTTAGGGCCTTGGGTTTAGGGCAGTTCCAGGTTTAAGGTGGACTCTGCTGGGAATAGGGCGTATCCTGCTGCCTCAGGCGCCCGCCCGCTCCTTGAGTTCCCGTTGAGTTCTCGCGGGATTCAGAGAGTATTTTGGGATGCAGAGCCCGGTGGAGGTGTGGAATTTTTCCCAGAACGTGCGTGTAGAGTGCCGGTGAGAGGTCGGGAATAAAGAGTTGCTGTTTGAATCTACAAGGCGGTGTGGTGGCCCGGTGATTTTGTGCCCAGCCAGACTGCGGCAACATTTTCTTGCTGAAAATGTTTAGTCTAAATATAATCAAGCTTCTAAATCTAACTTGAAGTTTCTAAAAGATACAGGGAATGGAAATCCAACTAAATGACACTATGAGAAAAAAAAACAATAGAAAACAAGGAACATTCTGTATGATACCTGGTGTGGACTCTTCTAAGAGTTAATGATACTTAAAGAAACAATTTTTTAAAGTTGGGATAGAGATATTATAGACAAAAAGATACTAAGAGGATACCATAACCAAGTACAATGCATAAATTTTGACTAGGTCTTTGGGTAAAATAGGGAAATTTGAATAAAGATTAACATTAGATAATAGTATGGAATTAATGTTAATTTAATTAGATCTAGCAATTTTACTGGGGTTGTACAGAAGAACTTCCATTTTAAGAGATGAGTGCTGAACACTTGCAGTACAATATCATGATATCTGCAACTGAAGTTCAAATGTTTCGGCCAGAGATAAAGGAAAGTAAAGAAAGCAAATATGGTAAAATATTAGGTACAATTATTTGATTAAAGTGTAGGTCCTTGGGACATTTATGTATCTTTTCCTCAGGTTTTCTGTGTGCGGGAAATTTTCCAAAATAAAAATTGGGTGAAAATAATGTATCTTGACTAGTAAATTGTTTCTATGAGCCATCACTTGTATTTCGCATTTTCTTAACTAAACTAAGGAAGTGTTTGTGTTCCCCATGTAGAAATCAAGATTTCAGGATACCTGTGAGAGGGCATATGAGAGTGACAGTGTTCCCGCCATAAATTACATTTTCACATGAAACACCTCTATTTAGACACTTTGGAAGTTGAAAACACAAAATGTATGGAGTACATTTTTTTTGCACCATTACAAACACAGGTGAAGCCCAGGCAAATTCTCATGGTGAACACGCCTCATCTGGCATCCAGACAGATATCAAAAGGTGTGGGAGGCCAAGTCAAACGGAAAGTACTTAAGAGACGACCGGTAGCTGCAGACATGAGCTGTGTTTGCTTCAGCCTTAGTAAGGACGCCTGTGTCATCTGAGAGCAACATTTGTGTAGGTAAGATTACATTCTTTGGTCCTTCATAAGAATATACTAGGTGGGTGTGTAGAACCAATCTGTGCCCCTGTTTAGAATTTATACTAATGATTTAGTGTAAATCTTTTTATACTGTTTTGTATATAAATTCTAAACAGGGGCATGAATTGGTTCTATTGTTATATCCAATGTCTCCTTGTTCTTGTTTTCTGATTGTTTTTTGGTTGTCTTTTACGGCTTTTGTCAGGTTAAGAGGAATGTTGGATGAGAGAACAAGAGCAGTTGAGGAATGGTGCTTGCTTATACCCATGTACCACCAGGAGAGCACCTCTATTTGGCTTTGTATTTGTACCAGGGTGCATACAAACAAGTGCCTATATTTGGTCTCTCAGCAGGTTCCTACAATTACTAATAGCTAACATGGAGAATAAGACTTGGATTAACTCCCATGAAAACGTCTCTCCCAACACTTCTTAACAGTTTCATAGTTGAGGCACAATCCTGAATCCCAGTGAAAAACTCGCCACGCCTTGGTGTTGAATATCTTTATGGATGATTACTGCAAATTCAATGACAGTATCAAAGAGTCTCTTGTGCAAGTGATACAAGCTAATGTTTGCCCAGAATTTTGGAATTTACAAAACACTTTTTTTACATTTGTTATTTCACTCTGTGTGGCATTCCTGGGAGATGGATATGGTACTCACTTCACAGATAGATATATATGTGTATACACACACACACACACACACACACACGGCTTAGAAGGGCAATATGTGCCCAAATTGCTCTACTAGTAGGTTGCAGAGCCAGCCGTTGAGTTCATGCCTCCAAAGTTGAATCCTGCTCATTGCAGGTATCCAGTTACAACACTTGTGTAGAAATGGTACTGATCTTTACTCCATTCTCAGCCAATCCTTTAACCCAAAGCACACAGTACATGCCTGAAAAAAAAAAAAAAAACATGAAAGAAGATCCTGTGATTCAAAGCCCAGTGTACTAAAAGTTACTTAGGAAAGTTACATGTGTAATGGTCAAAGGATGAACAGTTGTGAAATTCTCCAGTCTGGGCTCCAGTCCCACTTCTACTTAGGAATGGTGCAATCCTTGGCGAGTTCCATCCCCAAGTGAGTCTCTCTCTTGCCCCACAGGGCTATTTTAAGGATTGAATAAAATAAGGCAAAGACAGACACACACACATAGTGTCATTTATTACTTGGTAAATATTTGCTTATCATTATGCTTCAAGATTTTTTTTTCTGTCTTTCTGGTCACCCCAATTGCCCAAGCCTTCATCTGAAAGCAATCATCTTTTCTGGCCAGCATTTTCTATATCACATGTACTTTTATCCTTTGTTTCAAAATTGAGTGCTTTCAGTGGTCTGAAAAAAGAATGTACTCCCTTCGTTCAGTGACCATTTAAACAATGAATGACTGGGAAAATGTCAAAACTCCTGTCCTCTTTAGCTGGTGCGGTGGCACAAGCCTATAATCCCAGTGGCTAGGGAAGATGAGGCAGGAGGATCCAGAGTTTAAAGCCAGCCTCAGCAACATAGTGAGACCGTAAGCAACTAAGTGCCCTGGATTCAATCCTAGGTACAAAAAAAAAAAAACCTCTTGTCCTCCAGGTGATTCACAAGCATAACAAAATACTGCTGAAACTTAACAATTTAACAACCTTCATAACAAGGTACATGAATATCTTTCAAGATAAAGCACATCATCTACCTTGATAATAAACTGTACCATAAAGAAAAGATAGGAGAAAAAAATTCCAATTTTCATGTGTTCTTCACATAAAAAGACTCATACTGCCTTCTCCACCATACCTTTATTTATGTTAAGTAGATGATAAGATATGGTTTCCTCTCATCAGTGAAATACACTATAGGTTGCTTCAGGATTATTTATGCTTGAGACAGAGAAGTCTGTATAAGCTTGGAGAAGGCAGTGAATTTTCTATCACTTGATCTCTCTCTCCATTGGAAATGTGTAATCTGCATTAATTTAGCAAACATTAAGGTTAGTGGAAGTTCCTAAAATTTCCCCACAATAATATCTTTAAGAATATAGTTAATATTCGTAGTAAACCCAAATGTGTAAATAAAAGAGATTTGTAATACCTTTTTCTTTCTCACTTGAAGGTAGTCTTCTAGATAAATCTCAAATACTATGCTCTCTGCCACTTTTTCTTTACTGCGCTGTTTAGAATCAGACTCGATGTCATAGAACCCCTGGACAAAAAGCCCTTTGTTGAGACCATACCTTATACCACTTACCCATGCTGTAGCCCTGAGTTTACTTGACAGTCTCTCAGACTCTGTCTTCCTCAAGGGCAAGGACTATAACTTAGCATCTTGAAAACTCAACATCAAATGTTTTAAACCTAACTTGTGGGGATTTTTCCTTCACTTCTGAAACTCACATAATTATTTGCAGAGATGCCTTAGAAACAATGCTTGTTTCCTCTTATCTAAGTGGAAATTTCTGGCAGGTCAGGGCTCACAGCAAGATGATATAACAACCTGGGTCTCTTGGCATCCTCAGGCCCCAGAGATAACTCAGAGTTAATCCCTGACCGACTTAAAATGAAGTAGAAGTTGTACAAAAAGATTTCTTTTTTACAAACCTGATTTTTGTTGAGGTTGGGGGGAGGCCATGTGCTAACCTGTTTAGTTTCTTAGTGACAGCTCTCTCAACTGTAAAGCAGGGCAGCCCCTGTGACAGTTAAATGACAGAGCATGCTGAGTGCTTAGAATTTGCCTGATATATGGAAAGAGTTCCATAGTAGTGATAGCCATGGTCTTTTGACCATTATTATTATTATCGTCATGGTGGTGGTGATTTCCTCAAATGGCTCTGGTTTGTTTGAATAAGGATTTTGTTCATGCCTGTGCCTAATTTCTATAAAAGGACGGTGTAAGGAGCGAATATAACAGATTATGATTACCAAACAAGGAAGTGTCACAAAATATAAAAAATCCTCTTTAAAAAAAAAAGTGGCTCTGGGAAAAGGACACATTAGCTCCAAGAAAAGCCTAGTCTAATGGTAAAGACCTGGACTACAATTCAGGAGACCTTGGTCCTAGATCCCCATATTGCCTGTTTTATTAGTTAGCTGTGTATACATGAATAAAGTTGCCCAATATTTGTTGTTGCAATGTCCTCACTATAAAATTGCAATACTTATAATTATTATTGTGGGCTGTCTCTCACAAAGAGGTATTATGGTGAGCAAATAAAAACGGGTAATGGTTTTATTTGCATTATAATATTACTTATATATGTTATCAATGCCCAATGAAAAACAAATCTCTGTTAGACGTAAGATCATCAACTGTGTTCATATAATAGAAAAATGCCTGGAGTATTGGTTTACTTGTCCCAAAGTATTGGTTTACTTGTCCCATAAGTCTAGATGAGTCAAGACACAAAGATGTTATGTCCCTAACTATAAACCTGCCCTAGCAATCTGTGGCCCACCTATCCATCAAATTATATTATGTGTAAAGTACCCTAAAAATCTGGAAGTTTCTTGTTAACATAAAATAATCTCATAATGATTGCTTATATAACAAAAATTCAACGATTTTGGCAACTGATGCTAAAACAACAGGTCAAAAGTATGGTGGTCAAAGGTAAATTCCCTTGCTCTGATTAATTCATATGCACTGCAGTTGCTGTAATGTCATGAATTTATCAACTCCCTTTTTCCTTATCAGGACATCATTTTCTTCAGTCATTCAACATGAGTACGATGGTAGACACCGCCATTTTTCTGGGGAAATTTCTGTATTACTTTTTAGAATCTGTAGCTTTCAAGATAATTCCCAGGAAAAAAAAGGATGTTGCTGGTGAGATTGTACTTATAACAGGAGCTGGAAGTGGACTTGGGAGGCTCTTAGCCCTACATTTTGCCCGCACTGGGGCCATTTTAGTTCTCTGGGACATTAATCAAGAGAGCAATATGGAAACATGTAGACTGGCCAAAGAAAAGGGTGGTGTGAAAGTCTTTGCCTATAAGTGTGACTGTAGCAACAGGCAAGAGGTCTACAGCGTCGCTGATCAGGTAAGCTGACCGATGTTCTTTGCTTTGATGCTCAAGAATATTGCATCTACTGTGCACTTTTTACAAAGACAGGACGAAAGTCATTTGTCATACGCTTCCCCCCACATTCTATATGTGTCTCCAACTTGCTTCTGCATGTCAGAAGTCTGGCTGTATGACCTCCAAAAATAAGCAGAGCATACAAAACTGCAAGTGGAAACTTGAGCAGCCTTCAGAGCCCAATGTTGCCAGACTGCTTTTTTCAGTGACTCACTATCAGGAGTTTGTAGAAACCGTGCATACTCCTGGCTTGCTACTCGTTGCTTGTGCAATATTTACAAAGTTATTCTCCCTTTCTACGTCCTTGTTTCTTTATCTGTAAAACAAAAGGACTGAACCAGATGAAATTCAAGATTATGTCCAGTTTTAACTTTCTATGTTTTATGATTCTAATGCCACTTAGATTCCATTCCATCATGTGATGATTCCATTATCATCAAGTTCTGAAAATATATATAACATGGAACATAAGGTAAAAGCATTTAGCATACTGGTAGACCAAGTTTCCTGTTAGACATAACCTATTGACATTTGTTCTAACTTCTTACTGAATATTAATAAATAATAATAGCTAAGATTAATTATATAGTTATATAGTACTTTTAAAACAATGGTATTGTTTTCCTGAGTGTTTTAACCATGAGATAAGGTGTTAGGCAACTGATGCAAATCAAGAGAGAGGAACAGGATAGAGTTCTACAGTTTTGTTAAACTCACAGTTCCCTGGGGAAAACAGCACAGCATACAGAACCACTGGATTGGCGGGGGTGTGGGTTATGAGACAGAGGGAGAGTGGGGACTACAGGCATATGCCTTTATTGTGGTTTCCAGGGGAAAGAACAGGCAATGCAGGGTGAACAGGTTTAAGATTGGCTAATTTTAATAATTTCAAGAGGCTCTAAGGCATAGGAGTTATCCTGATTTTCTGGTTGCTGGCCCTGGGATGATTGGGGTATGTATATAATCTCCCAGAGTTTGAGACTCCAATAAAGGGAAGTGATGAATATGTGGACTTAATTGCCTGCTCTTGAAGGAAAACCAATCAGCCTCTAGCCAAGGCCACAAAACTGGGTTAAGACAGCGCCAAAAAACCATAAACTAGCAAAATAAAACAAATAGCAGCCGCACTAAATTCATTACAAATAGCAATTTATGCACATAATAACTCAATCAGCACATTGCAACCTACTTAGGTACATATCATGATTATCATCACATTAACAAATGAGGAAGCTTCAAGGGACTGAGTGACTATGCAGCATCCCAAGAGTATAAAATTAGCTACTGGCAGAGCCAACGGTGTAACTCAGGCAGTACAGAGCTAAAGTGCACACAATTTGATAAGAGAATCCCCAAGGGATTATCCTTCCCTTTGGCAATCTAAGTCCCACTTTGTAATTCATTTATCAATTCATTCAATGAGATTTATCAAATCATTTTATGTGCATGTAAAAATATGGTATAATGAATTCCATTATTATCTGTAATTATAATTTACCAATACAAATTCTTTAAAAATGGTGAAACTTAAAAAATAATGAAATCACTACTCTGTGACATTGACCTTCTGAAGCCCCCTTCATTCTTCACTTTCTATTACTTTCTTCTTTTTGAGGGGGGGGTCCCACATGAAGTTGTTCTTCATAACTCATTTCCAGCTAGTAAAAATAAGTGTGTTATTGCTCCCTATATGTATTTTACAATGGAGCAAGAAAAATCGAAGTCAGTCCTCGTTTTACAAAAAGGGAAAGAAATGTGACAGTAAAAGTTCCCATATAAACATCCTTGGGGTGAGCTCAAGGATAAAGTCTGCTTGGCACGGACTCCCTTCCCAATACCATGTACTAGCCAGACTAAAAGCCTTGAAAAAATCTTTCCTCCTGAATCATATCCTACATAATCTTCACAATGAATAGATACTACTACTACTTTCTCCATTTGACCAGTGATGAAATAGAGGCAAAGAGAGTTTAAGGTTTAAGGTTTCCAGGGGAAAGAACAGGCAATGCAGGGTGAACAGGTTTAATCTCCTTATGACCTAGTTTATGACCTAAACTAGGTCATAAGGAGATAAGTGACAAAGCTGAAGTGTGACCCCATCCTCCTAACATCAAGGCCCATGTTGTATCCCCTCCAGGTAATCAACAAATACATGAGAAAACAACAACCCCCTCATAATCTTTTCCTGATTCTCAAAAGTATGATAACCTCCACCCTCTCTGTCTCCCAACAAACCTTTCTTTTCTTGATATCTAGTAGAAAATCCACCTAAAGCCTTTAATCAAAAATTATTTGTCATCATTGGAACATATCTGAAATTTTTCTTTTTTCACGTGATCCTATAAATAGCATTTTTCTAAGTCAACTACTTATCAATTACTTATCAACTCCCAATGCTAAGTATTAAATGTTAAGTATTAAACTTTACCTGCAACAGTTGCAACAAACTGCATGCATTACCCAAATCCTTGAAATTTGTGGGAGACTTAAAAAACAATGACAGGAGCCAGGCATGGTGGCACACCCTTGTCATCCCTGTAGCATGGGTGGCTGAGTTTCAAGGCCAGCCTCAGCAACTTACCAAGGCCCTAAGCAACTTAGCAAGACCCTGTCTCAAAATAAAATATTCTTTAAAAAATCAATCACAGGATTCTTAAGTGGCATAGAAATTAACACTTCAAAATTAGATTGAGCTATCCTCCTTGTCTCCAACATAGGAAAACAATATACAAATAAATTGCTTCGGTTAAAACAATCAGCTTCACAATTTATTCCCAGATTTCAGGTCTAATCATTAATATTCATTTTGTACATGCATGAGGTTTATAATTTTGGCTATTTAAAAAGTAATAATTTTGCTATTTAAAGAGTAATAATTTAAAGTAAATATTTAAAGAGTAATATTTGGCTATTTAAAGAGTAATAATTTTGGCTATTTAAAGAGTAATAAATTTGGGTGAAAACAACTTCTATGTGTAAATCGAAATTGGATGTGAATCTTTGTTACTCTCAAAAGCTGTGAATCACTTGACATGAACCTTAATTTCTCAGAACCTCTGTTTCCTCATCCATAAGCCAGGATAATAATGCCTTCCTCAACTGCCTCTCAGAATACAGGGAAAATTAAATCCCCTGATCTAAGTAAAATTCCTCTGGTGCCCCTAAGACTCAGGGCTTTAATTCAGATTGGATAACAGTGACCACTATGTCTTTCTTAAATTTTAATTAATTTATTTATTTGGGAATTGTTTTTTTTGTGCCAGAGATTCTCTCTCTTTGTCTCTTGACAACTTGGACACCCTTCTCATTGGTCTAGGATTGAGCTTTTATGCACACTGATTCATTCACCAAGCCAATAGGATGGCCTTCTTTAAAAGTTACCCTCTTGGGGATGTTTTCCTTAGTCCTACCTCTCTCCAAAGCAGAAGAGCCAGACCAACATCATTTCAGCAATATTAACTTTCCTTTTCATAGCTTGCTCCACTCAATGACATCAGCAGCAATAGTTACCTTATCTCTCCAAAGCATATTATGTAACAAATAGCAGCAGTGCCTGGACCCCTTAGAAAATAACGTCAGGGCAGGAAATGTTGCTTCATTGAAAATAAAGGAACAGTTTGTCATATCTGCCATAATATTCAATTCAGAAGGAAAAAAAGGCTTCAGAGTGTTTAAACATGCTTCATGTTTTGCCCCAGATCAGCTTTAGTAATGTCACCTACGAAGTCATAATTTCAGAAAAAAATGATGAGACAAAAACAGTTCCCCCAGTGTTTCCTGGAGCATGCTTTTCTCCAAGTGGGGCTTGTGGTGCATTGTGAATTAAGCCAGCAGGGAAAATGGGGTCTCCAGGAGAGGAGGCTTGAGAATGCAAGAGGCACAATGGCAGCAGCCCAACTGTGGACCTGGGGAAAGTATCAGTAACAGATTATTAAGTAGACTTAAGTCAGTTCTTTGCAGAAAAGTGCACAGTATCACAGAAGTCCATGGATACTGGATCAAACACATCCATGTTTGGGATGTCTTCATTCCAAGCACTGGTCAGGCCTTAGGAGGATGTGATGTGCTCCTGCACCTGCTCATAGAGGGATGGAGGAAAATGACACACACAGAAGCAATCATCAGACATCAGCCAAGCTGAGGGGAAAAAAAAACTAATAAAAATCAGGGTTCTTTAAATAAAATTGTCAAATTAAAATATGCTTTTTTTAAAAATATGATCAATCATAAAATTACTTTAAAATTGCTGAATTTCTTTATATAAGATAAAAATAAATATCTAGTTTTAAGGAAACCACAGCCATGCATTGCTTAACCACAGGAGTATATCTTGGGAAATGCAATGTTAGGTGATTCCATCACTGTGCAATTATCAATGAGAGTATATTTACACAAACTAGAAGAGTTACTGCATCACTAGACAATATGATCTTGGGACCACCATTTTGTATATGGTCCATCATTGTCTGAAATGTCATTATGTGGTGTGCATGACTACTCACAAATAAAATGAAGAAAAATATTTTCGGGGGGAATAAATATCAAAATGACCTTTACCACTTCAATTGATTTAATGTTTGTCTTGCTTCTGGCCAGGTTAAAAAAGAAGTTGGTGATGTGACCATTCTCATTAACAATGCAGGCATTGTAACAGGGAAGCCCTTTCTGGATATTCCAGATCACATGATGGAAAGATCATTTTATGTCAATGCCATCTCTCATTTCTGGGTAATTCTCCCCCCTCCCCCTTTTAATTTGCTTTTACGTGGTAAGTATGCATTTCTATAAACAACTGTTCATACATTTGTCTGTGAATATACCATTTAGGAGCTTTCCCCTGATAGACCGGTGGGGGTCTCATCCTTAACAAATTTGACCCTGTTGCATTTAACTTGATTTTTCCTGGTCTTGCCCTATTTCAAATTCTCAGGGAAATTCCCTTCTCTCCACCCTCTCCAGTATGATCTCAAGACTGATTAGGTTGTTCAGAAATCTTCCTATCCTAATGCATATTGAAATGTGCATAGACATAATTTGTCCATAAGTGAAAGAAGAGCTCATGAAAGGAGAAGAGGAATGTTTTTTAGAGTGGTGGTTTAGGTACATGGAAGACTGTTTATGAGAACAAAGGTAATGAAGGCAAGAGGAATAACATTTATTGTGCACTTACTCTATACCAAGCACCATTCTAAATTCTTTAATTTCATGTTCGGCCATGACACCATTTTCATTCTCACTTTACAAATAAGGAAACTGAGGCCCAAAGAGTTGAAATGAATTCCTCAAGTGGTAGGTGGTAGCTGAAGCTTGCCAAAGGAAGGAGTGAGAGGAAGGAAAGTTTCTTTACAGAGGGAAATTAGTGCATTGTTAACTCAGGACCATCTTCCCTGAGGCCTGGAGTAACTGGACAGCACTGTCCAGAAGCACTGTCTTTGACAATGGAAGTGTTCTTCATCTTCCCAATTGGGTGACCACTCATCACCTATGGCTACTGAGCACTTGAAATGTGATTGATGGAAACTGAGGGACTAATCTTTTAGCTCTTTGTCATTTAATTCATGTAAATGCATATTTAAGTAGACACGGATGCCGAGAGGCTATTTAATGCTTTGGAGAGTGCAGCCTAGAGAATAGGTAAGAGGACAAAGGTGGCTGGAATTACCAGAGGTGTTAATGCTGTGAAGGGGAAAAAAAATCCAGGAAGCAGGATTGGATGAAGAATGCAGGAGGTATGGGGGATAGAAACCAGGGCCTTAGAAGATATGAGGATTAGTGGGGAAGTCCTCTGCTCTTGAGTATAGGATTTTGGAATGGGTTTGCTTTGGGTATCTACCGGTTCCTCCCTTTTTCCACTCAACACTTTTATATACTCTTCACAGGCCTTACAACTATTTCTTTAATCTTCTTTCTTAGTCACCAGGAAGCCAATGAGAGTCCAACAACTGGTTTTTACTAATACTAATTCAGCACCAACAAAGTGCTTGACATATAAAGGGTCCCCCATAAATATTTGTGAAAATCGTTGACTTGCCTCCCTGTACCACACCATCTCAGAATTTTATTTTGGAAGAGAAAAATGCCCTGTGGTTAAATGGAGTCAGTCGATCCTAATCCATTCACATAATCTAAAAATCATCTTTGATTCTTCCCCTTTCCTGTAATACCTACATCTTTTGCTGTTCCTGCAAAATGTACTCAAGTGAACTTCTCTCCATTCCTGCCACCTTGATTCAAGCTCTCCTTCTCCCCATCACCAACAGCTTTTCATGGCCTTTCAACTTCAATAGAGATGCCATCTAACCAATCTTCATATGAGAGTGAGGTGATCTTTTCAATGCATTCATAAAATCATTTCACTTCCTTACTAATAAACATGTTTCCAAACACACTTAGAATAACAGGTACCTGTCATGACCTGGGTGCCCTGGCAAGAGGTGGCAATATCCTCCCCTGTCTCCCATCCCTCATACTGTCTACTTTCTGCTCACTTTCTATAGTCCAAAAGTCCTAATTAAACCCCAGGGCATGTCCAATTCTGTCTCATCCGAGGGTTTTTCACAAGCCATACTTGTAAGACTGGAAGACACCACACCACATGACACAGATCACCAAAGAGGTTTCCGCTTTATTACAAAAGGCTGTGTGTTTATATAGGTCTAAGAAGAGGTAGCAGGGGCTGAGGTAGATAACAGGTCACCCGTTTATTGGCAAGCTCTTCCATATGTCAGTTCCGGAGCCCAAGAAGTTAATTCTTATTGGGGCTAAGGCTTCCCACCAGCAGGGTTTGAACATTGGCGCCGGTGGGAACGTTTCGCGCCAGTGAAAGAAACAAAGAGGGGAAAGAGGGTCGTTAGACGCCATGTTGGGGTTTTTTTCTGGGGTGCTGCTGCCGTTATATGTTTTCCCAACATTCCTCCCTTTTTGTTTTCTTAGGAAGTGGGGCGTCATTGGTCAGATCTGGCTGCTTCCGGCTGTGCGGGGACGGCGTAGGGCCTAGAAGGGGAAGTGGAGGAATGTTGGGGGGGCAGGTCTGGGGATATCATGGCAACCAGAAATAAAACCCAGTGGCTATAGACAGCTACTTCCATAGGAGTGAAGTCTATGAAAGTTCCCTGAAACCACAAGTCGTCGATTGCGTCGAACCAGTCCTGGATGGAGGAAATAGTTGGTATCAGCCACTGGTCCTGTAACAGAGACTCTAGGAAATACTGGAAGCGTTGCCTTGACATGGCGTCACCAGCACCTGAAGAAAATCAGAGCGAACAAAAACAGGATGAAGATAAAAATTAAAGCAAATGTCAGTTTTTGGCAGAAGTTCCATGACGGGGGACTGACAGAGAAGAGGCCAAGGGCCATGAGGAGGCTTAAAAGGACATAAAGGCTCAAGAATCCAGGATGGCAGATTAAGAGGTTCTCCGGGCTCGTTGTCTCCCGCTGTCCGATGTCCATTGCATTCCATCGCGCCTGGTAGTGAGCTTCAGCAATGAGTGAGCTGTTCTCTTGAGGATGTTGGGGGTTCATTGGTCATCAGAGGCTGGTAGTACCTAAGCAGAGGCTGGTTGAAAGTTTGGTTAGAGATCTTCCGTAATTGGCCCTGTAGGAAGCGAAGCAGACAGGGCAGGAACAGACACATCAGGAAAAGAAGACATATGGGCCCTAAAAGAGGCAACAGCCACGATTGGAAGTGGGCTAAAAAGAAGGTGGCAAATGGGTTTTGGTTTGGTGGATTTTTCAAAGAGGTAGCCAAGTCGGTGAGCTTGACTACATTAGTTTCCACAAGGCCTGATTCATTGATGTAGTAACAGCATTCTTCCCTCAAGAAAAGACAGGTTCCACCTTTTTCGGCTGTGAGTAAGTCTATAGCTCGTCGATTTTGAAGAGTAACTTGAGCCAAGGATGTGACCTGCCTTTGTAAAGATGCTAGAGATTCTGCCGTAGAAGTGAGCGCTTGTTCAAGTTTAGAACTTAAGTCCTGTACAGCCCATAAGGAGTGTCCTAGAGCTCCACCAGAAATTCCGGCTCCCGCTACAGATACAGCCAGTGAGAGACCCACCAGTATTGGAAGGAAAGCAGCCCGCTTATTCCGCACTGGGGGAGACAAGAGGGCCTGCACTTCAGCTGGGGTATAGAGAGTCAATTGCGGGACAAGCGTCACCAGTATACATGGGGTAGAGGTGTTGGTGAATAAGATAGTGATGAGAGAACCATTACACCAGAAGAATGAGCCAGGTGGTGCATAGAGGGTGAAGTTAAAGGTGATGTTAGAGTGGCAAAAATTTGAGAGGTCTGAAGCCGAGAAGTTCAAAGGAACCACTGCAAGCAAAGGTCGAGTCAGAGAGGCACATAAGTAGCAATCAGTTGGTGTGATGGCGGGGAGGGTTAGATTTAAGAAGGTTACAGTTTCAGTAAGTAGTCGTAGCCATGAATACTGTGGTGGACTCCTGACATTAGGCTCATATGGATCCTGTATGGAGTCTAACAACTGCTGTTTCGGAATGCTTTATGTCAGTAGAGATTATAGCTACTGAGGGCTGGGAGGGTTGAAGCTCTCGGGAGATGGAGATGGAGCCACAGGGGGTGGGAGAGGATATGTCACAGTAGAAGGAAGCATTTACCCTAGAGGTCCAGCGTGGATGGTTAGGGTCAGTGATAGCCAATTGATAGCCCCCCGAGATCAATCTGAAATTTCCAACGCAGGAATCCCCGATACATGCAGGTGGGTTATGAATGTTGCATGACCAGTAGGGGCACCCCCCATAGGTTTCGGGCTACCATTTGCAGTAATCCTCTGTCTGATCATATAAGAAACAAAGGTAAGGCCTAGCGGCTGTTTTTAAAAGTTCAGAATTCTGGGAGGAGGGGGAAGGAAGATAGATGCATTACATCCTGTAGGGGTACAATCAACCAAAGAAACTAGGCGAGTGTAACGAGTGTTGCCTTGGACATATGTCTCTCTGACTTTGATCTCCAAGTATAAGAGGAGGACGACGATGTCCTCTGGAGAAAGGTGGTGACTGTGAAAATACCACTTAGAAGAGTGGGAGTCATGGTGGAGTATGGGCGGTTACACGAAACAGGCGAAGCTTTAGAGGATAGTTAGGATGTGGAGAGCAGGAGTAAAGGGGAGGTCTAGGAGGTGACTCTCGAGGCTCCTCTGTGGTAGTCTTGTCATCAGCAGATGGGGCCTCCTGGCAATATGGCTTCAACCTAGAAATGTGAATCCAGGGGGTGAGACAGTTGCCAGGTAAGGAAAGTTTGGAGGCGGTGGGAGTACACAGAATGACAGGATAGGGGCCAGGATAGGGGCCTTCCCATTTGGGGGCAAGAGGCCCTTTCTCCTCCGGGGTGTTATAATAGGCTAAACTCCCAGGTGTTGAGGGAGGAGTGTTTGGAGAGGAGACTGGGTTCGGAAGAAGCCAGTCCTGATATTTCCAGAGTTCCGAGCGGAGATGAAACAAGAGAGGTAAAGACAAATCTCGGGTGAGAGGTCCTTGTGAAACGACCAGCCCAGGGGGTATAAGAGGTCTTCCATACATTATCTCAAAGGGAGACAGTAAAGATGGTTTCTTAGGGAGAGCTCTGATCCAAAGCAAAGCCAAGGGAAGGAGTTTGACCCAGTCTAAGTTTAATTCCATTGTCAATTTGGTAAGGACTTCCTTCAGAGTCTGATTTACCCTTTCCACTTTCCCTGAAGCCTGGGGGCGACATGGACAATGGAAATGTCACTTTAAGGAGAGGGCTTGAGAGACCTTTTGTGTGATCCT
>NW_026000093.1:8858366-8865099 GCF_001458135.2 Marmota marmota marmota | reverse complement strand
GGCACGCGGCCCGGGCCGGGCGGGGCGTGCGGCTCCCGAGGTGCGCAGCTCTGCGGAGGAGGAAGAGACTAGGGAGCCTCTCTCATGTAAACCCAGAAGCCTCACACCTCAAAGGGAAGCAGGTCGCCAGAGGGTCCACTTCGACCAGTGAAGGTCTTAGTGGGGTGTATTCCCTCCTCCATACTGGGCGTCAGGAGTGTGCCGGATGATCACGGTCACGTCCCCTGCTGGGAGCCCGAAGGGAGTTGGCGAGCTGGGGAGGGGGGAAACTTACCTAGGCCCGATCAGTGGTGAGTGCAGGGAGCTCACGCCCAAAAAGACAGACAAGGGCAAAATGTGTCGTTGGTGACGGCGGTGGCAGAGATGGGGCTCGGTTTGTCGAGCACACCGTCTCCCGGGTTTCGGCACCACTGTAAGACTGGAAGACGCCACACCACACGACACAGATCACCAAAGAGGTTTCCGCTTTATTACAAAAGGCTGTGTGTTTATATAGGTCTAAGAAGAGGTAGCAGGGTTGAGGTAGATAACAGGATGCCCGTTTATTGGCAAGCTCTTCCATATGTCAGTTCCAGAGCCCAAGAAGTTAATTCTAATTGGGGCTAAGGCTTCCCACCAGCAGGGTTTGAACATTGGCGCCGGCGGGAATGTTTTGCGCCAGTGAAAGAAACAAAGAGGGGAAAGAGGGTCATTAGACGCCATGTTGGGTTTTTTTTTTCTGGGGTGCTGCTGCCGTTATATGTTTTCCCAACAATACTCTCTTTAACATAAGTACTCTTCCTCCTGACTCAAATAGGAGCTCCTTCACATTCTTCCGGCCTCTCGTAGTCACTGATTATGTACTTTTATAGCATGTGCAGGTTCTGTTGTTTGCTTTGAATCATTTACATAGTTAACAGTATAAGGTATCAACAAATACACATAAGCCTTTTTGGAGAAGGCAAATTAAGAGAGATGATATGAGCAACCACAAAAATCAAGGAAACAACTTCCATCTGAAGTTATGGAAGGAATCTTCAGACATTTGCAAAATTTGTGATATTTAAAAAATATTTCTACTGTTCTTATTAGCTCACCTATTCCAAAGTGAGGAAACCAAAATTTAGCTCTACCAGGTTTTGCCTGTAGTACTGCTAGTAAGAGGTTTACTTTTTTTCTTAACATCCCTCAAACCCACCAAGGTTCCTGGCCTGCCAGGAAATGATCTCTTTTATAAGTTGGGGAGAAGACCTATGGGCCACAGAGCAGGTATCTGTCTAGATTCCTGGAAGCTACCGTGGTAGGCTTTGGCTCCACAAACTATGAACATAAGTGAAATTTATTCCTAATATGGCACACCTATGCACTGGTTGCATTATCAAGCTTTTCAATTATATCCTGACAAAAAGCAGGCCAGACTCTTACTGACCATACATAAATAGGTCCATCATTGTAAAAGATGAAGAATCTCAGTGACAGTAATTGTAACAGCATCTGCCTATTGTTTTAAGGAGGTTTTTGGACAAAGGTAATGAATATCCTTCAAGTTATCTTTGAAATGGTTCTATTGTCTATAGATACAACATATCTTAGTGAGGTTACACAAGGTCAAATTTCATTCATATGCTATTCTAAGTTTAATCCATCTCGACAACAATCACCTGAATTCCAACTATGAGATCATTCTTACATTCTTCTGATGATTCAATCAGCTCATAAATCTAAACTAAGATTCCCCAGGAGAGATGGCTATCAATTCAAGAAAGAAAATTTCATTTGTACTGAACATACATAGATTTTTATTCCTGTCATCATTCCCACAACAATACAACATAATCGCTATTTACATAGCATCTACATTGTTTTAGTGTCATAAGTCATTCAGGGATGGCTTAAGGGATACGAGGTTAATAGAGATTATATGTAAATAATATACTATTTTTTATAAGGGACTCAAGTATCTCTGGATTTCAGTCTCCATGGGGGACCTGGAACCAATCATCCATCAATACCAAGGGACGACTGTATAATCAATTCTGTTCTGTCCAATCCTGCTCACAGTATTTTTTTCACAGCCTTCTGGTTATGAACTAAACAGATTCCATGGATCAGATTCAAACCCTGCATGAGTGTATGGTTCTCCTCACAGTGACAACATCAGCTCACCCTGGGAAGTGTGTTCCAGTGAATCAACTCCCCAGCACAGTCTACACTGCAGTGTAGCTTTAGTGTCTTTCTGAACTGTGTTTTCACAAGGCAGTGTCTGGTATGCTTGTACAACGAGAAGCCTTCAGACATGATGAGGGGAGCTTTCCAGAGAATTCCTTTACTGATGATAAGCCAAAATATAAGAAAGTAGAAACTGCTTTTAGGGTATATGACATAACTCTTTTATAAAGATTTGGTCAATTATTACAATGAGAGCACAGACAAATCACCAGAGCCTAACTACCCATCTGGGCAAGAGTGTGGTCTCTGATGAAGCATATTTGTATTAACAAACTTACTAGGGAAAAGACTGAGTTTCTCATTTGGATTTTACAGTTTTTTCCTCACACTTCCTCAGAGCAGGTCCTAAAATAAGGTTAAGCTAATTAAAAAATGTGGAGTCTTCCAAATATACCCCATTGTTTCCAACACCCATGTAGCTGCAAACTACCATGTCAAGAATGTCAAACTAAGGGAACAAGTCTTGGTGCTTTGGTCACCTAAGAAATGCCAAAAATGACTTTGAATGCAAAAGCATCTCTACAGTTGTATTTTATTTTATTGGTTCTAGGGATTGAACCCAGGCACTTTACCACTGAACCACATCACCAGACCTCCCCCCCCCCCGCTTTTTAATTTAATTTAATTTTATTTTATTTTTAAATTTTGAGACAAGTTCTCGCTAAGTTGCTTAGGGCCTCACTAAGTTGCTGAGACAGACTCTGAACTCAAAATGCTCTTGCCTCAGCCTCCCAAGCTGCTGGGATTACAAGTGTGCACTACCACACCAGGCTGCAGTTGTATTTTTTTAAATAAAAATATAACTGGGAGCCAGGCACAGTGGTGCACACCTGTAGTATCAGCTGCTCAAGAGACTGAGGCAGGAGTACTGCTTGAGTCCAGGAGCTCAAGACTAGCCTGGGCCCTATAGTATGACCCAATCTCTAAATAAATAAATAAGTGAATAGTTGCAATTAACTACCTTAATAACCAGAGTGACAATTATTTCGTTTTGTTTTCAAGTACACCTAAGAGCAGGTAATAGTATATTGACTGGGTGAATTCAGATTTTTCAAATTTTATTTTATCTGATTTAACAATTCAAAAGCATAACAAAATTGAGTCAGGGCACAAGTGCTCCAGTAAGTGTATTCTGACAAGATAATAATTCTATTATCTTTCACAGATAATTATCTTTGAAGATCATGTAAAAGTAAAGAATGATCTTCTCATACTTCTTGTTTATAGCAGACTGAATACTACAGGACCAATTTTAAGTTACCACGTCCCTCGCCTTTATCATAAATAAGTTTCTTTTACTCATTAATTTTAATGGGCATTTAAATAAATGTATGAACTAAACACAGAAAAATATACAGATATATCTGTAACAATATCATTTTAGCTTTCAACAATAACTTTATAATTAACTTTATCATCATATTAAAATATAAAATACACACAACACTGGACTTAGCATCTCATTTGAAACTTTACAAGAAGAAGCCATAGTTGTGCTTGGTGACTTGATAATTACTCTCTATAAGTTTTAACATCTTTTAAAATGTTATAGGTGACCAAATATTTCTCATGAATTTACCCAACTTAATAGCCCCAAATCTTTTACTCATTAAAGTTGGCAAGACAGAGCAACACCATCACTGGCAATGTTATAAGGTTATCAAAGAGATGAAACTGACAACTTATAAAAGACAACACAAGAATCTATGTCCAAATAATTTATATTACTATCTGCAGTTCAAAAACATTATTTTTTATAGTAAACTCATCATTTTTTTGTAATTCAATTTAACTGGATACATGTTTGCATTCTTCATAATCTGAAATGTTTTGTGGAAAGAGAGGTAACCTATCTGACCCACAAACCACTGTGAAAAAATGTAGGAAACTCATTCATTGGACTTCTTCCTGGAAAAATAAGAGTTTATTTAACTATAAATGCAATAAGATAAAATCAAGCACATCTGATGCTTGTTTGCATTATATACCATACATGATAAAATCAAGGAAAAGATATGTCTGTTTATCAAACAAGTCTGATTTGTTCACACATTACTATGATTATAGATAATGTGTAAACCTGGATCCATATATAATTGTCAATCAATTTCCCAGGTATTAAAAATACTTTACAAATGGTCAAATACAATCTTGACAACGAATTGCTAACTCAACACTTATTCACATTTTTCTTCCCTCTAATGATAAAATCCATCTAGTGAGCAAAACTTATGGTTTTCTATGATCAGTTCATCTTCAAAATGTTCTTTAAAAACAAGTTCTCCAGTGATATATAAAGCTACAAACATAAATAGGTTCTTACACAGCAATCCCCACTTAATCCACAATTTTGCTTTCCACAATTTCAGTTACCTATGATCAATATTACATTGAACATGAAATATCAAAAGAGGCCAATTGTCTGCATCTAAGCAGAAATTCACCCATTATTTCAGCAATTATAGAACAAAAGTAGTAAGACAAGAGAATTTCAAAAGCAAAGGTGCCACTCTTTGCTAGGGGTGGTTACTCTCTGTAAGTGAGCACATCTGGGCAGATTGTCCATAAATGTGAAATGCTAGCACTATTAAAATCAAAAATCTCAGAAGAATAGATGATGGGCACTATCAAACCTTGATTGAATGCATTTATGGGAGAATCAACAGACTAATACAGCTGACAAAATGATTATACAAAGAACTGAATTTATACTGTCCCAGGAAAAGGATCACTAAAATAAGATTGTTTTAATAATCTTACCTCTGGCATGATCTTACCCTTATCTCTGGCATTAACTTTTCTATGAGACCAAAAGAACACACCTATTAGTTTCCTACACGCTAACCTCTAATTTTATTAGGTTGTCTGGGTTCTAATTTTACTAGTCAAAGTTGCATTGCCCCCCAAGAGATGGCCTTAGACAAGATTATTAGAAAATGCTCTAGCATGCCACTCTAGATGCTCTAGTATCTCTGCTTTATTTGAAAAATTTGTGAACAGACTTTAGACAAAAGGACTCAATATTGGGGAAAGAAATAATGGAAATGTTTTCCTGAGAAAACCTCTGAAGTTCAAGGATAAGAGAACTGAGATATTTTCATGACATAGGGATTCGAAAATTGGCTCAATATTTTACTTAATGATGAATGAATGAAGTTCACCAAAATCAGTAAAAATATATCTAAGACATAGAAGGCAATTCCAAAGCACCTTACTTGACAGGATGTGTTTGTCTTTCATTGAAATTTACCCTTTCTCAAGCAATTTCTCCATTCTTTCAATCTTTTGGGGTGATGTTGAATCTCATTTATGATAAAGTCTGGAAGTTAAATGCAATGAAATTTCAATACAAATTGCTAAAAACTATATTGATGAGCTTAGCATGCTTGAAAAACTTAAGTTTTAAGATTTTTAGTCAACCATAAATGTAAACATCTCCTTTGATTCAATTATCAAAAGGAAAAAGAAATCATATAATATCTCTTATAGATGAACACATAATAAACTCTAAGTTTCTTGTGAACAGTGACTATGAGTTTCCTACTTTTGTCCTGACACAAAATTTAATGTATCACAAGGGTGAAACATTTTGTTAAATGAAGAATAAATTCATCGAATACCAAACAAGTAAAGTAATAAATAATGAAATACTGATACAGTGTGCTTATATCTTCCAGATTTGTAAGGCCTTCTTTCCTGCAATGCTTCAAGCTAATCATGGTCACTTGGTTTGTATTTCAAGTATAGCTGGAATGGTCGGTACTAGTGGACTATCAGGTAAGCACTTCATTCAGTTATGTTGCTTGTATTTCCAAGCTGACAGCACTCAGAATTAGGACTCTCCCAAGATAGAGAAAAGCTCTTCGTGTACCATGGAAAGATCCCAGGAAAATTTGGCTCTATTTATAGTGCCGGTATTCCCTTCTGTTGCCCCACTTATAATTGCAGCTGCAGCATCCTCTTCTTTAAAAAAAAAAAAAAGAAGAATACGGTTAATGGTTCATTGGTCTTCTTGAGTTAAAAGAATTTAAAGTGATTTCAGCCAGGCACGTGGTGGCACATGCCTGTAATCCTAGTGACTCAGTAGGATCACAAATTCAAAGCCAGCTCAACAACTTAGCAAGACCCTGTCTCAAAATAAAAAGGGCTGGAGGTATGGCTCGCAAGTGCCCCTGGGTTTAGTCTCTGGTACTGAAAGAAAGAATTTAAATTTTATTGGGCATATAAGACTAGAGAGTTTGGCCACATGACTTTAACAGTGATGTTCTGTCCTCAAGCACAAGCCAGACAAAGGAGAAGGAGTTTTATTTTAAAAATTAAAATAATAATAATAATTCCAGGTAGGATTTGGAAGATGGCGGCGAGGGGAGTGCATTACCCCCGTGTGCTGCTTCACTGTGTGGGAGTATGACAAGTCAGGACGGCTAAAGGATATCTTGTTAGGAATTTCCAGCAATAGTGGGGTGCTCCGGAACCTGGAGGAAGGATTTCCATCGCACGAGGATCGGCTACGGGGACTCAAACG
>NW_026000093.1:8780775-8856622 GCF_001458135.2 Marmota marmota marmota | reverse complement strand
GGTTACACATCCACATTTTTACATGATGCCATATTAGTGACTGTTGTATTCTGCTACCTTTCCTATCCTCTACTATCCCCCCTCCCCTCCCCTCCCATCTTCTCTCTCTACCCCATCTACTGTAATTCATTTCTCTCCTTGTTTTTTTTCCCATTCCCCTCACAACCTCTTATATGTAATTTTGTATAACAATGAGGGTCTCCTTCCATTTCCATGCAATTTCCCTTTTCTCTCCCTTTCCCTCCCACCTCATGTCTCTGTTTAATGTTAATCTTTTCCTCCTGCTCTTCCTCCCTGCTCTGTTCTTAGTTGCTCTCATTATATCAAAGAAGACATTTGGCATTTATTTTTTAGGGATTGGCTAGCTTCACTTAGCATAATCTGCTCTAATGCCATCCATTTCCCTGCAAATTCCATGATTTTGTCATTTTTTAGTGCAGAGTAATACTCCATTGTGTATAAATGCCATATTTTTTTTTATCCATTCATCTATTGAAGGGCATCTGGATTGGTTCCACAGTATAGCTATTGTGAATTGTGCTGCTATGAACATCGATGTGGCAGTATCCCTGTAGTACGCTCTTTATGGTCTTCAGGGAATAGTCCAAGAAGGGTAATAGCTGGGTCAAATGGTGGTTCCATTCCCAGCTTTCCCAGGAATCTCCATACTGCTTTCCAAATTGGCCGCACCAATTTGCAGTCCCACCAGCAATGTACAAGAGTACAGAAGCAATTTCAAAAAGTTAATATTAGCAGATATTATCCACCCAGACTGTGGAAAATCTATAATGAATGGTAGCAGCATCTGGATAGCACCACTACTTCCTGCGAATTTCCTCCAACTTTCATATCCTGATTGATACAGACAATTTGTGTGATGTAATTGATGAGGAGTGATCACCCCCCTCTCTTGCTCCATAACATAGGAGTTCCACTAGGTGCAAGTCAAAGCAAATCTCAAAGACAGTCATCTCTCTGCCCTTGCTATAGGATCTGACTTTAGTTCAATAACACCATTAATTACAACATTGTCAAGAAAGGTAACTGGTTGGTTAGTAAATTGTGGATCTGGATGTGATATAAGAAGGAGCAACCCAGGTTAATTAGGAGATCAACAAAAGAGACAGTAAAAACTTGCTGTTCGAATCTATGTCATCCCTGAAAACTATGAAAACTGTGCATGACCAAGACTAAGGGATGACATAAAAGCTACACATTGACAGTAGGAGGGGTAGACAGACTTCCCTGAATTAGTTCAGTAAAACTACTAAATACACAAAGAAGCAAACAACCATGAGGACAATCCCCATGAGAAAGTATTATTCAGAGTTGCTAAAATATATTTTCTGAGATGTCCACTTTTTAAGAAAAAAATCATAAGATATACAAAGAAACACGAAAGTATGACCCATACATGGGGAAAACATAGGCAATAAAAATTTATCGTGTAGGGAGCCCATATATTGCACTCATCAAACTTCAAAGAGCTATTATAAATACATTCAAAGATCTAAAGGAGTCCATATTTAAAAATGAAAGGAAGACATGATGAAAATGTCTTTCAAATATCAATGATAGGAAGTAAAAAGAAAAAACAACTGTAAATTTAGGAGTGGAAAAAAATAACCATAAGAAAAGATTCACTAGAGAGACTCAACAGATTTGGGTGGCTGAAGAAAGAATGAGTGAGCTTAAATTTATATAAATAAAAGAAAGAAAAAACAAAATAAAAAATACAAAGCCTCAGGGAAATTTTGGGACACTGTTAAATACATAAACATGTACAAGATGAGAATAAGAGAAACAGAAGATAAAATATAAGAAGCAGAAAGAATATTTAAAGAAAAAAAATGTCTGAAAACCTCCTAAACTTGATAAAAAATTAATTTATTCTGGGGAGTGATATTAACCAAATTATCATTTAATACTGTGTGCATATTCAAATATGCAACAATAAATCGCATGAATATGTACAACTATTTTTTAAAAATCAGTGAATTTCAAGTATGATAAACCCCAAACACATCATAATCAAACTGTTGAAAGACAAATCATCACCATCACCACCATCATCATCATCATCATTTTGCAAGAAGCAAAAGGGAAAAAAAAAGTCTCATCATATGCAATGGAGTCCAAATGTATTAACAGATGACTTCCTAACAGAAACAATGGAAGCCAAGAGGCTGTGGGATGATATATTTGAAGTGATGAAAGAAAAATTTTCAACCAAGAATCTTCTATCTGGAAAATTCATATTTCAAAAATGAAGCCAAAAATGAAAGTGAATCAAAAACAGAGAATTCACTGCTATACCCAACTTTTCAAGAAATATTAAAGGAAATTCTTCAGAATGAAAGCAACTGAAACCAGAGAATAATCTGAAATCGCATGAAAAAAAAAATAGGAGTATTTACACTAGTAATTAAATAGGTTGTTTTTAAAAGGTAGTACAAAAGTGTATTTATTCTCCTTTCTTAAATTAATTGATTATAAAGATGATTGAGTAAATATGAACATAATAGTATTATTGGACCTTTAATATATAGAAATGCTATTTTTTTTATATTAAGAGCACAAATGAGATGCATGGAAACAAAGCTGTGCTGGACTAAGGAAATGACACTAGACACTAACTCAAATTCACAGGAGGAGAGGAAAAGAACCAGAAGGTTCAGAAGTATATATTATATAGTTTTTTTTTCTGAACTTCTGACTATATATACTTGTTGTTCTTTACTTTCTCATTTTCTATCAAATATAAAACTTAAGAAGCGAAAACTAAAACAATGTATTATCAGGCTTATGGCATACATTGGCATAATATATAATAATATAGCATTACAGTAGAAAAACTAACAGCTATATAGAAATAAAATTAAGGCAGTATAACTCTAAAGTAGATTCTGATAATTTAAGATACATATTATATACCCTAGAAAGACCTCTAAGAAAATAACTTAAAACATATAGTTTTTAAAGGGATATTCCTGTGATCTAAAGGGCACAGAACAGCTAAGCATTATAGTGCATACCTGTAATCCCAGCTACTTAAGAGGCTGAGGCAGAAGGATCACAAGTTCAAAGCCAGCCTCAGAAACTTATGGAGGCCCTAAGCAACTTGGTGAGACCCTGTCTCACAATAAAAAGTAAAAAGGGCTCAATATTTAGGCACCCCTGGGTTCAATCCCCAGTACCAAAAATAAATAAATAAACAAAATTTCAAATAAGCACAGAACACAATAAATTAAGCATACCTCATGGACATCTATATGCTACTCTACAAGAACATGGTACATGTTCTTCTCAAGTTCATATAGAACATTCTCCAGGATAGGCCTTCAGTAAGCTTGAAAGGAATGAAGTCAAAGAACATTCTCCAACTAAAATGGAATGAAGTTAAAAATCAAAAGCAGAAGAATATTTGGGAAATTTACAAAGATGTAGAAATACAACATAACAAAATTTATGAGATACAATTAAAGCAGAGAGAAATTCATGACTGTAAATGACATTAAAAAAGAAGAAAGATATGAAATAAATAATCTTCCACCTTAAGAAACTGCATACTAAATCCAAAGTGAGCAGAAATAATGAATAGTGGAGCAGAAATAAACTAAATGGGAAATGGAAAACAGAAAAAATCAATGAAACCAAAAGCTTATTCTTTGAAATAATCAATAAAATTAACAAAAGTTTAGGGCTGAGGTTGTGTCTCAGTGGTAGAGTGCTTGCCTAGCATGAGGAACTGGGTTCCATCCCCAGCACCACATAAAAAACTAAATAAACAAAATAAAGGTATTGTGTCCATATACATCCAAAAATAAAAAAATAAAAACTTTAGCTAGACTGTCCAAGAAAGAAATTAGAAAAAACTGAAACTACTAAAAAAATTTTTAAAAAGAGTAAAAGAGAAGACGTGACTACTATCATTACAGAAAGAGAAAGTATCATAAGGGAATACATGCAAACAAACTAGATATCTTAAATGAAATGGAAACATTCTTAAGGAGACACAAGCAAACAAAACTGACTCAAGACAGGTAAACAATGAATAGACACCAGGTGTGGTAGTACACCCAGTGGCTGGGGAGGCTTTTTGATTCAAAGCCAGCCTCAGCAAAAACAAGGTCCTAAGCAACTCAGCGAGACACTGTCTCTAAATAAAATACAAAATAGGGCTGGGGATGTGGCTCAGTGGTCGAGTGCCCCTGATATAAATCCCTGGTACAAAAAAAAATTCAAATACAGTCTATCCATGCAATAAAATACATGTACTGCCAAAATTCAGCAAAAAATAAATGCATCCTGTGAGAAGTAATTGATCCCACAGAATTTATAAGAAAAAGTAGCCCATACCTTATTATTATCTATAAATCATGTACTAGACAGTCTTTATATCTATAAGACTTAGACTATTATATATATGTATATATATATATACACACATATATATAAATAATGTAAGTGCATATATAGTTTATACATGTGTAATACGGCATATATTTTAAAATATATTTTAAAAACATATATTTTCCTAACATTATTACTAGAATAACAATATTAGTAAGAATTGATAATAATAAGTCATAAAGTGCTATTTACAATTAGATTGTCAAGGTCAGAAAGAATGTGACCAACCAGGATAAGATAGTGCCTTGATGTTAATTGATGACTCTTATGAACTCAGGGTTCCTAGGCACATAAAAGATAAATACAAAATGTTTAGAAAAAGAAAAGATAATGATAATGAAATGGTATACAATTGGGGTAAAATGACCTAGATGTTATAGTTTTTAAAAAATGTTAGAAACCTTTATGCCATTATTCTCCTAAAAGTTCTAAGAAACTTTTAGGAGAATAATGTAATAAAGACTGCCAACACTCAATTATGGAAAAATAATCAGATTCCAAGAATCAGCTGAGATAAACAAAATTTCTCTAACAAGTATGGTTCTAATAATTGAAAGAGTACATAAAAGTATAAAATGACAAGGTATTACTTTGTAGGATCTTTATTTATATTCTCATACATTTCAACTCCTATTGGATCATATTTATTTCTGTTGAATGCTTAAGAATGGTCGACCTAAAACGATACATTACACATGCTCAAGATACTTTTTTGGTAAAATTAAATTTACTATTTTATTACTTAACAGTGCACAATTATTTGATGTTTGGGAAGAAGAAAGAGGAAGAAAGATACAAATAAATCTTAAAACAATTGCTTTTATTTGTTCAGATCATCACAACACAGAAAATAAACAAAGGCAAGAAGTTCACTAGAGGAAATTAAATGTGTTAGCACTGTTCCTAATATTAGCCTGGAGAGAAAACACAAAGCAATCCCTAATATTTACTCTTTTTTTTGACTATTTAAAGCAACCTATTATAATCCCATGTCTGAAATTTAATAATTGATGCTCAAAATGACTATAAAAAAATACCACTCTAATGACATAACTTTTGTTATTGTTATTCCAGGTATCAATTTCTATTACCTCTACTGGAGCAGGAGTATGTGGCCCAAAAAATTTTCAATGCTATTTTAGAGGAACAAGTTTACCTCCTAATTCCCAAATTTGCATACTTTGCAGTTGTCCTTAAGCAGTAAGTTAATAGTGATCTCAATATCCCTTTGGTTGTTTGTAAACAAATTGTTCAAGCATTGCTACTTCTTTGAGAAACTTCACATTTTTCAAAAGATGAGAGGAAGAACTTTAATAGCACAAGGACAATTTATTGGATTCTTGCTAGCTGTGTCTTGATTACTTCAGACACAAAATTTAACCACTATTTAGGCCTTACAGAACATACATTTTTTTTGTTTGTTTGTTTCAGTACAGAAACAAATAGCATCTGAATTATTTGGGAGGTTTTGCTTTTCTGTTTTTGTTTTGTGCATTTCTGTTTTCAACCAATTATTTGAGTAGAGTTCTGTTTCGAAAAGAAAGGTTAAAATCCTGAATGTTCTGCTAGGAAGATATTAAAAATATTTGAAAAATTCCTCATTTATTTTAGTAAAACAGTTTCTACAACTTCCTACAAGGTCAGTCCAGTAAACTCTGGGATATTCATGGATGATTCCAACCCAGGCTTACTTCTAACATAATGGAGGCTTATGTTCCAGTTACTGCACTGAGAGTTTTGCATGAATTTTTATCATTTTTAGGGAATCCAAAGTTTAAAGAAAGTAATTTTGCATGATTAAACAGCTAATGTGTGCTAGATTCGCTTTAAACCAGTTTCCCAACAGATTACAAAGCTTTTCTATCAGGATGCACTCCTCCCCTGCTGTAAGTAAAGATTGCTTCCCATCCATCCAGGAGATGCCTCAGACCAGAAGTCTTTGAGATTTCAGATTTTTTCAGATTTTGGAATATTTGCATATACATAATGAGATATCCTGGAGATGGCACCTAAGTCTAAACATGAAACTTATTTGTTTCATATACACCTTAAACAAATAGCAGAAGGCAATTTTGTACAATAGTTTTACTGTGTCTGCATTTGATCATGACCTGTCAGATAAGGTATAGTATTCTCCATTTGTGGTATCATGTGGGTGCTCAAAAAGCTTTGGATTTTGAAGCATTTGGGGTTATATTGTTGGCAAATACCATACTTTCTTTCCTATTTATATACATTCCACATATTTCCTATTCATCCTTAGCTTGCCCACTTGGTTAGGCAGGTCAAGGTCCTGCACTGTATGATCCCCTGATGCTTTTCCCTTCCTCTTGTATCATTCATCCATCACACTGTAGTCGTTGGCCAGCTTACAGTCTCCCTGAGGACAAAACACATTTTCTGAATTGCTTCCCATTTGTGCTCCTGCCTAGGACAGCACCTAACATGTAATAAGCATCCAAAAATATTTGCTGAGTCAAGTTGAGAACCAATGGGCTGCTGTAAACAAAAGTGATCTGAAGATACAGCTTCTATCATCAAAAAGCTCAGGAGCACATTGGAATCACCTGGGCCCCATTTGATACTATAGATCCCTGGATGCCAAACCCCAGATATTCTGCTTAATTTGTCTGGTTTTCTTTCTAGTTTTAACTACTGTTTACTAGTCTAGTAAACAGTAGTTAAAACTAGAAATAACAGTAAGTCCAGGGCCATTTGATCTTTTGAAAGAACCAATGAGTGTAATATATGAATTAATTGGTACTTTTTAAAAACTAAAGGGATGATTCCAAGGTGGAGCCAAGATGGACAACATTGAGGGT
This sequence comes from Marmota marmota marmota, assembly GCF_001458135.2. Lineage (NCBI taxonomy): Eukaryota > Metazoa > Chordata > Mammalia > Rodentia > Sciuridae > Marmota > Marmota marmota. The sequence goes on along the minus strand of NW_026000093.1, from coordinate 8,849,387 downwards.
ATTGATGGCCCTCAACTAATTGTGACAGCAACACTTCTCTGCCCATCCCTCCCTAATGGGACAGTTGCACAACATAGATCACGACATTTCAAACTTTGTGGAATTTTCACTTAATCTTTGCAATGTAGTCTCTTCAACTACTGAAAGGATTGTAAAAGGTCACAACTTTTTTCTATGTTTTTCTCTAGTCTAATATCTCCAAAAATGATGATCGTCCTTGGGGAGTACCTTGGAGCAGATACTTGCATGGATTCTTTCAAAGGGAGAATGGAAGCAAATAAACCTCAGGAAGAAGTGGAGAGAAAATGCCAGTAATTAAGCTTCAAATAAATCAAATAAAAAGTGTTAAAATGCTAGACTATTTGGAATTCCTCCTAACGCTTCAAGTGTCCAGGCTACTAAGAATTACTGAAGCTTTCAAAAGTGCCACCCTTATTTCCAGGGCACAATTGACACACTGATATTTTTCTAAGCATTTAAATTATCTATCTGGTTTTTCCTGTCATTTTTTAGTCTGGTAAGTATGGACATCATAGCCTTTTCAATAGACTCTGAGCATATAGTTATAAAAACATATTAATGCAATTGGCCTCTAATTTAATTTGAAAATAGAAATATAAGATACTTTTAGGAGGCAGGTGGGATGGTGTATGTCTGTAATCCCAGTTACTTGGGAGTCTAAGGCAAGAGGATTACAAGTTGGAATCCAATCTCTGCAACTTAACAAGACCCTTTCTCAACATGGAAAATAAAAAACAGGCTCAGTGGTAGAGTGCCCCTCTCCAATCTCCAATACAGAAAAAAAGAAAAGAAAGAAAAAAAGAAAGAAAAAGAAAAAGAAAGAAAGGAATGCATTTAGGAAAAAAAGATAATTTTAAGTAATGACCTCATAAATCAGTTTTACTGCTGATAATTTTCAACATCAGATTTAAAGACACATACTTTGTAATTAAGAAAAATAGTGTTTACTTCGAAAAGTGAAGGCTTATTTGTATTGCTCATTAATCCTTCTGTTAGATGATCACATGAAGGCCTTAGTGGGATCAAACCTGCTCATTGGATAAAATAAATCTGTAACTCACCAATTCTATTTGCATCCCAATGTGTCAAACAATTCCTAGCTTTCTTTATTCTATTAGGAAAAACAGTACACATCAGATTTCTATTAATTACTGGTTTGTGAGCAAAACTTATTTTTATAATAAACTCAATGAAATGTTGTTTCAAGTCATTTATATGGGAATACACAAATTTTTAAACATTTAAAGTCATGAGAATGTGTACCTCCATGTTGCCATTTCATTAACATTGCTAACATTGATACCTTCCCAGTAGGGATAGTGGTTGAGCTGTGATTACTAAACATCGATCTAATTTTGCCTCTGTTGGGGTTCAGGAGCTAATGAGTAATGGTAAAACCAAAAACTGAAAATTCAAGAACATCACAGGATACATTCTTTTAACCAAAGAGTGAGTACACAACCAAAGAGTGAGTACATAAGATCAATCCTTTTACTGAGGACATACAAAGACAACACAGTTTAACTTGAAAAAAGGAAAGAGAGAAATATTGAACTAATAGAAGAATGAAACATTCTAAAAAAGTAGTATTTTTAAGGAAATGAAACTTTAATTGCTTCATTAGTAAATTTTAGAAACACTAAAATTTTGACACCTCTCTGCCTTCAAAAACAAGTATCCGAAGCACTTTCTACATTTTCCTTAATGTCTCAGGAGCATTAATATATTTTTGTCTAACAAATATCTTTCAAGAGGTCATTTATCTCTAAATAAACTGGTCCACAACCTATCAGCTTTCACGTCATTCAGTGAATAATATATTCCTACTGCTTCTAAGGTTGGATCTGCTTTACATTTGATTGTCTATCCTACAGAAAAGTTTTTCTGTGGAGGGAAGAGAAATACTAGGGACTGAACCCAGGGGTGCTTAATCACTGAGCTGCATCTTCTGCCATTTTTATTTTGAGATAGGGTCTTGCTAGGTTGCTTAGAGTCTAACTAAGCTGCTGAGACTAGCCTCAAACTTGCTATCCTTCTGCCTCAGCCTCCCAAGTCACCAGGATCCCTTCGCTCCACACATATATATTAGGTATCTACCAACTATGGGTGCTAGAAATAGAGGGGTGAATAATGCAATCACTGAATGAAGTACAAGAACTTTCTGATTGTTGTTTGGCACACAGGAACTTTTGGTTTTCTGGTTAATATTTTTGGAAATCTGACCTCTCATCCACTAGGTATACACTATGTAGAAACAGCACAGTCTGATCCTCTGTTGCCTTTTATTTGTATTCACATAGTGTGGGGAAAGCTAACAAAATCTTATTCCTTTTTGCATGAGAATTCTCTCCTAACTTTCTAGTTCTGTTGCCCTGGCAATCCAGTAAAGCATCCTATGTCAAATATGTTTCTAAGCAACCCTGCTTATGGTATAAGGGATCGATGAAGAGTTATAAATGAATAATAAATACCCAATGGGGAGGAGTAATGTACTCTGGGCTTCCCTGGTCTAGGGGGTTCTGGGCAATGGGAACTTGGAGGCTGTGCCCATGGCATTGTTGACTCTGTGAGCCATGAAAGCAGGCACCACATTTGACCTGTACCAAAACTAGCATTTGAAGAAACAATGTTCCTGGACCTTTGTGTTGACTGCTGCATGGACTTCTCCAGTCTTACTCCCAGTGTAGGGTATGAACACCTGCCACTATGCACTGGTGTGGTGGCTTCTTCTCCCTGCCTATGTGCCTCCTCTTATCTTGAGTCTGAACATTGAGTTGAACATCTGAAGTCTCCTGGTGGCATTGTGTTTTTTCTCCCTATTTCAGTATCTTTGAAACTTTGGAATGGTTTCTCTAGGTATTAGTGGAGCACTGGTTCCAAGTAACTGCCCCATAACAAAATCTGAAGACGCTCAAGTTCCTTAGATAAAACAACATAGCATTTGCATATAACCTACGTACAATCTCTCATATGCTTTAAATCATCTCCAGATGACATATAATACCTAATACAAGGCCAACACATCACTGCGTTTGTGTGGATTCAGCATAATACTCCATGTGTGATAAACTGAACTTTTGGCGTTTTGTGCCTTTCTGGAATTTTTTTCCAGAATATTTTCTACCCAAGGTTGGTTGCCTGTGAACCTGTGAATATGGAGGGCCAACTGTACATAGTATCCATCTGTGTAATTGGTCTCAAATATTCATATACAGTCATGAAATCTATCTAACAAAAGCAACAACATTGAATTGCCTGGATCTGAAATATGGCCACTTTTGTCACTTCCTTCCACCAAATTCTTAAAAAGTAGCAGACATTATTACCTTATGTACATATATGCATGACCAATGGGATTCTACAACTAATGAACAATCAGAAAAATAAGAAATTATACCCTATTTATGTATGATATATCAAAGTGCACAACGCATTGGTCATGTAAAACTAATTAAAACAAATAAAAAACAAATTTTAAAAAAATAGCTGGTTACAACAAGACTTTCCTGTGCAGCCCCCACCTCATGAACACTTTCCACTTAGATAAAGTGGAACACTTTCCACTTGATGGATGTTAGCTTGGAGAAGTACAGCTTCACTGGGGCATGTCAGTCTTTGAAAATGAAGATGCATTTTTGCAACAGAACAACATTATAATTGGTAATAACCCTTATCCTACAAAAGTCTTCCTAGTCCAAAGCAATAAATATAGTTCAAAATGTGAAAAATTCAAACATGGGGGATGCTATTTGATAATGAATTAGTCTTTTAAAATTAAAAAAAAAATCTTAGTAGCTGATGAAATTGAAGTTGGTGATGACTGGGACAACTAGAATCTCCCAGTGGCATTGAAAAAAAATGAGAGCCCCTTCTTTTGCCTGAGTTCATTCATAAAAACAAGCCTTTTCTTTTCTTTAATACTAGGAAAAAGACAGATATTGGCTTCACATAGAAGGAACTTTCTAATAATACCAGCTGATCAAGATTAAAATGACTACTCTGAGTGTTAACAGGGTTTTTCCCTTCTAAAAAAATCAAGGAAAGTTAGTGGCTAAACCATCTGGGCCCTTTCTAGTCCTGAAGATCTCTGAGAGTGACAGAATTACTTGAGATTTATTCTTGCAATAAATCTCTATTGAGGACCCAAGAGCAAAGCATAAATATTTTTGAAATGATCAAATACACTTTTGACTCACAGACAAAATTCAGTAAGATAAAACGAGAACAGGAGAGAGTCTGAGGATAACTTTGCAGAATTTGGAAGAAAAACAATGAAAGTGGAGAAAACAAAGAAAATGGGAGATAGTTTTCCTTAGAAGAGTGACACCTTAGGATGAAACATGCTTTTCCGGGGAGGGATTTTAGAATCTCCTTGGAATGAGCCGTCCCAGAACCAAGAAGCAGAACTGAGCATCGCAGGGGTCCTTAACTCACTCTGACCTTTGATTTACTCAGGTGTGTGAACTTAGAGCTGGACCTGAATTGTTTAGAACATCAGAAGGGTTTTGAGAAGACTTGGAGAAAGAAAATTGTGATGAGCTAGCTAGAGAGAAGAGAGGTTTTCAAGGGGAGGACAAACTATAAAATGGGAGGTTACTGTGTTTCTGCTGTGTCTTATGTATATGGATTATCACTGCCGTCTATTCATGAATGTTGCAGTTAGTGCCCTGGGGAGATGGATGTGTTTGGAGTGATTCAATTAATGGAAAGTACTATATACAGTTTTCTCTCAATATGAAGAAAAAAATCCTTCCAGGAGGCCCCACAGAGTCAGAAACAGGAGATGGGTTCCTTGAGCTCTGTGGTCCCCAGCAGCTTCGGGGGCACCCCAGTGAAAGAGCAATCTGAGAGTCAGCGAGAATGGCCCTGCAAAGGTGGGACAGAGGCAAAGAGCCCAGTGCAAAACAATAACCGTGGGGCCCTCTGCTCAAAAAGCAGAACAAAGAACCGGAAAACCACTTAAATAGAAAGCTTTTTCCTTAAGATGTATTTCTGATCAATGATTTCAAAACATAAATTTTAGTACATCTAGAGCTGATGTGTCTCATGGTACAATTTTTTCTAAAAAGATTTAACTTCTTCTACATATCAATTGCATATAAGACTAATTTTAAATGTGAATTCATACAATGGCATTTTAATGCCTCCTCTGACTTTTCCTCTAATTTGTGGATGTTGTACAGAGAACCAAAAGTGGCTTCATGATTTGTGTGTAATTAACATGCCCGCTTATGCATTTTTGTCACTGTATCTTCAATTATAAGGAAAAATTAATTTTAAAATTGTCTTCCACACTAATAATTGGTTTATGTGACATTCCAAATGAATATAGTATTTTTTCCCTTCCAATGCAACAATCTTTGAATTTAATTTCTTTTTTTAAGCCTGTGAACATTTGCTTCGCAACAATGCAACAGCAATTCTCAAAGCCAGAAATTATAACTCTTTGAAGAATTCTGATAACTCTTCCATATGCTTTACTGAAATGTCCACACATACAATTACATTTTATAGTGACTTGCTGACAAAGTTTACTGCCTAAGCATTAGCAGTTCCTGTTCTGATGCTCAGCTAGTTAACATTTGTTTAGCTGCCTCAGGAACAGACTCCAGAGATGACAGGCAAGCCAGCTCTCTACCTTAGATCTTGGTACTACCTTATGTGCAACTATTCTCTCTCTCCTGCAGCAACAGTCACTGCTACTACCCACTGATTGGGCTGCTGTTGACAACATGGCTACACCTATCTGGCACCAGATCCAGGTCTAGCTACCTCCTTGGGGCTGAGTGGCACTTTAAACTCCCCCCAAAACATCCACATGTGTGCAGAGTCCGTGGCTATGTGTGACTGCCCACTGTGCCCAGAGCCTGAGCCACTTATATGTGGACTCTGCCTGGACCACAACCCCATGTGCACCCTGCCACCTAGAAGACCATTTGTGTTCATGTGCAAACTCCATTGTCCCATCTTTGATGGCTGGGGAAACAGCTCAGTGATAGAGTGCTTGCCTAGCATGAGCAAGGTTCTGAGTTCAATCTCTAGTACAGCAAAATAAATAGATAAATAAAATTATGAGAATTTTAAGACAGTAAATGCAGAATTTTAAAGAAATCATGGGATCCTTAAGTACAGGATCCTTTGCAGCCTCACGTGCCCTTAAAGCCACCCCTGTGTGACCCACACTATGCTGGATCTCCTAGAAAAATCAACACATGGTGGAGTCAAATTCCCAACTTACAAACTAAGTGAACTTCACCAAGTTCACTAAACCCCAGTTTTCTTACCTGTAAAGTGGGAGTACTAACATGCCACAAGTCAACTGCTATAGGAATTGTTTTACAATAATCCATGCAAAGGTCTTAGCACAATGCCTGACACAACAGTAAATCCTCAATAAACTGCAGCTCTCAATGTTTTATTACTCACAACAAGAGGAGGGACAGCATCGTGGTGAAGATTGTGTTCCTGCTTGAAATGCAATACTAATGCCAGAATTTACTAACCATAACTCTGAACAAGTTACTGTCTTTGTGTTTCAGGTTCCTCATCTGTAATAAAACTCATAAATCAATATTTGAAAAGAACTTAGAAAAGTGCCTGGCACATTATAAGGACTCAATAAGTGTTGGCCCTGAAGATTTTTTATTATCATGACTTATTTCACAAAAACCAGAACAGGTATGTGTTGTTATGCCCACTTCACAGATGAGAAAAAAATGAAGCTCAAAGAGATCAGGTTAACAGCTTACCAAACATCATACTGACAATAAGGGGTAAAACTTGATCTCAAACACAAGGCTACTCAACCTCTCTTCATCTCGGGTGGATACCAGACTCTGATCTCATAATGCTTGCTATTCTCCAGTACAGAAAACATGCAAAACAACGGAACTGATCAAGTCAAGTTGGTGCGAGGGTCCCACAGCTCCCAACTTAATTTTACAAAACCACAGTTAGGAAACATCTGGATTTAACTGATTTCTAAAGTCTCCCATATCTAACATCAAAAAAAAATTGTACTACATCACTTACCAATGTTTTTACTTGCGAATTTCACTTATCTGCAGATCCCACACTAGACACTGACATCCCCTAACCTACCTACCTGTGACAGATTAAATATATTAGCAGACAAATGATGGCGGTGTGTTTCTGACATGATGGTGTTGCCTGTCAGCCTCTGACCACAAGCCAGCAGTTCAGTTTCCTCCTGTGTTTCTGCTGAGCCAGAGTTCAATGTAATTGTTATGCCAGGGCTCTCTCCTCCTCTTCTTCCCCATCTGTTATGGGATCATAAATGACCTTCCAAAGACCTATATAATAAAGGCTTAATCACCAAGCTGTGGCATTATTAAGAAGTGGCAAAGCCCTTCATAGGAAGGGCCTAGTGAAAGGATGATGTGTCATGGAGAATGCTGCCCTTGAAGGACTGGGATTGCAGCTGCTCCTCTCCATTTCCTGGCTGCTATGAGTTGAGAAACTGTTCTGCTATGTGCTCCCCACCATGATGTCCTGCCTCGCCAGCAGCCCCAAAACAAAAGAGCCTAATGACCATGAAAACCTCTGAAATCAGAAGCCAAAAAAAAATCTTTCCTCCTCTGAGTAGCTCAAATATTTAGTTGCAGGGATGGAAAGTTGTCTAACACAACATGCATCCTGGAACCCCACTGATCAAGAGAAGGCAGGCTTTAGGAAGAAGCCTGACTGGATTCCAAACTCACCCCAGAGTGGCACACGGGTAGGGACAAAGGAAGACCTCACAAGGCAGGAGAGAAGTCAGGTATACCATCTGGTGGCCCTGGCAGGGGATGGGTGTGCTTGATCACTCTGGGGAGGATGGACCTTCCTGTGTGGCAAATCTAAAGAAATGCTTCTCCAGAAGCTATTACTACTGTCATTTTTCAAATTTTAAACATAAGACCAAAGACCAAGGTGTGACAAGTGCAAACACTGAAATTATAAATTTGATAATATGGAAGTTCTCCATGAATCAATTTGTCACAAGAACATGAGTTGACTGTTAAACTTCTGAAGAATCACTGAGGATTAAAAGCAAGAGATCGCTTGTCTTGACACTGAAGATTTCTGCACATAGGGTGCAGGATGACACCTGCAACAACAAGACAGTGTGCCTCTGCCTAGGGTGTGGTCTACTGCACAGGAGTGTGTCCCTGGAAGCCAACAGTTGGCCCCCATAAGATGAACCCCAAAGGGCCCACATAGAAGGTATACAGGGTCCCTTGCCAAGTTGCAATCGGACAAGAAAATCCTCCCATGGACCTGGCATTATTAAATCCTGCCTCCATCCTGCCAGAAAAGAAAGATGCTGCAAGAATCAGATCTCAAGTGAAAACTTGTTACCTAATAATCCCACACACAATTATAACTGCTTAGCAGTGATTGCCTCAGCCAGAAGGGCTGCAGACCAACTGGAATCCTTATTCTTAACAAAGTGGAGCCTAGCAAAAAACAAAAGAAAAGGCTATTGGCCTTAAGTACAGGATCCTTTGCAGCCTCACGTGCCCTTAAAGCCACCCCTGTGTGACCCACACTATGCTGGATCTCCTAGAAAAATCAACACATGGTGGAGTCAAATTCCCAACTTACAAACTAAGTGAACTTCACCAAGTTCACTAAACCCCAGTTTTCTTACCTGTAAAGTGGGAGTACTAACATGCCACAAGTCAACTGCTATAGGAATTGTTTTACAATAATCCATGCAAAGGTCTTAGCACAATGCCTGACAGAATCCAAAAGGAAAATAAATCCCAGAAAAGAAAGGTAAAATGAAAAGAGGAAAAAACTTATCTTGGCCATGAGACACTGGCTATATTCGAATTATCTTCCAACATGACTTAAACTTGGCACAACAATCTAGGTCAAATCTACATAAATCTATCCCCATGTCTTTTGTGCTACAAATATTCAGGGGAAAAAGTTGATTACTGGTGATAACAATCTTGAAATGAGTAGAAGAGCAAGAACAAACGTACAGAAACATGTCCCTTTATCTTTTGGGGGAGAGGTGGAATGAATGTTGGGCTCTGTGCCCAGCCATTCTGAGAAATGTAGTACATGGGGAATTTCAATCACATGCCTAGCTTGTCATTGTCTTCCTTGAGTCTTAGCTTTCTGAAACGTTTGCACGTCTCTGGTAGATGATTACTTTCCCCAGCAAGGTAGCAGGACAGATATGCCCTGGCTTTTTCCCATCTTGTATTAATTATGCACATGTAGTATTTGTTCTACTCCTTCATATGAGCTGGACACGACTGTTTGCTAATTCTATTCCAGCTAATGCTCTTTTCCTCTTTTCATAGGACAAAAGAATTACACTAATGATGTCTTTCTCCTAGAAGTTTACAATCTACCAAAATAATACAGTTTGCTAAAATTGATACTTTTTGAATTGAGCAACTGATGACTGGACTTTCTCCACTGTTTTACAAATTCATCGCCAAAGATAATATGCTCCTAAAATGAGTCTTTTTAAAAAAGAAAGTTTGCATATTTAAAAGTTTTGGTTTGGGGGCTGAGGCTAGGGGTCAGAGGCAGAGTGCTTGCCTAGTACATGTGAGGCACTGGATTTGATCCTCAGCACCACAAAAATAAATAAAATAATGGCATGCTGTCCATCTACAACTACAAAAATTTTTATGTGGTTTTAGTATCATGAAACAATGCATGACATTTGTAAAAAATGAAACAATACAGAAACAAATCATAACACGTGGGAAGCCACCTGTCACTCTCCTCACTTGAGTCAGTTCCCCTCCAGAAGTATCCACTATGATCACTCTGGTGTGTAATCCTCCTGATCGAATCTTCTGTGCCTTTCTACCTGTATTATACATGTGAGCATGCACAAACAAAAACACATGCTCCAACAATGTAATCATAAGTCTAATTTTAATCATATAATTCTCTACTTTTTTCTCCTTGCTGCACACTGGAGAAATTTCCTGGCCAGTAAGTACAGTCCTAGCTTCATTCTTTTTGACAGTTTCACAGAATTCTATTTTATGACAATATCATGACTAATAAAATAGATATGTTTTTAAGCAGTTTCTAGTGTTTTGCTCTCACAAAGTTCAGTGAAAATTCTTTCTGCCTAAGTGTCAAGTTGTGATGGTTTCCTAGACATGAAATAACAGTCAAAAGGCTTGATAGCTACTGCCTTTATGGCTGTCTATAAAAGACACATCAATTTTGACTCCTACATTGGACAGTATGAGAATAATCGTGGATTCTTGTCTGATTTTTTAATATATGGATATTGATGAATGGAAAAAAAAGGACATTCCTTTTCAACTTGCCTTTTCCTGAATATCAGGGAAATTTAGCATCTTTTCAGTTGTTTTCAGTTACTTATATGTGTTTGTGAATTGTCTGTGTTTTTAAATCTATTCTTCCTAGTATTATTCCAACTGGTTCATAGAAATGCCATATATTATGAATAGTTACAGTCAATTCCTTATGCAAAAATATTTTCTACTAGTCTATTATCATTTCACTTTGATTATAATTTCTTGCTGCACAAGGATTTATAAGTCTTTTGTAGTCTCATCAATACCTTATGTTCTCTGGATTTTTGTCTTTCCTCCACAAATAACAAAACAATGCTCTGTATTTTATTTCAATGCTTTTATAGTTTGGGGGGTTTTTTTATTAACACTGTTTATTCCATCTGAGTTCCCCATGTCCTATTTCCACTCTTTGTTTTGTTTACTGATGTGGAGTTCCTTTGTGTTACTTTTGGGAAGAATGACTCATTTTTGAAATGCCTTCTCTGGGTGTGTTTTAGCTTTCAATATCTTTTGCTCTGGTTTCTGGAAATGGGATCCATCTGCTTACCAACCTCTAGTCAACTCTCATTCATAGTTCCTTTGTCTTTCTTTTATTTTTTTTTTTTAATTTTCTCTTAGCACTCTTGTGTTTTTATTCACAATTTTATATCTTCTTGGGCAAATCAATGGAATTTTAGAAGAAAATAGGATTAAAAAAAACATGTTTCCAGTCTGCCATCTAAAATAGAAACTTCTCATCTGGAAAAATAAGAATTCATACCCCACTTGAATCAAATGTATGATATGTCAAGATCATTGTAATGTTTTGAGCTACTAATAAAAAAATTTAAAAAAAAGAACTTAGCACAAATAAAAACTTAAAAAAAATTGAAACTTCTTTGTATCTGGCCCTTAGAAACATTTTTATTACAACAAAAATATGTATACAATAGATACCTTGAATGATGCAAAAAAAGTTCCATGGAAAAATATTAAAATCAACTAAACTTCTGTGGCTTGACAATAAGACATGTTAAGATGACTGGTGAATCATTTGCAATGTTTTTAATGCCTGTAAGTAAAAGTTTTCATTTAAAAGAAATTGGGTCATAGCATATATTTAGTGTTGGGCTATATCTTTAAAGTCACATTTTGTGAAGAGTATTGTTGATTGAAAAACATGATTTTACAAATAGTTATGGAATTACTACATATGTACATGCTTCTTAGAAATTAATGATAAATGTTATTAATATAATTAGTTCCTGAAAAGGTAACTCATTCCATGATTTAATGGAGTGAGAAGCCTCTTTCCCATCTCTGATTCCCATTACCCAATTTCTCTTCCTGTAGGAAAAAAACAACACCTGATTCTTTGGTAAAAACAGTCTTGTGAGTAGAATGAAATCAGAAGGTGTACAACTTTCTATATCCTGATACATATATTCTCCAGAACTGCATAATTCCCATCATTCCCATATGAAGAAAACATTCTCCTTTCTCACAATAGTTATAATTTGAGAGGCAATACACTTTTTAATATGCATCTTTCGGGCTTTAAGGTCCAAGAAACTGAGAATGTGGTTCATGTCTACCAACTTATTAAACATCTTCCATTATAAACTATTCATTTCTCACTTCTCACCTTTGCCAAAAGAACCTTATATAAGTCCTTTCTTGTCTTTCAGGATGCTGGCCAATCCCCTAAGTTTTCCAGCATCAAGTAAAGTGGAGCCTTCTCCATATAGTAGGGCATCTGGCTCCTTTAACTGCATCAATAGTGCATTCCCCATGCCCTACACCTATATTTGCAGATCATACTCAAAATTTTTTCTTGAAGTCCACCCCCCAACTTCTGATCAGAAATAAGGGACAGCCTAGGATTCTATTCAGAGAAACCATGAAGATGATGGAAGGCTGGTGTTTTCCAATATCCTCACATTTGTACAGACAGGCTGCATGATGTGGGGTCCATCAGTGAATTTCTCTGTGCTTCCTCCATTCCTTCTCATTCTCAGGTGTTGCAAACACTGTATTTGGCATTTGGAAGACCCTTCCAGCCCAGGTCTCTTCTTCCAGTCTGCTTAGGTGTCCCTCTTTTGTGAGTCCTGAAGCCACCTGAGATGCATGTCTAGCATTCTCATTGTGCAGTAGATGAACATGTCTCCCACTCCTGAGAAGCTCTGCAGCTGGGTGAAGACAGTTGACCTGAAACTAAGGCACACACACACACCTATCCCAATTCATCTTTCTACAGAACAGCTACTGGAACACTTTTGACCACTCATCAAGCAACTTCCTAAACACTGAAAAGACACTCAAGGATCTTCCCTGAACCTATTTTTCCAGGCTTACAAGACCTACTTGTTTCTTCTCTCCTAAATAAAGAACAAATATGCAGTTTCTCCTCCCCTTAAACCTGTCCCAGATAGAGGCTAATGAAACCTGCTCTCCTCTAAGCCTTTAGTACTTATTTAGGTCATAGCAGCCCCAAAGGTCAATTCCAAACCTGATCTCATCCTGCCTCCTTGGTTTTTTCCTCAATACCCCCAATATTTTTGCCATCTCTGCTACTTGTGCCACCCATTCCAACTGCAGTGGTGACATGCTTATATTAGATCACTCGCTAATTTTATCAATGGATATTTCTCTTTTTTTTTTCTTCTTGATAAATACCATTGCTGTATATTCTGAATTTTCAAACACAAGAGGATGTTCGTTCGATACACAGGTCAGAATACAATGGTGACTTACTCTATTTTTTTAATTTCTCAATTTCATCTTGTTAGAACAAATGTCTCCCTCTCCTTCTTCCTCATGGCCACCTGCCAAAGCAATAACCGCTCCCGCGCCAGCACCCACTCACCTTCCAGCGGCTCCCAGCCACAAGCCCACAAGCCTTTGCCTTTGGGTCCCAGGAGCCAAAATCAGATACTGCGGGGGAGCTCTGCACCGGTACCCTGCTGAGAGGTGTCTGGGCAGGACCCGGACCGCCCCCTCAAGGAGTAGTTGCCTCCTCTTTGTTGTCTAGTTCCCAGCCTCAGGGGATGTACTTTTGCAAACACACCTGGGGAAGGAACTTTTTTCACGCTAATACCTAGGTCCCTTCCAACCCAGAAATTCTGATTTTAAAATCCACGGTGCAGCCTGATCGTCACAACATTAAAACTTATGAGAAATCCGGAAGCGCGTGTCCAGTCTCCACCATCGAATTTCCTCCCAAATCAACCCGCCTGGGAAAAGAAAGCTGGCCTACGTGGCGCGCGGGGACTCACTGACCATCCCACCCCTGCCGCTGGTGGCACCACCCCCCGCCGCCGCGGGCGGGCCAGTCCCGCCCTTGGACTTAGGCTCGAGCCGGCGCCAGGATAAACACCTGAACTTCACTGAGCTGGTAGCTAAGGACACGGGTGCCTGGGGCGGACGAGGCCGGGTTCTCGGCGGGCAGCGAGGGGGAGCGTGCCTGGGTAAGTTGTCGCGGGTCCTTGGAGCTGGCTTTCGTAGGAGGTGGCGCCGTTGAGCGCCGCTCCAGGGCCCAGTGGGCTAAAACGCTCCGCGAGCGCGAGGGGGCGCGGGCGGGAGAGCGGCGGCCGGATCGCAGGAAGGGAACCCGGTGTAAGAGAGCAAGGCACCTCTGAGGAGCTCATGGCTGCAACATCCCCAGGGTCCTGGCTTCCGTGTCCGGGGACAAGGCTCTACCTCACGATGAAATGAGCTGCCAATCTAAGAAAGGGATGCCTCTCTGATCTCTCTTGTTTCGGGGTCCATTCTGCCCAGATCCCTGGTCTCTGCTGCTTAGTGCATGCACCTCCAGCTCCGCACTGCCCCTAAATCATCCCTTTCAGCAGAAGCTGTGGTTGGCAGTCTATACACCCCACACTCCCTGCCCCAAGCCCCAGACCAAGTGCCCTTCGCAGGGCAGAATTATTGTGCTCTGGATAGCAGACAGCCTCTAATTACATTGCCTAGTTAGCTCAGCTTTTGGATTTGTACACCAGTAGGATGGGCACACCAAAGAAATATTCAGCATGATTAAATTTCGATTTAATACACTGGTGTCTTCCTAAGAAAGAGTCTTTACAATAATATGGAAATATATATTTAGTTTGTAAATATGCATTTATATTTACATTATGAAGGAGTATACTTTATATTACATTATATCCGTGCGCCCCCCAAGGGCTTAGCGCGGGTCAGTGCCTTTATTCGCCTAAATTAATTCAGACATTTCATGTGGGCTAGCAGTGACAATATAATGCTTCTTAATATTTTACCTGTATTCACTCGTTTACTCCTGCATCTAGTTCCCTGTTGAAATGAGGATTGGTATTCTCCACAGTTTAGAATTGCCCTTTTTAGAAGAGGAAACTGAGGCATGAAATAGTTTTTACCGAAATTACAGAAAAGGAAAAAAAAAACAGTGATGGATGCAAAATCCCAACCCAAACTTTAGTCTGTCGACCTCACTGCCTATATGGATACATAGCAGGTATCCTAAATCCCCAATGGGGGAGACCCCTGGCTGCTTAAGAACCTTGGAGGTCTCTGTCAAGGTGGTGATAAAGCACCCATTGGTCCTAGGTCTTGCATCGTCCTAACATTGGGACCGTGGAATAGTGAAGTCTTATTAAGAGTTTTTCATGTCACATAGGTCAGTGATGAGATTTCTATCACTACAGTGCTAGAGATCACAGAGTACATGTCTGTCAGTCTGGCATGGACCCCTATAAATATTAGTGTGCCTGAAAGCAAGCATGGTGGCCCAACCCCAGTCACCTGGTATGGAAGGAGTATTGATGGGAAGAAGCCCTGATTGTACACAGTCTGATCCACACTCTTGCACGTCTGCAAGTATGTGCACCATTACTTTGTATTTAAAACAAGAGTCTTCCTTCAGGACACCTTCTTTCCAAGTTCTGCATTGCTGGGAGGCCCAGCCAATCATCTGAAAGTTCCTCTGTAAAAATATATTAGAACAAAGTTGGCAAAGAGTTTGAGGGCTATCTCACATAATAGGTAATAAAGTCTAGTGCTCACAGCAAAAAAACAGTGTTTGACCTGAATGGTCATGTCTCCCAAACCAGATTCTTATTCCCTGGACAGCCCTGGATGTACAAAGCAAAATCTCCTCAATATAAACCATTCTGTCCCCTGTCAGAAAAGCTACTGCCAAATCTTTCTACTTCCTGCCATTCATCATTTAGTTATCTGCTTAAAGGTCACTTCCCATCAAACCTTCACTCTTGCTTTCTACCAGGCTCCCATGTAAATCACCTCTCCTGTCATCCACCCTGTAGCACCCTACACTTTTATTTATAACATCATAACTTTTAATAATGCAGTTAACCATTTAAAATCTGTTTTTTCAACTAAACTAGTTATCTCACCAGTGCAGAGAAAATGAAAGTCTACCATCCCTCTCCACCACAGAGACTAGAGTAGAACCACCTTGGGGTTGGTGCTCAATAAATAGAACAAATGAACCAACCTGGTCCTGTACTAATTAGCACAGGGACCTTGGACAGGTCCCATACATCTCCACTTGGATCCTCAGTCTCACCTGTAGAATAACCAGTAACAACAGTTTAAATCATGTATCTCCAGCATTTCTTTAGAGTAGTCATGTACTGACCCCTCATGCAGACTAATCCAGTTGTGCATAGCAACCAGATAATAATAGTCATTAATAGAAACTCATTGATCCTCAGTTAGCATGTAGAGTGAAGACCTGCTGTTCTCTCCTCACTCCTTCCACCTCCTGACCCCTGTGTCTTCATCTGAACCTCTCAGTAGAACACCCCATCCAGGGAAGTCCTCTGCCTCCAGCTTAGTATGCTCAGCACTAAACATATCTTCTCATCCTGGAGAAATAAGATCTTCCCTTCTTTCTCAGCTATTTGTTAGTAAATTATCTGTACACGTCTTCCTTTCAGCTACAATCACAAGTATAGGCATGCACCCACATGGCTCCAGCCTACTAAAGTATGAGTCATTGATAGCAAGATATAAGCATGGATCTCTAAATAATTTTGTCATATGGGGAGATCCTGTTGGGTGCCTCTTGGTGAGCAGCACTGTGAATCTGAAAAATATTATATCAGCTTTGAAGTTCTTTCTGTGAGCCACAATTATGGTCAAGCATGGAATATTTTCACTTCATCCTCAGAACCACCCTATGGCACCTTATACCACCCTATGCCACCTTATATCACCCTATGCTCAGAAAAGCCCCAGCCTTCACAACTGGACAGGGCTAGGACAGGGCAGGGGTCAAGACCTATATCCTATAAATGACAGGAAGCTTGTAGCATGGGATCCTTGGGGTTTATGAATGGATATATGATACTCACAATGAATCAGTTGGAAAAGGCTTAGGGCATCTTATTTCTTCTCTTCAAATACTTTATACAAGTAGAATTTTCAATTGTCCAATTGAATCTCAGACTTTAAGTATCAAGGCAAAATTAAAGAAGCACAGGGCAAATGAGAAAATACAAACCTAAAAGGAGACAAAAATAAAACCAGAAAAGTAACAGTTATGTCATCAACAGGACCAAGATGTTGGAAGTCCAATCATCCAACAGGACTCAAGGTTGTTATGAAGAAAAGTAAAGTGGGAAGAAATGATGAATGTGTCCTTTGAGTTAAATTTCGGTGTGTTGGTTACAGTTTCAGTTCACAAACATTTCTGTACGTAAAACACACAGTGGGAGAACAGTTATGTGCGGAGCTTTGGGCTGTGTATGAAAGCTGGATAAGATATGGTCCCTGTGGGTTCCTTCCCTTCTGAGTCTAGAGCCTGCAGAGATGTTTAAGTCGAGCTTCTTGGCTACTTTCACTACTTCAGAAAGTAGAACTCCATGTAGTGAACAAATTTTCTCTCCCTTTCTACAGGTGTCAGCCAGAATATGTCTTCCAACCTGAGATCAGCAAGGAAATTTCTTGTTTTCTTAGGAAAATCACTGTTTAGTATTCTGGAGGCTCTGATCTTTGGCTTGATCCCAAAGCCACGGAAGAACGTCGCTGGTGAAATAGTCCTCATAACAGGCTCTGGGAGTGGACTTGGGAGGCTCTTAGCCTTGCAGTTTGCCCGCCTGGGATCTGTGCTTGTTCTCTGGGATATCAATTCAGAGGGGAATGAGGAGACACTCCAGATGGCTCGGGAAGCTGGAGCCATGAGGGTGCATGCCTATACCTGTGATTGTGGCCGAAAGGAAGACGTGTACAGAGTGGCCAATCAGGTAAATTTTGGAGACCACTGTTTTTTATGGGTACTGAGAACCCTATGTAAATAATTTGGCCTGCATCGTGTTGGTTGTTAGTTTGCTTTTATCAATGCCCATTTGCCTATCTCCAGTGTCCCTTTAATTTAAAAAATAATCTTGTGGGGGAGTGGGAATTAGGATTTTTGAGTTTTTACTGTATGTAAGCTACTGTGCTAAGTACTCTGTATCATATCATAATATTATAAAGTAAAACACTTTATTATCTTCCTTTCACTAACTGTAACACTGAGGCTTGAGCAGGCATGTTAGCTTATCTAAGAAATACAACTAATAAATAGCAAATTCACAGCCAGGACTCCAATATGCCAAATAGTAAGAAAGTTCTTGTTTCATTTCATATAGGCCCATCCCTTTGCCTTGTAAGGATTCTACTGCCTTTCTGTTGGCACGGTCGTGCATACCCCACACATCACTCTCTCCTGGGCCACTTTGTGGCTCTCAGAATTGCTCAACTTAGTGAGAGGGAGGAACCAAGCCAGTCTGCTGCAAGCAGCCCAGCTATTTTGCAACCTGCTTCCATGCTCCACCAATACCTTGGTACTCCCTCCCTCACCTCCTAGTAGGGAGCTTTGCAGGTCACAGCCATGAATTCTTGCTTTCTATCTTATATCTTTCTTACCACCATCTCCATACACAGGCTGCCCATTACAATGTGGAGATCCAAACCTGACAAGCTCACATAGTTTTATGCTGGGGCCACCCTTCAAGTGCAGCCAACCTCCCAGACTCAGTGGTTAACACATGAAGCACTGATCACCTGGTCTACTGACTTACACGAACTACCACCAACTCCTCAGGCCAGTCTTAAAGAAAAAAATGGTTCATATTCAAACAAGGAGGGTTTTTAGCTATTGGGCAGGTTACTGTGAAGTGCTCTATCAATAATCACCTCCCTTGTCGCTGGATCTGTAAATTAGTTCTGTCAAGCTGCTTGGCTTCTTAAGTGGTCCAACATGTCATAGTATTAGCTCATTATTCAGTTTTTATCACTTTGGGGTCTTGGAAAGAATCAATGATGTGCTTTTCTGAATTCCAGGGAAGCAAATTACTCCCCATCTTTATAAGCCAACCATTTCCACTTCTTTTCCTGGATAACAAGAACATACCAGAGAATTCTTAAGAAGTATCCCCTGGGAGACTGACCAAAGAGAAAATTTTTAGTGTAGTATGACAGTGTTTAAAAATTGTGTCCCTGGATCATGACCTAGCCTTGAATTCAGAAGGCCCAGCCCTGCTCTTTGGCAACTCAGATGAGAGATTATTTTGTTCAGTAAACACAAGGTAAGGCTGCAGCTAGGTAGTTGTCATTTATCCTTGATGTGATATGTGGGAATGTCCTAACTATATATTTAATGATAGTGAGCCTTAAACAAGGTAATTTAGGGTCAGTGTGGCCTGGCATACCTCCTACTGTGTCATTAAATTAAGCAGCTCAAAAAAATCATAGCATCTTCAAAATTTCTTAAAATTTATTTCTGATTCCTAATGTTCAAGATCCTGGGATACATGGTCACTGGGAGAAGCAGATATTTCCTACTGCCCACTACACTAGTTAGGAGTGGTTGGGCAGTCTCCGTGGTCAGGGAATCCAGAGCAGCCATCTTGGCAATTTGGAGCTGGATGGTGACATGCGTGTCAGCCAATGGGCTTCCAGCAGTTTTGTGTTTTCATAGGGTGGGCATGCAGAGGGAAAGCCCAGCTAACAGATGGGCACAGTTCATGTGCTGGTCTTTGGAGAGTTGTCATACAGGGTTAAACAGATTCACACTCTTACACTAAGGAAAATAATAAAGAAGGAAGGAAGGAAATCACTTAAGAATTAGAATGCGTTGCAATCTCCTTAAGGTATGACTCCTGGGCCCTTATTAAAAAACACTGTGCCAGCAAGATTTTTCTCATTGCAAGAATGAGCATGTTACTGTTACCATTCATCATCAATAGTTATAGCACATAACCTTTGGTGTAACCTCTGGCTTTTCCATCCCTGACCCTGAGCTAGGACACCAGCCTTTAATACTGGTGCTGTCTTTTAACCCTGGTCCTTCTCTGGCTTTGGCTTTGGCCTCAAATGGAACGATCTACTCGTTTCTAGCCTTGACAGCTGTCCAAGTTGGATTTTATGAAATATTTTCGCCACTCTCCAAATCAGGCTTGTAGTTAATAGTTTCCAGTGCTTTTTGAAAACTCTAGCTTAAAATTGAGGTTCCCCCTAGTTTCTATTTCATCCACAATTTTTCCTTGGCAACAGACCCAGGTAGTCTGAATGATTAACACACCTCATCCTGATGCCAAGAACCAGGCCTTCCTGGTTGATGACTAGCAGATGAAAAAGATGGCAGCTTCTGCCTGGCCTCTGTGACACCTTGTCCCCTTTGCCATACTGCAGTGATAACTTTGTGTCATCCATACAGGCAGGTGCACATGTACACACACACACTGCCGGAGATGTAAGTGGCACCTCTGTGAGCCTCATGTAAGAACACATGGCAACTACAGTGGGTGGTTCCCTCTGACTTTATGGGTCAGGGCTGTTGCTGTGTGGTCTGAATTGCAGTGATGAAATTCAGAACACAGATGAGAACACAGGGACAGTCCCACCTCCTCTCATCAATCCTAGAAAGGCCTCTGTCCACTTCTCACATAAAGCCAAGATTACACACTGAAGGTTTGTTAAAGGGTAAAGGCTCCAGTGTTACACCCAGAATTTTGGTTTTCTAAATAAAAATGATTGAATGCCTATATTAACCCATATTACAGCAACACACATGACTCACAGATCTAATACCTGAAATTTTGAGATGGAGAGAAGAAAACCAGCCCGTTGATAAGGACAGGGCAGGCAGATTCTAATTTGTGCTGTGTGTTGAAAACCTACATTATCCTTCTTTCTCTTGCTTATTCCCTACTACTCGCCCATCTCTGTGTGTGATAGGTCTTGATCTATATGCTATTTGCTCATAATAAGGCTATTCTTATGCCCCCTCACATGGATTAAAATGATAAGCTGCTAACAGAGGGCATAAAACAAAGGTATAATCACAGAGTAGAAGAACAGCTCTAAGTGTCAAAGGAAAGTAGCATTTCAGCAATGGAATCTTTTTAATCTCAGAGGGAGAAAGAAGAAGAAAAGCATCAGATTTTGGATCTCTAGTGTGCAGTCGACATCTCAAAGGAAATAAAACAAACTTTTTAGAATGCAAAAATTCAGTGTGAGTTAAGGATGAAAAAGATATACAACTGTGGGAAAATCAAACCCAAATCATGTAAGGAATTCCTATTTTGATGGGGTTGCTCTTGTTATTTAACTCAGGTTAAAAAAGAAGTTGGTGATGTTTCCATCCTAATCAATAACGCTGGAATCGTAACAGGCAAAAACTTCCTGGACTGCCCAGATGAGCTTATGGAAAAGTCATTTGATGTGAACTTCAAAGCACATTTATGGGTAATTACTTTTCTTCTCATAATACGTGTAAAATTAGTCATTGCAAAGTACTTTTGTACTTTCCTCTTGCTCTTTAACATTATCAGACTTTCAATAAAGCACAGACATCTTAATTTTTTTTCAGTGCTGGTGTTAGAATCCAGGGCCACACACATGCAAAGGAAGCACTCTGTCACTGAGGTACACCCCCGACAAGACACCTTAATTTGGGTCTTGTCCTGGATCACTCACCTATCCTCTTTTGAGCCAATTTAATCTCTAACTCCAGAACTTCTGTTCAGGGAATCCTACAGAGACAGAACCGTCCTAATGGTCAGATTTCCATTTATTGATTGTGGCAAATGTTTGGGGACTATTCCAGGAAGCTCACATGTCTTCTGTATCCACAGGTTTCACATCCATGGATCTAACCAGTAATAGATCAAAAATATTGAAAACAATCTAAATTTTTCCTCGTCATTATTCCTAAGCAACACGATATAACAACTATTTACAGAGCATTTACATTGTGTTGGATATTATTAGTAATCTAGAGATGGCTTAAAATATAGGGGAGTATGTGCATAGGTTATATGCAAATATATGCCATTTTACACAGGGAATTTGAGCATCTGTGGATTGTGGTATCTGTGGGGATCCTGGAACCAGTCCTTCTCCCTGAATATCAAGGGATGGTCTATTCCTTAAAACAGTTCTGTAAGATGTATAAGGATCATAGAACATAAAATTTTGGAGTCTGGGTGGGTACCAGGGATTGAACTCAGGACCACTCAGACACTATGCCACATCCCCAGCCCTATTTTGTATTTTATTTAGAGATAGGGTCTCACTGAGTTGCTTAGCACCTTGCTTTTGCTGAGGCTGGCACTGAACTCATGATCATCCTGTCTCAGCCTCCAGAGCCACTAGGATCACAGGCGTGCGTCACTGCGCCCGGCTAAAAATTTTTTCAAGGCCACATGTGTGGCATGACCAAGGTAATTTTACAACTTTACAGTAGGCTTCATCAGGGACATTTTATTTATTTATTTACTTTGGGATGAGATCTCACTTTCCCAGGGTAGTCTCGAACTCCTGGACTCCAGTGATCATCCCCCCTCAGCCTCCTAAGTAACTGGAACTACAGACATAAGCTACCTCACCTGGCTCTAGCAGGGACATTTTCAAAAATAAAGGGGGCACCATTAATAGGAGGCCTATTCTAGGCAAACCAAGACCTTTCTCAGTGCCTGAGTAGAGAAAGGAGTGGTTCTCCCAGTAGCACCATGTGCCACCAGTGCTAAGGGACACAGCCCTGCCTTCCAAAGAGATGTGTCCACGCCCATAAGTTGCATTTTCCTGGCCTTTGCTGACACCAGCCATCACGGGGCCCTCACACCAAGCATGTGGCCTCATAAGGCCTCTCCCAGCTTTGGATCCAATTGTTCCAGCCCTGGACACAGCTCCTCATTCTTGGGCAAGGAGGAGGAAAAGCAGGAAGAGGGCACAGGAGAACTTCCCTAACTTACATGGTAGTTCTCCTTTTTTTTTTTTTTTCTAGTTTTTTCTTGCGAGTTGTTCCTTAAATGCTAGTGTTTCCCTGGCCCCTGAAATTCCCTCCCATGCTCTCCATTCACTCTAGAAAGTTCAAATGCCTATAGGTGACCTGGCACAAAGTGTGTGATTTAGTTACCAGGGGGTCAGAGAGCTGTAAGACAGCCAGGCTCCCAGCCTTCAAAGGCAGCATCCCAACTGAGGAGCAGAGGGACCCGTGCAGATCCTGAACACAGGATGCTTTTTATTATGCTGTGCTGTTTCCTTTTCTTTGTTTTGATTTCCCACCTCTTGCTATGTGTTCATTTCTGAAATTTAATGCATTGCAGGCAAATGAAGAGGGCTTGACCTCTGTGAGAGATCCCTCTACTTAACATTGTTTTCCACATATGTGACTAATTACTGCTTTGTTACAGGAAATGCCTTCTCCAACAGCTCATTTCTCTCCCCTGTACGTCCTTTCTCCAGATTCCTAATCAAATATGAAGGTGTTTTTAGCCAGGTGGAGTGGTGTACGCCTGTAATCCCAGCGACTGAGGAGGCTGAGGCAAGAGGTCAAGGCCAGCCTCTCGGCAACTTAGCAAGACCCTGTCTCAAAATAAAAAAAATAAAAGTGTTGGGGGTGTAGCTCAGTGGTGGAGTAACCCTGGGTTCCATCCCCAGTACCACAAGAAAAAAGAAGCAGAAGGTAAAAGTATTCTACATGACTAAGACAGAACAACATAAGTTCTAACAAATAATCTATTTTATGAATTGGAATAAAAATGAAAGAAGTAGAGGTGAGTTTCAGTTTAAAACAAAATGCTCTTTTTCAGTAGTTGTCAACAGCAGGCTGTCTTATAATGGTTAGAAAAAAAATTGAAATTTTAAATAAGCCAACAAGGAAAAAAAGCAGTATATAACTTAACAATCATATCATTTAAGTACTCCTTGGTTTTTAGTTTGCAGCTGCCACAGCTGATTTTCCTATACTGCTTCAATTGTTGTCTTAATATTGTGTTGTTAAAGCTCAAATGCAAACACAAAAATAAGCATGAATTTTCAAAATGGTGGAATTGCCTTAGTAAAATATTGATTTAACATGTTAATCAGGTTAAAATAATTAACTTTCCAGGTGTTGTAGTTTTTATATTCCAGTGCCTTCAGGTATTTTTATGAACTAAAATCATTTTCAATCATAAGTATCATATAAATATCTGAGGAAAGTATACAATGTGGTATTAAGTGTTAAAAGTTTTCCTTTGCTCTTCTTAGACTTATAAAGCCTTTCTACCTGCTATGATTGCTAATGACCATGGACATTTAGTTTGCATTTCAAGTTCAGCTGGATTAGTTGGAGTAAATGGGCTGGCAGGTAAGAGAAATATATTTCATAATCGCAAAATTATTTATAACCCTAACTTACATGGTAGTTCTTAATAACCAGCATTGACTGTATAACCCTAATAATAAAGTATAATGAATCTTAGGAAACAAGAGAAGTGGTTGAGAACTGCCCATCAGATAAACAAAGTTGGACTATGCCCTTTGGAATCATTAGGTCTTATGCAATCCCCAGAATTTAAAAGACAGAGACCCAGCAGTACAGTTGTGCCCAAGCAATTAAATTCACCTTGCACTGTCAGCAGGCCGGGAAGGAAGACTACCTGCCTTCTCTCAAAGAACATAATAGTCATTTTCATCACACTGTGGACAGGGGATAAAGGGATAAACTAAGATCCTTGGCCAAAGAGACCCAATTCAGGAACTGACACTAGGAAGAGCAGAAATCTTGACCTCACCCTACCAGCAGTCCCCTGGAGCAACTGTCCTGGGTCCTGGCTTGCACAGATCAACGGAAACTCATGTAATAGAACTGTAGCAGCAACACTCAGTTAACAAATGAGATAGTTTGGTGATCAGGCACTTCTGAACCACTTGAGCCAAGTGTCAAGGCTCAAGGTTCACAAATTCATGTTAGTTCAGTGCATTTCAGTGACATGAATAGGGTTTCCAGAACCACCCATCCACTCAGAATATCACCACTTTGTACTCCCTGGACCCTGGACTTCCTTCTGTCCTTTTTAGAATTCATCACAGGTTATTAATACCTCTCTATTACATGTCTTATAAATCACAGGCTTTTGAAATCACTCAGGAATATTTACAACTGCTGTTAATCCTTTTTCTGACACAATGTCTCTGTCTTCAAAGATGAGACTTGTCCACCCCCAGCTCACCTGAGAAATTAAGTGTAAGACTTGTTTCCCACGATGTGTATTTCCCACAGAGTGAGTCTTGGTCTGCTGTGTCACAGCCACCCTCCCCAGGGAACTATTTGAAAATGCAGATGCTGTGTGTCCTCTGATCTTTCTGCTTACCAGAATCTCAGGAATTAAGGGCTCAAAGAGCTGCATTTACACCAGATGTCTGAGATCATCCTAGAAGCTGCTCCAGACCCTCCTGTCCCCTTTTCCTCCCTCTAGCCTCTTACCTCTGTCTATGCACCCCTGAGGTCTGACAGTCCCATACCTGGCACCTTTACCTGGCTCTTGTCAGTTGTAACAGCCGCATCAAAACATAGCAAGCAAGTATTCTCCTTTTGACCGTGAAGCAAAAGAAAGTATTAATCCACCTCAATTCCATTTCTCCAAATCTTTTTCACTCAGCGAATTGAATGTCCAAGTACTTTCTTGAAGCAAAGATGATTAAGGACAGAATGCTCAAAACCTATGTTAGTTCCATTCTCCACTTCCCCCTGCATTTTCAAGGTCTTTAAAAAATGGCAGTTGAAGCTAGGAAGTCCTTTTGTTTCTTTTCTGGAAGTGGAAGAGTTATAATTGGAAGTTACATTCTGCCTCTCATGGAGGCAGCAAGCAGTTTGTTTTCATCAGTTTATTTTAAACATTTAGAATGTTTGTTTAATGTGATTTTATGTATGTGTATATTTGTGTGTGTGTGTGTATATATATGTGTGTGTGTATATATATAAACATATATATATATATATATAAACATCAGTATAATAATGAGAATTGTCATTTTCCATTTCCAATTCTAGTTAGGTTATTACTCATCACAATGATAATAAGGTAGTCGTAGTTGAAAGAAAATTTGGTCTGATTATCACAGCCCTTGCTGACCCCTCTTGCTTCCTACATGACTAGGAAGTCACGTAGGAAGGTTTATTTCCTTTTAGGGATGTCTTTATGTCCCAATGGACTTGAAGTTTTTTGAGATAGGTTCAGGATGCACATATGGTGCCCCATGAAACAGCTAACACAGGATCAGACAGTCATTAACTTGTAATTAGTCTAGCAGTGTGGCCTATAGGAGCACCCCTGCAGCCCTTCCTATCTTGGAGTTGGTCATTCTCATCTTGGAGTTGGTCATTCTCATCTGACATTCTGTTGACCACATTTCTTCCTACTCACTCTTCCTCCTTCCAATGGAGCTAGGCCCAGATCAGAAGAACTCTGAAATTGTTGTCACATTTTCTGCTGCTATTAGTGTTATGAGTAAACCTTAATGTAATTCCATTTAAAAACTATGGAATACAAGAATATCTCAGAGATATTGCAGGTTTTGTTCCAGGCTACTGCAATAAGGTGAGTCACATGGGTTTGTTTTTTTTTAATTTCTCAGTGCAGATGAAAGTTAGATTACACTACACTGAAAATATTAAGTGTGCAGTAGCATTATATTTTTTTTTAAATCACACATTACGTACTCTTTTTTTTAATGTCTTTATTTTATTTTTAATTGGTGTTGGGGAATCAAACCCAGGGCCTTGCCCATGCTAGGCAAGCGCTCTACCTCTGAGCCACAACCCCAACCCCATGCATTATGTTTTTAACCTTAACTTAAAAATTTCCCACTGCTGCTGGGTATAGTGGTGCACACATATAATCTCAGCGATTTAGGAGATCAAGGCGGGAGGATCACAAGTTCAAGTCTAGCCTCAGCAACTTAGTAAGACCCTATCTCAAAAAAACAAAAAGGGGGGGAGCTGGTGTGCAGCTCAGTGGTGAAGCACCCCTAGGTTCAAACTGCAGTACCAAAATAAACAAAACAAAACAAAAAACCTGTACTGCTAAAAATATGATCATCTGAGCTGTTGGAAAAATGGCACCAATAGACTTAATGCAAACTTGCTGTAAACCTTCAGTTTATAAGATAATATCTGTGAAGCACAACGAAGCAAAATACAATAATACAATACAAGTATGCTTTTTCACTGCTGTGACCAAAAGACCTGACAAGAACAATTTTATAGAAGTACATATTTATCTGGGCTCATGGTTTCAGAGGTCTCAGTCCATAGATGGCCAACTCTATTGCTCTGGACCTAAGGTTAGGCAGAACATCATGGCAGAAAGGTCTAGAGGAAGAAAGCAACTCAGAACATGGCATTCAAGTAGCAGGGAGGAAAAAAAAGAAGCAGAAAGAGTGCTGTGCTATCAGAGACAAAATATATACCCCAGAGGCACACACTCCCAGTGACCTTCCTCTTCCAGCCACTCCCTACCTGCTTTCAATTACCACTCAGTTAATTCCTGTCATGAATTAATGCATCAGTTAAGTTTAGGTTCTCATAATCCAATCACTTCACCCTGGACTTTCTTGCATCGTCTCACACATGAACTTTTGGGGGTCACCCCATATCTAAGCCATAACACCTATGTACATAAGTATTGTTTGTCTCTTTCAGATTATTGTGCAAGTAAATTTGCAGCCGTTGGTTTTGCAGAATCTATGTTTGTAGAAACATTTGCCCTAAAACAAAAGGGGATTAAGACTACAATTGTGTGCCCATTTTTTATAAAAACTGGAATGTTTGAAGGTTGTATGACTAGGTAAGCATGCCTTTTGATTTCAAGGAAACAACATCGTTAGAAATGATTGGCTATCTATTTGATTCTGTTTTTTAAAGTTGTTTAGAAGATGTGTATCATTCAGCCTGATTGTATAAGTAGTGTCAGAATTCTGTCTTCCCATGTGTTTGTGTTAACATACTGAATCAAATGCAAATGCTTTATGAAGGCTACTAGTAGTTGTAGTAGCCATCTTGTGGCCCCAGATCTGCTATTTTAACTTCCAGATTGTCCTTTCCACCGTCCCTCTCTGCCATCCAATCCCCAATTCAACCCTCTTCCCTGATTCCAGGAGGACTAGAACTCATTGAGGGAAACTCTACTTAGTTTGGGCTGCTATAACAGAATACACCATGTGGCTTAAACAACAGAAATTTCTTTCTCACATAAAGACTAGAAGTCCAAGATCCAGTATCTGGTGAAAGTTGCATATGGAAGCTTTCTTCTTGCTATACCATAATTTGGAGGAAGGAGGGGGAGACACACACACACACATACACACACACACACACACACACACAGAAAGAGAGATCATCTTTATTGTGGCTCTTCTCATAAGGGCACTATTTTCGTCAGATTTTTTTTTTTTTTTACAGCTATAACCAAAAGACCTGACAAGAACAATATCAGAGGAGGAAAAGTTTATTACCTCACAGTTTCAGAGGTCTCAGGCCTTAGACAGCTGACTCCATTGCTCTCTGCCTGGTGTGAGGCAGAGGAGAGCAGCTCAGAATGTGACTACCAGGAAGCAGAGAGAGACTAAAATAAGCTCATTAGGGACATAATATAACCCCAAAGGCACCCCCTAGTACCTACCTCCTCCAGCCACACCCTTCCTGCCTTCAGTCACCATCCAGTTAATTCATTCAAGTTAACAAATGCAATAATTAAGTTAAGGCTTTCATAACCCAATCATTTCACCTCTGAGTATCCTTGGATTATCTCACATATGAGCTCTTGGGGACATCTCATATCTAAACCATAACAAGCACTAAACCCATTCATGAGGACTCTATCCTCATGACCTAATTACAAAGACCCAGGCTTTGACATGTCAATTTGGGGCCGTAGCTGACACAAATGCCCAGTTCTATATGTCACAGAGACAGCAGGCCATTTGTTCCCAGTGACTTGTTTTACAACATTTGTTTGATATGGTTTCATATCAGTGTTATTGTGACATCAGTGTCTTCATCAGGTTCATCGTTTTTTTATGTTATATTCTAGGTGTGTTTTAAATCACCATGTTGATAATAAGAGAATAAATACAGAAATAGATGAAATCTGAAAGGAAACGAAAAAAGTGATAATGTCTTACAACTTTCTTATTCCTATTTTGAAAGAATTGTTTTTATTAATTTGTTAATTGGGGTTTTATTTGTTTGCTTGTTTGTTTATACTCTAGGTGTCCTCTCCTGTTGCCAATTCTGGATCCAGAATATACAGTCAGAAAAATAGTAGATGCTATTCTTCAGGAAAGGCTGTATTTGTGTATTCCAAAGTTTTTATACCTCATGTTGTTTTTAAAAAGGTATCAGTATCAGTTTTTCTATTACTTCCCTGACATTACAATCAACAGTTTAATCCAAATCATACCAGGAGGAGCCATTTTTAAAAAAATTGTTTAATTAATTTTAAAAGGGAAAATCTGTGTCCTGATGATCCCAGCTTTGGACCCCATTTGTTGATACAATCCAAAATTTCCGTAGCTGCTATTCCTCCCATGAGTCAAGAAGAAAGTGCTGGACCCTCCCTGCTACCTTAGTGTATTGCATTATTATTAGCAGTGGATTTCCTGAATTAACTGGGAGCAGATTGAAATTGTGTGTTTGGGAGAGATGCTTTTTCTTGTTCCCATCATGTTGGAATAGATTTTGTGTCCAGGCTTACTCAAGTTTAGGGCCCCAAGATGAAGGCCAAACAGTAAGCCAAAAACCTCAGAAAATTGTGGTTCAGATAAAATTGGTAATAGATCATAAATTTGAGCAATAAGATGTTTAAAGAACTCCAAAGGAAAGAAAACTAAAAGAAAACCACCTCTTAAAAGCACGAAGAGCATTTCTGCCCATCCTTCTGTGCTCTCCATTGGGTTTCAGGGCTGAAATTCATCAGCTACAGCTTAGGAACATTTGGCCCAGATACAGGAAAGGTGTAGCTCATCCATCATCTCACTACATCTTCTAGACTTGATGGGTCATTTATGTCTCTCATCATAGGGTTTTTTCTTTTGCACTTTCCACTGTTGACCTGTCGAGTTGAAACGAGGTTGTTTCTGGTTGGTTCTAGCCCTGTCCCCAGCTGAACATGTAATTCCATTCCTTTTGACTCTTACAATTCTTCAGTTATTTGAACATAGATACAATGCTTTGTGTTCATCACTTGACTAGCAGCCATTGCCCTTCCTGCATAAGGAAATTTATTTTCTCATTATCAAATGAGGGTTTATATAATTAGATTTTATTATTTATATCACTAGATTTATTATCTATTACCTATTTTATCTATACCACAAATTTCTAAGGTATTTGGATTAGTGCCTGACCTTGACTTTGGGGCCTTATACTTTGTGCAATGAACCAAAAGTCTTTCTTACCCTCCTATCCTTTTCCAGGCTTCACCTAGCACAGGAGGGATCAATATGGCTTGTGGAAAGATGTCTGAGGCAGGGTGAAGGGTCTCTGACAAACAGTTTGAAATCCAGGGTTATTATCTTGCTGTTTACCAAGTCTGTGATTCCTAGCATGCCCCAGATTCCACAGGCCTCAGTTTCTTCATTTACAGTGTTTGTCAGAGCTGTAGATATAGATGAGTGTAATGTACTTAGTGATCAGGTAGTGCATGTATTCACACAGTGAATACGTCTTGCCTACTAGCAAAGGCAAGCTCTAAGAATATGGGACGTAATTTTTCTACTCTGAATAACTGTGGAAGTTGTACTTGCATTTAATGTACATAAGTTCAGAGTCATCTATGAAAAGAGGGCTAGACAGTTCCTGAGAAGGACAGAGGAAACATGAAGAGGCTCAGGGAAGAGGATCACGTGAAACACTTCTTCAAACATTCATTTAGCAAACATTTAGAGAGCTGTGTGTGTGTGTGCCATTTACCACTCACTACCCCAGGACCTGATGTTACAGCAAAGAACTATCATCATGGAAATTGCCTTCTTAGGAGTGGGTGGTGGGAAAGAATCACACAAAAAAACGTAAAGGAAAAGGAAAGGTATGCTGATCGTCATAAGTGCTCTGAAGAAATACAAAGCCAGAAAAGGAATCTCGGGGCAGGAGGCAGAGGGGAGCCAGTTAAGACTTAAGTGAAGTGCTAGGGAAGGACTCCCCAAGAAATTAGTGCTTATCCAGAGACCTGAAGTTGGGGGGGGGACGTGAACCACCTGGAGATCTTGGGGAGCCCCCACAGGGGACAGCAAATGCAGAGTCCTTTTCTTTACTCTAGGACAGGTCTCCGTGTACTGGACCTGCCTTGACATTTCCTCATTCTGCAGTGTTGAAGGTCAAGATCAACAGTGCTGTATCCGAGTGATGGTCATGGGTGTCTGTGGGGCAAGTGGGGATAGAGGAGATGAACCATGTTAGTCTGGTCTTGCCAAAGGTGTGAGGACCTGTTGCATCTTGTCCTCATGGTAGTCCAAGAAGGAAAGATGGATGCCTTTGAGGAAACCCAGGCCTATAAGCTAAGTAATTTGCTTGGGCTAGTTTTGCAAATGACAGAGCTAGAAGTCCAGCCAGATGCCTCTACCTCCAAAGTCCATGCCTACAAGCCCAAGACTTCTCTGCTTCCACTCAGTATTATGTAGGTTAGTGATGCTGCAGAAATGAAAGGAGAAGTGAATTGAAAAAGGTAAGTAAAGCCAGGAAAGCTAAATAAAGACCCCCTGAGCAAGTGTCCCCTATATATAACAAGGTTGTTAGCCTTAACTACATCTGCAAGAAACAATGATAGTTTTCAGCTGAGCAAAGATGCTTTCATGAATGGTAACCAAGAAGGTTTATTCTTTTGGTTCTCTCTCTTTTATTTTACTTTTTATTTATTTTTATTTTTATTTTTTTAGTTTCTTGCCCGCCAAGACAGGACTGATCATAGGTGAATACTTGGGTATCTTAGAGTCAATGGAAGGTTTCACTGGCCAAAAGAAGGAAGTCTAAAGACCGACTCCATGACTGATTCCATCGGATACCCAATGCTACATCGAGTTTGTTTTGAATAAGAAAAATAATTTTGTTCAACAATAGAACGTATCTGGAAACAAGTACCATTCCTATTTCTGCTATCTGGACTAGAATTTTCAACCCATGTCTTTGAAAAAAAAAAAAAAAAAACATTGCTGTCTTCTTTTTGTTGAGTTTGGTTGTATTGTTTTAAAAAATAAAAGCAGTCAATTTTTGTCATTTCCAGTTACAACAGATGTGTGAGAGAGATAAGTTCCTCTGATCTCCCCTAAGATTTGGTCACCAGGGAGGTGTCTCCTATGGAGCAGGTGGCTGTGTTTGAGCCTGTCTGGGCAGTGAGGTGCTGGGGAGAGCACACAGCAAGTAGCTGGAATGCCCTCTTTCCAGAGGACACAGAGGTCTGGATTTCCTAGAATCTTCTCTCAGCATTGGCCATTTGGAACCCAGATCACCTAATGTAGAAAATGCCAATCCCCTGTGCTTTCTTTCCAATGCAGCTTCATAGATGCTTGCTTCTTGATGCCCTGGATACTGGGTTGTCCAGCTGAAGGTTCAGCCAGAGCCATGTGTCAGGGAACCTTACCAGTCCCTTTTCCTGAAGGTTCCTGTTAGACAGTGATCCTAGACCCAACTCTCAAATGGGCTCCCATTTTGTCCCCTAGAAGAGATCAAAGAATGATTGCAACTTGCTCAGAAATTGAAATTCTACAGAATTAGATTTATTGCTAATTTACCCCCAAAATATTCTTATGATTAATTTAAAGTGTTTAACTTCGTACAAGTTGGGATTCACCGTAAAGTATTTTTTTCCACAGAATGAGCAATTTTATGCCTTTCAATTCACCAACGCTGCCCTCACCTTGAAGCTATTGTGTTCTTACAGTTTAATCAACTGGCAAATTGCTTTCATGCTTTGGAGATTAACTTTAAAAGCAAGATTAAGAAAAATATGTTAATTACCACAACCCTGGAACTCCTTCCCAGGCTGGTGGGGACACCTGCCTAGTGCAGGAAACAGTAGCCTTTTTGTCCCTGCTCTCTTGGGAAGCAGGAAGGGACGTGAGATACCTTGGAAGACCCTAGAAGAGGAAAAAAAGAGAGAATATGAATTTCTTAAGGGTAAGATGTTACTCTTAGAGGAGCAATGGGCTAAGGCAGTATGGGGTCTAGTATACATGTGGACTGATTCATCTTGAGCCGCCTACATAATACTGAATACTGTCTTCCTCTGTTTCCTTTCCACTCAGCCTTCAAGAACTGCCTTATCATAATAATGACGAACATTAATATTTATTGTGCTCAGTGCCAAGCTAATCACTTTATAAACATTTCATTAAATAAGAATATCACATCATGACTCAAACAAAATGAATAAGGTATTTGGTATAGTGTGTGACTAAGTAAGGAACACAAGGCATTTCATTTCACAGAGAGGCGCCCGACCCAACTAAGATGTGTACTGAGAGGATCAAAGACCCTCTTAGACTAACCAACTGATGTTCCAAATCCTTGGTTAACAAGGTTAATTAAGAGAGAAGCACAATATTGCTCCTATATTACAATTCCAAGAGCGTATATTCTGGGGGCCTGTCTATTTAGTTGAAGAATAAAGAAGAGGCTCTTAGGGGATTTAGCAGAACAAAGGTCTGGGGGACAGAGTGGGCATCCACCACATCATAACAGCATTAGCAGCAATTATTTCTAATTGGAGTGCATCTTGGCTGGGCTGCTACAAAGGCCTGAAATTCAATTGTGGTTTAACAATACCCATAAAATTGTCTAAACAAATTCAGATTCACTTGAGGCTATCCTATGAGAAGAGACCACATGTAAATTAGAGGATTCTAGAGGATAATAAATAACAAGGTGATTTAATGGCCCTGGGGAGTGGATGCTCTCACATGTGTTTTATACCCATTTCCAGCTGAAATTTAGTTCTAATAAAGCCATGATCAAGAGCCCAGCACCGAAGTAAGTTTGAAGGGATGGAGCTCGGCAGGACCAGGGCACACTGCCCTCTTAGGGTACATCAGCCAGGATTCTGGCCTCACTGTGCTGCTCAAAAACTAAGAAGAATCCTTGCTATGAGAAGGAGTTTGGGTAAAAATGTGTGCCCATGTTTGCTCTTTTTGGTTTGGGGATTTTTGTATGGTTTTGTTTGTTGTTGTTTGTTTGTTTGAAGAGTAGTTTTACATTATCATGCTCTCTTACCTCAAGCTGCCATTAAAATACCATAGACTGGTTGACTTAATTGACAGAAATTTATTTTTGATGGTCTGGAAGCTAAAAGTCCAAGATCAGGATGACAATTGATTGATTTTCTCGTGTGGGTTCCCTTCGCTTCCAGGCTTATAGACAGCTGGCTCCTCCCCGTGTCCTCACATGGCCTATCCTCCGAGGGCATGAAAAGAGAGCTTCTCCTCGCTATAAGAATACTAATTCCATGATGAGCACCCCCCCACACCCCCTTATAACCTCATTTAGTTGTGATCACCTCTTAATGCCATCACAATTGGCAGTTAGGGTTTCAATATATGAATTTTGGGTGACACAAACATTCAATCCATAGCGGGTATCCAGATAGAAGAGAAAAGCCAGACGGTACATGACCTTGACATTCCTTATCCTGATACTGAGATGGTCACAGTTCATCCAACAAAACTGTTACTGGAAATGGAAACTTTTGACTCTGTATCAAACAAAATAATGAATGCTAAGCTTGACTGTTATCAATAAAAATGAATGCCACCAAGTTAAGTGAGCACAAATATATAGACAAAGCTTTAATCTGGAAAAGAAGAGGGGGCCTCATATTCCCGTGAAGGGGATAGACTGATTGAGCAAGTAATCAAAAATGTCCCTCAAGAATAACCTAGCCATTTCTTTCTTTCTTTCTTTTACTTACTTACTTACCAACTAACTTACTTACTTATTGGTACTAGGGATTGAATCCAGGGGCACTTTACCCCTGAGCCACAACCCCAGCCCTTTCTTATTTTTTATTTTGAGACAGTGTCTCACAAAGTTGCTTAGGGCCTCACTAAATTGCTAAGGCTGGCCTTGAACTTGCTGTCCTTCTGCCTCAGCCTCCGGAGCCATTGGGATTACAGGCATACACCACTGCACCTGATCGCAACCTTTTATTAAGAGGCTAGACCAGAAGGGCCTGGTATTTCTATGATCATTCCTTTACGGAGCTTCTTGTGGAAGATAGTCTTGTAATATCTCTTGGTGCTACTCAACCTGGGGTTTATGATTGAATTGATTAAGAATAGGAGGGGGGACTGGGGTTGTGGCTCAGTGGTAGAGCACTCGCCTAACACATGCGAGGCCCTGGGTTCGATCCTCAGCATCACATAAAAACAAATAAATAAAATAAAAAGTATTGTGTACAACTATAACTAAAAAAAAATATAAAAAAATAGGAGAATAAGTAAAGATATATTCCATTCACTATAAGAGTACGAGAACAGGAAAATAAGAGTATGAGAACAAGAAAATTTTGATTAAGAGATTATGAATTCAGGCCCAAGAGTTTATCTGCCATTGGCAGAGTGAATTAGAGATACTTGAAAAAAACTAATTCCAACCTCTGGAAGTCAGCACTTGAGAAACTTTGGGCCACTAAACCAAAACATGTGAGACTAGTTATCCCATGCAGAGATACTCTGTGCAGAGAGTATATGCCAGTTGAGATACCTTCAACATTTCCAGACTAGTGACCTGTCATGGAAGAATCCCCAGCACACTTCCCTTCCCATCTGCCAAACAATTTCCCTTTGCTTTCAGTGAACAAACCACAACTGGACATTGAAGAGGGCCTCTTGTCCAGATTCTTCTTTTTTCCTCATAACCTTCCTACCATATTGGAAACCAAACCTGTAACTAGTGCACCAGCCATTGAGCTCTATCCCACCACAACAGCAGCTCTGTCTCCTCTCCATTAGTAATAGCATTTAAAATGGAGCTGAGAATAATTTGTCCATATCTTCACCTCACATTGGTCCTAAGACATCCAGTTTCCATGTCATGAGTATTTTT
This sequence comes from Marmota marmota marmota, assembly GCF_001458135.2. Taxonomy (NCBI): domain Eukaryota; kingdom Metazoa; phylum Chordata; class Mammalia; order Rodentia; family Sciuridae; genus Marmota; species Marmota marmota. The sequence goes on along the minus strand of NW_026000093.1, from coordinate 8,813,738 downwards.
ATTAATAATTCCTCCTCGTATTTGGTTTCCCACAACTGACATTATTAATATCTCAACTCTCAGTCCCAGTGACCCCTCTGGTTCTTGGCCTCTGTTATTGTTCCCTCTTCAATTTGTTGATATTCTGCAAGTCTTGACTCTTGGATTCCTCTGGGGGCTCTTGACCATGTCTCTTGCTCCCCTAGACCACCCATGCCAGAAATTCAGGTGTCATGTTCTAATTTTACTTCTGTCTCTCACTTCTCTATCCAATTAGTGGTCAAGTCCCATCTCCTGTACCTTGCAGCCTGACAAGCATATTCTCCTCTCTGGTTCCGCTGCTATGGCGTGATCTCAGGCTCTGGACAGCTGTTCCCTGTTGCTGTAATAGTCTCCTGACCTGCCTCTCTGCATCATGGCTTGCTACTCTGTTAGAGAGGATTACATTCTTCTGGGATAACTGAGGACACCAACATAACAAAAGCTTGAGTTAAGCAGGAGCATTACCTCTCTGATGTGTAAAATGTCTAGCAGTAGTGGTTGAGGGTTGGTAGGGTGCTCAATGAGTCAGGAATTACCACAGTGTCTGGAATGTCCCCCAAAGGTCCATGTTAAAGGCTTGGTTCCCAGCTTGGCATTATGAGGAAGCATTGGAACTTTTAAGAGGTGGGGCCTAGTGGAAGGTGATTGGTTCAAGCCCTCAAATGGGCTTGTGGAATCCCAGCCCATACTCTTGCTCTCTTCCATTTCCCAGCCATTCTGTGAGTGGTTTTTCTCCACCTCATGATCCCTTCATGATGTGTCCAAAGACCCAAAGGAACAAGACCAAGTGATTATAAACTGAAACCTCCAAAATTCTGAACTAAAATGAAATTTTTTTCTTTGTAGGTCAATTATCTCAGGTTATTTGTTACATTACTGGAAAACTAACACAGAGAGCCAAGCTTCTTCTGTGCATTTGTTCAGCTATGCATGAATTCCATCATTGTTGTCAATGTCTCAACAACCATTGAAACCCCCCAAATAATGCTCACATTCTAGCCTGTAAGAATCCAGAGGGCAGAAGGCACTCCCATTCCCTTACAAAATAATCCATGGACATTTCATACCCCACAAACATCATGTCCTTTGGGCAGGATTATTCACATGACTACACTGATTTGCAAACAAAGCTGAACAATGTGATCTTTATTTTGCACTGCCATGAGCAAGGACTCTGTTACTGAAGGAAAAGGTAAGAACAGAGGTTGGCTGTCAATTTCAGGTTTCCCACAGATTAATGTATCATCTCACCCCCCAGCTCTGCCCGGTTGCTGCATGCTGCAAAAAGTTCAGATTCTATGGTTCTGCGCTGCACTATCAGATCCCTGTTAGTGACCTAATGACCAGTGAGGTTAAAATGTAAGTGATTTACCCCCATCACACTTAATGTACAATGGAGCTCCGGAAATAGGATAATTAGAGAGAAATAGGAAAAGGAAGGGAGAGGGAAGGGAAGACAAGGGGAGATGGAGGAGGGAAGGAATTTTTATTTCAAAATGGAAGGAGTCAGAGGAAAAACAGAGATGGTCCTCAGTGATATGATCTTGCTGGGAAGGAATTATGAGCAGCCCTATATGGTTCTCTTCTGTGAGGTGACCTTCTGTCTAGTGCCCTCCACAGACCTAGAGGGTTCTTTTTTGTTTAATGTTTTCTAAGGTTACCGCTGAGTTAAGCTTTGCAGAACATATATGTTACCATAGCCCTAGGCCAGAGGCCTGCTTCTGGGGACCCAACAAATCCAGTTTGGGGTCACTTGCCCCCAAAATCAAACAGAAAAGATAATAATGAAAAGCATGAAAGGAACTTTAATCAGTGTAGCTGTACAGGAAGACAAGGGATCCAGCCCCTATCCCTGTCTTTGAAGGGCTGACAATGACTTTGGGGCTTTATAGAAAGGGGAAGAGGACAAGGGTTGGGGGTTTGTATACCTGGAGACTTTTCACAGCTATCAACGCAGGTGACCTTGGTCAGGTGTGGTTAGCCCATCATTATCTCTGGATTGGTCAGGTGGGACCAATGATGAGAAAGTCGCTATTGCCTGGTGGGTAGCTTCAACTCATCACAAGATGTTTATTAGATCAGACCTTATTCCTGGAATCCAAGGTGAATTGGAGCAAAGGAGATGGATGCAAAATGGAGGCAGCCATGCCAAGTCTTGAATCCTGTTTTCAGCTATCCCTCAGACATTTTCAGGTACAAGAAAAGGGTCTAAGTCAACGAAACGATTCCCCCAATAACTCAGAAGACTTGTGGTGTATTTATTTCTTCCCACTCATTGGACATTGAAACCACTGCCAAAGATTTTACCTAGGTAAAATTTTAAGCCTGAAGACTGCCACTCTGTTCCTGGCACCTGCACTCTCTCCTTCTCTCATTCCTGCCTCTCTCCTTCTCTCTCTTCCCCACTGCCTTCTCATTAATGGAAACTCACTTGGGGTCAAGTGAGCCAAGGTGTAAGGGAAAGACTGCACTCATCATTTGACACTTGCTGCTGTGCTAGATCTCACCTGTGATGGACAATTCTTATTAGACAGTGCCGGGGAAAGCCCTGTGCTCACAGTCATTCTGGAGAAGGCCATCATCTGGGATCCTGACTTTGGAGGACATCCCATCAGGCACAGAGGTCACTGACTATTTCACCACTCCCAGTTCCAGATTGCCACCCACTCAGTCAAATGAGTTTGCAGGTAGAGAGCCACTTAGAAAGAGCTTCATTCCCTTATGCCTCTGTTTGCATATAATATTCTCCAGGCTTTGCTCATCTCTGTGAGACTCTACCCAAGCCACCGCAAAATTCTGAATTTGCTGGGTTCTTCCTCCTCAGGTTACTATTATGTTCAGCAGGTGATGTATATCTTCCAAAGTAGAGGAGGATCAATTGGAACCAAATGTTCACACTGGCAACAAGTATGACTAGATTTCAAATATGAGAATCCGAGCACATTGCCACCTCCCTCCTAGGAACCTCAATTTAGTTAGTCCACATATTTCCCTTTTTGTTTCTTGTAGCATCCCCTACATGATACTGAATTCTACAGTAGTTTAACTTATGTTAAATAAGAGTGATTGCAATACTATAAAAGTATACCCTTGTCAGGTGAAAGTCCAAAAATAAAAAAGCCATGTCTTCTAAGTTGGTTCTGCTCTATGAAGTTCCAGGGAACTGGGATACTGACAGCATCTCACTCTGATGTCCGCCATCACTATGGTCAGGATGGCAGCCATGATAGTCACAAATTTAAAAGATTGGAAATCATATGAAGTATGTACTCTAACTACAATCAAATTGAAATCAATAACAACAACAACAAATAGCTGGAAAGAAAGCCCCTAAATATTTGGAAATTCAACATCACACTTCCAAATAGTTCAGATCGACAAAGTCTCAAGAGACTTAAGAATATTTTGAGTAAATGAAAATAAAAATACAACTTCCTAAAACGTATGAAATGCAGCAGAAGCAGTTCTTAGGGGGAAATTGATATCATTAATCATATCAGAAAAGAAGGAAGCTCTCAAGACAATAACTTAAACTTCCACCTTCAGAAGAAAAAAAAAATTTAAGCCTAAAGCAAGTAGAAGAAATGACGATAAGAATTACAACAGAAATCAATAAAAATGAAAACAGGAAAACAATAAAGAGTGAAGTGCTGAGAGATAAGATTAAATGGAATCATACAAAATGCTCAACTAAAGCCAGAGAAATTGGAAAGAGGTGCACAAAATTGATAAACCCCTTAGCCAGACTATCCCAAAAGTAAATAAAGAAGACACAAATTACCAATGCCAACAACAAAAGAGGGGTCATCGCCATGATCTGCGTGGACTCCAAAAAGATAATAAAAGGAGGTAGCAAAACTAGTTAAGTCACAACCATCCTTAATAGACACAAAAGACCAGAGTTTTGAAAGGACTTTGAATGAAGAGTTCCTTTGAAGTGAATCCAGAGGAGCAGAGACCACTTTATTTTCCTCCTCCCCACCGTCCCCAGCACTCCTCTGTCCCATCATATTTGCTGGCACAGTCTATACTAGGTCAGTTTAAAAGCTAGGAGATGCAGAGAAAGAAGGGGGACCTGGCATTTTAAAGGTCCAGCCAGCAGCTTGCTCCACTGCCAGGTGCAGTTTGGGTACAGTCATAGTGGGGGAAATGCTACTGGTAGAACTTGACCTGTGTCTACAAGAGTCTGAAGCATATGTGAGCCCATTTCTTACCTCCTGCTTGAAGAATTTGTTCCTCAGGACGCTGACTAGGGCTGCTCAGCATGACAAGATCCAGAGAAAAGATTCAAGAGTTGGTGAAGCAAAAATTTTATCTGGCGAGTCAGGAAGCCCAGGTAGATCTCAGAGTCCCTTGAAGGAAGAAGGGTGGTCTATCAAGGAAAGGAGAGGCCTGCAGAGTTTATAGATACATACAGGTAGGTAGTGGACACATGCAGGGATGGCTACGCAGCTCAATAAGCTCAATAAGACGTTCAAGTACTTCGTTAGGGAATTATGGAGTAGAGAGGCAGAAGAGCACCACAATCTACCACAACAGAGAGAGAGCATTTAGACACCTGGTCTAACAGACATCTACAACCGTATTATTTCAACACCCATCCCACCACTTTTATGACTTTATTCCCTCCTACTTCTTTCTCTCCACTGTCACCAACACTAGGGGATGGAAACTTTGAAGTGTGTCCAAGAATAATTAACAGAGTAAGATGTAAAAAGAGAGAAAACACAGACTGTGTTCTCTACCTGCCATTTCACGGGACAGATCTTAAAGGTTCAGCTGGGAGAGGGGAAAAGATGATTGATTTAAAGGTATGAGAAGAATCTGCTCAATTCCGTCGAAAGGGAAAGCGAATACTCTTGCAGAATGCAAGAGTGAGAAAAAAACAGGCTATTTGCAGATGTGTCTCACTGAATATAGCCACTGAATAATCAGGTTGCCATTCTTTGCTTAAAGAATAGTAGAGGTAGTTGGACGTTGTATATGGTCAGTCCTCAATATTTGTAGTAGTTATGTTCAATAAAGTCGTGTAAACATTGAATTGGCAAAGACTGAAGCGTTACTCCTAGGGGAAATACAAAATTAGATTCCTGAGTGCCTCTGGTCACATTTTCACCAACCTGTCAGTGCACAACTGTGATTTATGTATTTCAGTTTAAAGAATGATGGCTAGCAGCACTATAACTTATGCTTGCAGGAATGTTTTCTAGCACACATATTTTCTCTATAAGGCACATCACTGCCTCCTTGCATTCAGGAATGTTAAACAACATGTCAGCACTATACTTGGAGTCCATGTTAAACCTCCAAAAAATGCAAAAAAAAGAAAAAACGAAAATGGCATCAAATAGTCCCTAAAAAAGACAATTTTACAACATGAGACCTCAAACAAGAAAGCAAAAAACCACATTGTTCAACTGGCAACATATGTATTGGGTGACTCAAATTTTTTATTGCTCTTAACATGTCCATAAATACCACAAAAAGCACCAGGAGATTTTTGGGGTTATGAATAAATTTTAGCAAATAGATTAATTAATAAATATGGAATCCAAGAATAATAAATATTCACTCTACAGGGTTCTGGGACTCCTTGAGACTGGATCTTCACTATGGTAGGGGACCTAAAATGCACACTTTGTTATTATCTTGGTTACTAATATTAGTTAATCCAATAGTTAAATTTATATCCCTGTTTAAATAAATCAGTGTTTCTCTGAATTTTTAACATCTCTAATGCCCTGACTAGTTTTTAGTAATTTCTTTTTTGTAAATTGTCAGTTCATACCCTTTGCCTCTCCCTGCTGGGATGGTTCATTTGCAGTTTCCTGTCTATGCTAGATACTAATTGCTTATTGATATTAAACACAGAAAACATTTTCTCCTATCCTATCTCACTAGCTCATAATGAGAGTTTTCTACTGTTAATTTATTCTTTTTTATATCCCATTTAGGCTTTCAATCCATCTCGAGTCCACCATTATATGTGGTATTCTGTAGGAATCCAGGTTCAATGTTCTTCATATAGCCTCTTTGTTTCTCATTATTCCCATTCATATGTTAAGTGATCCTACATACCAGGATCTGTCTCTGAACTCTATTTTGGTCCATTGGTCTGTATCTGCCCTCATACCAACGTCTTTTTGTTTTTCTTGCTAGGGTTTTGTAGTTTCCTTCATGTCTAGTAGAAAAGTCTTTAATACGTTCTCTTTAAGATTGACTTAAATGGACTTTAGTTCTTAATTCCTCCATGTACTTTTAGACATGTTTATCTTGAAATCTAACCTTTTTTGTATTGAATATATTTATAATACTTTCAGGAAGATTAATACCTTTATGGTATTCAATCACTTCATCACCCCATCCAAAAGCACAGAATGCCTCTATTCATTTGAGTCATTTCTAATGTCTTTTAATAGTTTTAATGTTTCCCCAAAGAGGTTTTGTGCATTTTTTAAATTAATTCCTAGATAACATTGTAGCTTTTGTAGCTGTTGCCAGTATAATCTTATTTTTAATGAGTTTTTTCAAGTATGTTATTAGAAAAATCCTTTTGATCTTTATAGGTTGATTCCATATCTAGGGAACTTACTGACTTCTCATTAGTTCTAATGTTTTTTTCTGTTAAATATGTTGACTTTTTTCTAAGTACTCGCTATCATTCACATTGCTTCTCGTCTTCATATCTATTTACTTGTCTATTTAAAATTGGTTAGACTCTCCAGTAGTGGTAATAGTGACCATCAATATTTTATCTGTGACTTTATTAGAAATATTTATAATGTTTCTTTATTAAGTATAAAGTTTTTGATATCAGTTCTATCAAATAAAGTTCCTTTTACTCCTAGTTTTCTACATTTCTATGCTCCTAAGTATAATTTTTCAGTTTTTTGATATAATTTGTATAAAATTGGAATTAATTCTTCCTTCATAGGCTTTCAGGTTTTGGAAACGGAGGATCTTTGATCATTATTTAATTCTTATTGGTTGATTCATGTTCCCTATTTCCTCTTGCATTAATCTTGAAATTGTATATTTTTCTAGGAATGCAGTCATTTCATTCGGGTTTATAGTTACCACATTTTATAATACTATTTCATTAATTATTAATCTCTTTTTTCTATAATTATTTCCCCTCTTTCTGTATTCAAATGATGCTGAGTCTAGCTCTTTCTTCTTGACCATAGTACCTTTAATAGAAGTTGAGCCTCCTGTAGTTGTTTTAACATCTACAAAATTTTTTTCTTAAAGAAAAATAAAAATCACTAGATCTTGGGATCTCGTACAGAAACTGCCTTTTGAATAGATCTGTTTGCCGTGGTGCCTCCAAGAGCTCGCAGCTTGGCTCTGGGTGGTTTGGCTTGTTTGAAGCTGGGTTAAAGGCAGATACTGCAGCAAGAGAGATCTGGGAATGGCCAACACCCAGAAAGGACGACTGAGATGGAGAGATTAGGGAGCTAGAGGCTGTTATTATACAACTTTATTTTCTTAATCTGTCAACAATAGCAAATGAGGCTTCTGAGTATGAGGACAGTGTTCAGCGATTGCTCCCACGCAGCACAGAGTCAGGTGCAAATGTCATCATTCACTGCTGGATTTAAGCTAAATCCTGTCTGGAAAAAAAAATAAACCAATCTTTAAAACTCAAGAGATTCTCTCTCTCTCTCTCTCTCTCTCTCTCTCTCTCTCTCTCTCTCTCACACACACACACACACACACACACACACACACCTTTAGATTTTAGCTTCTCTTAAGTCACCAGAAGACATTGCATGGTGGTGTCTGCTCTGCCCCATTGCCTTTGGGGATTCCCGTTTCCTCTTGGCTTGATGCTCATTTGTGTTACTTGCCTTCCCATGTGAATATTTCAGTTTTTGGCTCCTGGTATATTTTCCCTTCACAATCATTGTGAACCCGTCACCTAGGAATGTACGGACCCTATGTGTCCTCCAGCTTATGATCTCTCACCAACATTACCCACACTCTGTTCATGCGTGGCTACTGCTGGTATCTACCTGGTGTAACCAGGACAAACCCTGTCCAGACCCTTACTTTTTAAAATATATAAAATCAGAAGTTGCTTCTTGTTTTTAAATTTAACTTTTAATTGTGGTGAGAGGTGTTCATATGTGGTACATTAAGAATCATGTTTCTAAAAATTGTACGATGAATGAGAAATACTTGTGAAAACTGATACAAAAGTATTTTTTTAAAGTACAACAAATTATATATAATCACACTTATATCAAATAAAGATTGAAATATTTAAATTATTGGAGGAAAAATGTTATGGAAATGCACTAAAAAATATCTTAGGTTTTACCTCTATGGGCAATATGACTATGGGTTTTTTCTTAATTTTCTCTCTCTGTGTCTTTCACTTGTAATGAGAGTGTCATAAATGCTTTGGGTGCCCCACCCAAACCTCTTACCCACTGATACCCCACCCACAGCTGCTGCAAGTGATTGCTAACACAGCTTACTCCTATAATCTTCTCCCAAGTCTCTTCCTTGCATGACTAGAGCCAACCACACACACCCATCCTGGTGGCTATTGTCTGATTCATGATACAATGGGGACAACCCTATAATGCAATTCAAGCTCCAGAATGTCCTTCCACCCTTGTCAAGGCAAGACACTACTTGTCCATATGCCTTCTTAGCTCTAACCTTATCCCTATAAAGATACCCTCACTGCCATATAGGTTTTTAGACAGCAACAATGATGTGAGCATCACTACTAGTATTAAGATTGCTAGTTTTGAGAGGCCCTAAATCAGAAAGGGCTCTGGAACAGAGCAAAGCTCTGACTACTGGCCATGTGACTCAAAAGATTTGATGATACAAGGAGCCTAATTATAGAGATGCAGGTGTACCTCCAGATTCCTGGAGCACAGTCTTGCTATCCACAGTAGAAAATCAGCTGCTGGCATCCAACTGGGCATTGGTAGGGATGGAGCGCTTGGCTTATGGAACATGGAGTAACTATGTGGCCAGAACCTTCCATAAGGGATGAGGACTCTCAAGTCAAATATAACATTGATTCAATGAAAAATGGAAGTGGTCCATCCAAGAGTTTGGTCAAGACCAGAAGCACAAGGTACACAAACAGGTCCCTTGACTCCCATGTCATCTTCCACTGTGGCAGTAATGACTCTCCCTCAGCTCATGCCTGTGAAGTTTCCTTTGACCAGGTAATAGAAGAAAAAACCTGACCTCTGTTCACAGATGGACTTCTGTTCCACTGAAATCCCACTGAGGGGTGGAAGAAGTTAAAAGACATGGCTGAATGGGACTCTTTCTACCAGGAAGAGCTCCAGGCAGTTTACCGGGCCATCCTTTTTGTGAGAGAGCAGCAATACACAGCAAAGATCTGCATGGTTTTGAAAGAAGCGCAAAGTGGCTTAGCGTGTGATGGGGTTGGACATTTGACAATAGCAGTAGTTAGATCCCTCTGAAAGAAGCCAGTTTGCAAAACCAGAGGTAAGGAGGCCTGGGGAAGAGTAGATGGATTTATGAGAGTGGTTATGAAGGGTTAGGATATTTTTATCACATGAGCACTAAAAAGCATCCCTTTAGATGAGGTATTAAACAACTAAATAGACAGAGTGACTTGACTTGGCTCATAGATATCAGGCAGCCTAATGTTTTCTGCCTTCAACTGCCCCCAGGCTATGAAAAATAGCTATACATCTTCTACAAATGGTGCTGGGAAAACTGGAAATCCATATGCAACAAAATGAAACTGAATCCCTTTCTCTCGCCATGCACAAAAGTTAAATCAAAATGGATCAAGGAGCTTGATATCAAATCAGAGACACGCCGTCTGATAGAAGAAAAAGTTGGCTACGATCTACATACTGTGGGGTCGGGCTCCAAATTCCTCAATAGGACACCCATAGCACAAAAGTTAATAACTAGAATCAACAAATGGGACTTAGTCAAACTAAAAAGTTTTTTCTCAGCAAAAGAAACAATAAGAGAGGTAAATAGGGAGCCTACATCCTGGGAACAAATCTTTACTCCTCACACTTCAGATAGAGCCCTAATATCCAGAGTATACAAAGAACTCAAAAAAATTAGACAATAAGATAACAAATAACCCAATCAACAAATGGGCCAAGGACCTGAACAGACACTTCTCAGAGAAGGACATACAATCAATCAACAAGTACATGAAAAAATGCTCACCATCTCTAGCAGTCAGAGAAATACAAATCAAAACCACCCTAAGATACCATCTCACTCCAGTAAGATTGGCAGCCATTATGAAGTCAAACAACAACAAGTGCTGGCGAGGATGTGGGGAAAAGGGTACACTTGTACTTTGCTGGTGGGACTGCAAATTGGTGCAGCCAAATTGGAAAGCAGTNTGTTTTGAACAACCAACAATAAAAAATTTAAAAATAAATAAATAAAAAAAATAAAAATAGCTATAGTAGCAGAAGATGAAGTCATGCACCGGCCCTACAGGCTGCTCTTTCCTCATGGGCTGCCTTTCATTGAGATGGATCTAACTACTGCTATTGCCAAATGTCCATCCTATAAGCTAAAGAGACTGACAAAGCCCTACAGTATGACACTACCCCTCAAGGAAACAAATTGGGCTATTGGTGCAAGTTGATGACATTGGATCCCTTCCTGGCAGAGACAGCCTAGATGGTTCGGAGGTAATACCATATATTATAAAAGTACAAAATGTTTTATTTTAACTTATAGACAGAGGTTTATTTAGGAAGGTAGATACACATTCAAGGTAGAATGTAAGCTGTCTCAAGAGTGAGAAGCAGCCCTGAATTGGGCTGTGGGGTCCAATATTTATAGAAGAGCTGTATCAGGGGCCAGACTAGAGGTAGATTCAGGGTGGAGCTGTCAGTTTTCTGTGCACGTTTCTGTTCAACCCTCACGAACCCTTAAGATTAAGGGACCAAAGTCTCAGAGGGGGGAGATACAAATTTTAAAAATGATTATGACATTGCTACAGAGGTAACTATTCACAATATCTTCATTGCTAAAAAGTTAAGCTTAAAGAGAATTTTAGTGAATTAGATTATGTTTCTAGTGTTTGAAGGTTTTTCTCCTTCAGGAGTATACTCATTTGATTAAGAATATATTAAATTGGAAAAAGCAAGAAATACTCTATTCACTTTGTTAAAATAATAGATTTAATAAATTTAGGATTTCTCAGGATTCTTCATTATAATTGGAACCAGGTTTCTTGTTTTTGTTGTTTTTTAAGAGACAACTCTTTCAAATTGTGCTTATTGAAAAATATGTGCACCAGCACTCTGTAGGAGGAAATTACTCTTCATTAAATATTCCATCTCCTCTACAAAGTATATTTCCATGCTCCACTGACCTTGCACTTGATCATGTATCTTGCTTTGGACAGAGAAGTTTCAGTGAAAGTGATCTAAGCAGATGCCTAAAAAGGCACAGTATTGGGCCAACTATCAGTGTAAAGAAAATCTTTTCAGCTGGCCTGCAGACCTATATGCAAAATAATGAACGAATAAATGCTCATCTTTGTAAGTCCCTGAGTTTTGGGGTGGCATGTTGGACAATAGTTGACAAATATCATCAACATGGTCTGATCATAATGACGGGTAAAGAGCATTCACTTAAGAGAGCCCAAGCTGTCAAACCAGAAAAGATAAAACTCCACTTTAAAAGAACTTGGAGATGATTCACCTGGAGAACAATCTGTGAGGTAAACCTGGCATTTTATAGGTCATATTGATCTTCTGAAACTGGAAGTTCTGTCTATTATCATTAGTTCAGACTGATTTTTTTCCACGTACATCACATTTGGAAACACAACAATTAAACTCTTGGACACTCAGTTGATGTCAGAGAGTTAGAGACTGAGAAACTGATGTGACTCCATTTTTTAAAATAAATAAATAACAGCAGATTCTACCTCAAGGCCTGTCCTAAGGAAGGGGGTGTGACCCTTGTCCTTGGAAAAACCCACAGAGCACTCCTAGGCACATACCCACCCTGCTGCGTTGTTTGTAAATAACAGGAGAGGTCTTCGGGGGTGCCAGGTGTCCCTGACTCAGTTAGGCTAGGTGGGGACCCATAGCAACCCCCCTAGCAACCTCCAATCAGCATAAGACAGGGAAAATACCTGGATGCCAGATGACCCCCAAGTAGTTTATGGTGATTGATAACATGTTGGGAAACCATGTAGTTTAGCAGTACACCTCTCATGGCCTAAACCAATCAGTTCAAAGGAATCCCCCTCTTGTACTAACCAATCACCCCTACCCAACTTGTTCCAGCCAGTGAATGTGCTAATCAATGTTAAGAGTTCTTTTTTTTTTCAGAGTAGAAATTAGAAGTTTATTAAAGGACAGCAGAAAAGACTTCTCCTGGAGGAAGAAGGGGACCCAAGAGGTGGAATCCAATGTTAAGAGTTTTTGTTTGATTTTCCCGCAGTATGGAATGATTTGCTGTGTGATGTTGTGACTTATAGAGTATCCCCCCCAAAACCTATAAAATCTCACTGGACAAAGGACTGGGACTCACTCCCTGGGACCGCTGCATCGGGAACGGTCCAGGCTCCAGCTTGCAATAAAGACTCTTGTGTGATTGCATCGGATTTGGCTCCTGGAGGTCTATTGGGGTCCCACGAATCTGGCATTATAAGACATGGTGTTGGAAAAGGCACTACATATTGGTGTCAGGGTAAGAAAATCTTTCATTTGGTGTCAGGAGTGGTATGAGAAAAAAAAAGAAAAACACTTAGCACCTATCAATTCATAACAGATTGAGAGCATTTTAGTCAGTGGGGTACTGAAGCCTGAAGTATGGAAAGCACCCCTACACACAAACCTGGAGATGTTGGGTTGATGGGTTATATGGAAATAGAGTCCAGGAAGCTTTAATTTAACAGATTTTAAAACTTTGTTTTCAGGGTATAGTTTATTTTTTGATAGTTCCCATGCTTCTTCTTTACTCTTAAGATTCTCTTCCGATGCATATAAAATGTTTCTTGTGTAACTAGAGAAAATACCATATTGCCTACTGTTGACCATGGATTTCTCTTGATATCCTTTCAGCACCCCACTCTTCCCTGACTCACTTCCTACCTCCTGACCACTCCACCTCCATATTCTATGCCAGCTCATTTCTTCACCCTGTCACACGTTATTATTTCCAGTGGGTATCTTAACTCCCTTCAAATATCTCAAAACACATCATTCCCAGGTGGCCTCCTGACTGTAATCTTGATTTACTTGGTATTGAGTAAAAAATACACACGTTGTATTTAACTCCAAATCCACAAATTCAATTGCATTCTTACATAGCACTACCCGGTTTCTAAATACCACAATCTCAATATGTCCAAAATTAAATTCATTACTTTTTCTCTTCCCATGGCTACTGAATCCATTCTCCCATCCCCTACTTCAACTGTAAAATAAACACCTGCAAAAAACGGTACCAAGACATCCAGTTGCAAGTTTATTTCACCTACCATAATAGCAATTACTGACTTTCCCTTCTCCTTCACACCCCACTCCCCAGTATGAGAAGTCTGCACTTAAACCTTCTATCTAGGAATGGGAGACAAGGTATTTATCAACTCGAAAACAGGTATTCTCATTAATGAGAATAGAAAAATCAGAAAGCAATGATTTACCATAAAAGTAGATTTGAAAATATTAAACTAAAGTACTTATTAATATAACAAGTATGGAGGGATACCTAACAGTGGGAAAAAAAAATATATATATATATATATGTAAATTATATATTTTTGAGGGTACTCTGGGTAACTGTATTGATAGAAATAATAGAAGTAAAAAATAGAGAGAAATAGCTTAGAGAACAGAACTTTGGGATATGCCTAAATGTCTACAGTGAAGTTTTTAAAAATTTAATGAGATAGTTTGTATAAGAAACAGACCTATAAGAGGACCCAAAGTTGTAAAACATATTGAAAGTAAGGAAGGAAAGAATTGTAAGAATGAAACAGAAGTTCATTCTCTTTGTTATAAGAAAAATGCCAAACAAAATTTGAATGCAATTTTATTTTCACCTACCATACTAGCAAAAGTAAAAACATTTGATCTTATTCTGTTAATAAGCATGAAGGGGAGGAGGCATACTTCCATGCCTGACAACTGGAGTATAACTCACCTATTTGGATTAGAAGCCGTTTAGCCATAATAATTGTTACAACAATTTGTAATAGTCATTTAACTAGGCAAATTCCATAAGGGAACTTAACATTAGCCTGTTTATATATCCAAGCAACTGCTGTACAAGATCATTCTTTATAGGGTTCTCAGGGTATAGTTTAAAGATAATTAAAGATAAGAAACCTTTGATAAAGTTCAAGTTAAATAAATTTTAGTAAATCCATGAAATGAAATAATATACATATTATTAAAAAGAATAATTTGTATGTGTTGGCAGTCACATTGGCACTTTTTTAGACATGTATACCACACACAAAAAAAAGACTGAAGTGCATATAGTATGCTACTATTTAAAAAAAAAAAGTCTGTATGGGAGAGTGGGTAAGTATGGGGAGGTATGCTTCTTTGCAGACTGATTACCTTGGAAACATTTAAAACACACACACACATACACTGGATAACAGAGGAATTTGGGGAATGGAGAAAAAAGTTTACATTTGAATTGTTAAATACTTTTAATATAAGCAAATTTTTTAAACGTAAGAGACTTTAGGGTTTTGTTGTTGTTGTTGTTGTGGTGGTGGTGGTGGTGGTGGTGGTGAAGGTTTATGTGTTTGTTTTTTGGCAAACTGATTTCCCTGCCTGAACCAATCAACCAAAACAATTAGACATACACAGAATTTTTTTTCAAAATATCTTTTTAAATGTATAAATAAGATGACCAAAGATGGAGGATTTCTAATAGTCCAAAAACTAAGTGAAAATAGGAGTCCAAGGAGATTCACTGATTGCATTGTCTGGACCCAAGGACTGAAAGCTTGGGTTTTCAAGTATAAAGTCTTTATGGTAATGCCAAACTGGGGAGTCAAGTACGAGATGTTCCTCTTAGAGATACATTCTCAGGTTAAAGGGGAACTTCAAATAACACTTGTTCCTATCCCGACCCTTGGCCTCCACCAAGAAACAGGAAGAATGTTTTCTTATTATGAAGCTTGGTTTATGGGAAAGAAAAATTTACCCCCGAGAACTAGTAACTATAAACTAACCTTCACACAATTTTGTTGTCCAAAATGTATCCAAAATTAGATATCTTTAAAAGTATTAAGCCAAGAATTCAGCTGAAAATACTCCAAGTTCTAGTTGCTCCAAGTTTGCAAATGCAAAAACTTTTTGGAAAAAAAAAAACACCTTTGAAACAAGCTTCCTATGTGTCCCACAGTTAAACTTTCAAGGGGCTGAACTTCATGGTTAGAAATTATAAACACACAAAGGAACAAAGCACTGAGTGAGAAATAAACCCAAGTACATCAGATGTTTAGAATTATCCAATATAAAATATAAAATAAGAACGGGTTGAAAGTAGTCTTGCAAGGAGCAGAGATCATTAAAATAATGTTTTTTTAAAGAACAAACTTATTAGAGATAGAACTTAGACAATTTTTAAAGCACATTTTTAAATGAAAATTAAAATATCAATGAATGTATCTAGTTCAAGTAAAGATTTAGTGAATTAGAGCACAGGATTGAAGAAATTTCCCAGAATCTAGCACAAAGAAATAGAAATTAGAGAAAGAAAGTTCAGAATGTCAAATGTTCATATAATTGTCACAATAGAATTTAGAAGAAGAGAGAAACTGGAAGGTGTACAATATTTGAACAGATAATGACCAAAAGTGTTCCAGAATATATGAATTGGTAAAGGTACACCAATCCTCAGATTTAGAAGATTTGAATAACATCGAGCATAACAAATAAAACCATGCCTATATATGTCATGATAAGTATGCAGAAAACTAATGACAAAAATAATCTGAATTATTTGAAGGAAAAATATCTAAAAAGAGAGAATGAACTTTCCTACCAAATTCTCAAAAGCAATTGCTGAAGTCAGAGAGAATAAAATAACATCTTCAACCTGAGAAAAATTAACTGTTGTATTAGTCAGCTTTTAATTAATGTGACCAAAATACCTGATAAAAACAACTTAGAGGAGAAAAAGTTTATTTGGGACTCACAGTTTCAGAAGTTCAGTCCATGGTCAATTGATTCCTGTTGCTCTGAACCTCAGTGAAGAAGAACATCATAGTGAAAGGGCATAATAGAGGAAATATTTCAGCTCATGGCATCCAGGAAGCAGGGAGAGAGGAGCAAGAGACAAAATCAATCCCCAAAGGCAGACCCACAGTGACCTACTTCCTCCAGCCATGCCCCACCTGCCTACAGTTATCACGCATTCAAATTACAAATCCAACCACCTGGATGTTAATCCATCCACTAATTAGATTATAGTTCTCACAATCTAATCATTTCACCTTTAAACATGCCTGCGTTGCCTAACACAAACTTTTCTCTCTTTTTGGGGGGGAGGGGGGGCGGGGGGGTGGTATGGTGACTCACATCCAAACTACAACAACTGTCAACATAGAACTCTACAAAATATCTGTTAAACAAAAACACTTTAAGAAATATCCTTTAAAAGATATTTTTAATAAGAGTGAACCAAGATATCTTTTTATTTCATGAAAAATGCCTTTTTAACAAAATGTCTTTTACACATGAGAATGAAATAAAATAATTTCAGAAAAATAGAAACTGAGAGAGTTACCATCAGCAAACTCTCACTAAAATAAACACTAAAGGATTTTGATGTAGGTAGAGAAAGATGATCTCAGAAAGTGACAGAGAAGGTGGTTAAGTGTCAATAAATAAGCATTAACTGCATAAAATAATAAACATATTGTTTTGAAGGGTTCAAAGGTCAGTATTTATAATAGGGACAGAAAACACTAGAACAGCCTAATTCCCAATTAGCACATCCAAAACAATAACAGGTAGATATGATCCAATTTGAAATGGACTGCCATCATTATAGTACTGATTTTAGAGTTTAAAGAATTAAATGCATAAGTTGACATTGCTAGGATTATTTTTAATTATTATTTTTAATTATTATTTTTATTATTCTTATTTTTAATTATTTTTTAAAGTAGCAAGACTTTTTTTAAAAAAAGTAATACCTTTCTATTACTCTCAAAGTAATAGAAAAAACTATGAAATTATAAACATATTCTACAATTCTCAAAGAGAAAACAGAATTCATAGGAAAGAGAGAAATGAATCATAGTAAAGGCAGAATCAAGGAACTGGGGGAAGATGGCAGAGGCTGTGTCAGAGCTCTACAGTATATTCAAATCCTCACAGAATTATTAAACAAAAACGACCTCCATCACAAAAGCAAGAACACATTTTCAACAAAACTAGGTGACAACAAGGGTGCAGTGGCACATGCCTGTAATCCCAGTGGCTTGGAAGTCTGAGGCAGGAGGACTGGGAGTTCAAACCCAGCCTCAACAACTTAGCAAGACTCTAAGCAACTCAGTGAGACTCTATGTCTAAATAAAATATAAAAGGGGGCTGGGAATGTGGCTCAATAGTTAAAATGCCCCCCGGTTCAATCCTCAGTACAAAAGAAAAAAAAAAAAACCTAGGTAACAAGCCATCAAGACCTGCATGGTATCCAGCTTCTGCATAGGACAAAGTAGTAGGGAGCAACAGATGTCTGACAGATCTTAGGACAAAGAAACCCCAAATAACCAACATGTAGCATGATAAAATATATTGAGCCAACTTGAGAAGAGCAAGAAAAATAGGAAAGGTTGATCCAGTTCTATGGAAGGTCAGTATCTATAGTAGGGACAGATTAAACACTAGAACAGCCTAATTCCCAATAATTCTACTAGTGGACCTAGCAGGTCTCCTTTCTAGGACAGGGCCCAACAGTTAGGAAAAACTTCCAGGAATGTAATAAAAATTATACATGAGAAGAATAGTAAAAAATAAGGAAAGAAGTAGTCCAGGTAAAAGAGATAAGAGTCAGGAAATCTCAGAGAGTACGCCACTAACTTTTAAACACTACAAGAAAAAAAAAAAGAAAGGCATACTTATGAATTTAGAGAGGTATCCTAAACTCCACCAAACCCTAATATTCAATAAAACTACTTACTCATTTTAAAAAATGAACCAGAAAACTATCAAGGTCAAATCTCATGAAAAGTTATTTTAAGGAAAAGAAAGAAAGGTCGCAAAACAACATCCTTTAACACATAGAACAGGTCAAACTGTAACTTTCAATTTTAAAATTAGCCAAAAATATGAAGAAAACAACATCATACGAGAAGAAACATAACCCACACGCGAGAACTAAGAAAACTCAGACTTAACTAGGGAGCAAATCAGAAATGAAAGAACAATTACTTCACAAGCAAAGACTAAACTTGAAGGAACATAAAAGCAAAGAAAATACCTTGTTATGCTTTGCTGGGACTGCAAATTAGTACAACCACACTGGAAATCAGTATGGAAGTTCCTCAAAAGACTAGGAATGGAACCACCATATAACCCTGCTATCCCACTCCTTGGTATCTATCCAAAAGAACTGCAGTCAGTATACTAAAGTGATGTGTGCGTACCAGTGCTGCCACAATTTACAATAGCCAAGTTATGGAACCAGCATAGGTGCCCATCAACAGAAAAGTGGATAAAGAGACTGTGATACGTATACACAATGGAGTTCTACTCATCCATAAGGGAAAATGAAATAATGGCATTTGCTGGTAAATGGATGGAACTGGAGAGCATTATGCTAAGTGAAATAAGTCAGACACAGAAAATCAAGGATTGAATGTTTCCTCTCACATGCTGAAGATAGAACTAAAAGGGGTTGGGGTTGGGGGCTCAGTGGTAAAGTGCTTGACTCTCATGTGTGAGGCACTGGGTTCGATCCTCAGCACCACATAAAAATAAATAATAAATAAATAAAGATACTGTGTCCATCTATAATTTTAAAATACTGAAATAAAAGAAGATAGAAATAAAAGAGTAAAAACAGGAATCTCTTAAAAATAGATGGGATATCAATAGAGTACAGGCAGGGGACTCAAAGGGAGAGAGTAGAAGAGAAAAAGTAGAAAATCTGGGAAGTAAAGTTGACCAAATTTTGCTATGTGCATGTATGTATGTATGACAATGTATTCCAATTTTATATATAACACACCAATCAAAAATAAATAAATCAAAGGCAGTCTGATAGAGTAGAATGTAATTTGGGGAGTTTTTTTCTAATTTTTTTATTTGTTCTTTTTCATTATGCCTGACAGTAGAATGTATTTTGACATATCATACATATGTGGAGTATAACTTCCCATTTTTGTGGTTGTACATGATGTGGAGTTATACTGGTCATGTATTCATATACAAACATAGGAAAGTTATACCCGATTCATTCTACTGCCTTTCCCATTCCCAACCTCTCTCTCTTTCCCCCACACTTCCTCCCACTCCAATCCAGTGAACCCTCACTCCTCCCTCCCCACCTCCTATTCTTTTTTATAACATTTTTTTATTTTTTATTTTAATTTGTTATATATGACAGCATAATGCATTACAATTCATATTACACATAGAGAGCACAATTTTTCATGTCTCTGATTATACACAAAGTAGAGTCACATCCTTTGTGTCTTCATACATGTACTTAGAGTAATGATGACTATCGCTTTCCACTGTCTTTCCTACCCCTATGCCCTCTCCCTTCTCCTCCCTCCTCTTTTCCCCTTTGCCCTATCTAGAGTTATTTAATCCTCCCATCCCCCCCCCAGTATATTATGGATCAGCATCCTTAAATTAGAGAAATCATTCAGAATTTTTTTTGGGGGGGGGCGGATTGGCTAACTTCACTTAGCATTATATTCTCTAGTTCCATCCATTTACCTGCAAATGCCTTGATTTTATTCTCTTTTAATGCTGAATAATATTCCATTGTGTATATATACCACATTTTCTTTATCCATTCATCTACTGAAGGGCATCTAAGTTGGTTCCACAGTTTAGCTATTGTGAATTGTGCTACTGTAAATATTGATGTGGCTGTTTTCCTGTAGTATGCTGTTTTTAAGTCCTTTGGGTATAGACTGAGAAGTGGGATAGCTGGGTCAAAAGATGGTTTCATTCCCTTTTTTCCCTTTTTTCCAAGGATTCTGCATACTGCTTTCCATATTGGCTGCACCAATTTGCAGTCCCACCAGCAATATATAAGTGTGCCTTTTTCCCCACGTCCTCACCAACACTTATTGTTGTTTGTCTTCTTAATAGCTGCCATTCTGACTGGAGTGAGATGAAATCTTAGAGTAGTTTTGATTTGCATTTCTCTAATTGCAAGATATATTGAACATTTTTGCATATATTTTTTGATTGATTGTATATCATCTTCTGAGAAGTGTCTGTTCAGTTCCATGGCCCATTTATTGATTGAGTTATTTGTTTTTGGGCGGGGGGAGATTGGATCATTTAACTTCACATGATAGTCTCCAGTTCCACCCATTTACCAGCAAATGTCATAATTTCAGTAGAATGTAAATTTGAAATACCTTCTTCCACTAAAGAAACTAAAGTTTCTTAGAGCTGATGTTAAGACTTGTGTATAGGGGCTGGGGATGTGGCTCAAGCGGTAGCGCACTTGCCTGGCATGCGAGGGGTGCTGGGTTCGATCCTCAGCACCACATAAAAATAAAATAAAGATGTTGTGTCCACCGAAAACTAAAAAATAAACATTTTTTAAAATTCTCTCTCTCTCTCTCTCTGTCTCTCTCTCTTTAAAAAAAAACTGGGGCATAAAATATACAAGATGTGCCTGTGAAAATTACTGTACCAGAAGTTACCATACCAAAGTAGCTATCAAAGATCATGAGGGTCAAGTTGAAAGAACTTGGGAACCAACTTGAAGAGGCTCCCACTGACCAAAGATTGGATAATTAGAGCTTCAAAAAAGTTCAAATTCATCAATATGCCAATATCTTTAAACTTATGACTTTCGTATTATTTCTATTTCTTAAACAAATGGGTTATCCTTAGAAGAAAAATAGGGAAGAAAATATCTAAAACTGATACAAAATGGGAACGAATCAATTGTTTGTCCCGTTTTCACTGTGGATTATATCACTAGGAAACCACATAGTAAATGGTGTGGAGATGAAGCCATCTATCCCTTTATAAAACATGATAAGAAGTTTGATATGCCTAATGTGTCCTCATAATAGATAAAATTAACATATAAAGCTATAACTGATAAAACTAAAAGGAGTACTAGGAGACTTTAACAAACTCCCTTTAATAATTGATCCATCAAGAGAACAAAAAGCAGTAAGAACATAGTAGCCCTGAAAAGCAAATACATGAGATAAATCCAATGGATGTTTCTAGAACACGGCAACCAACAAGTAATGTGTTAACTATTGCTGTGCAACACATTACTTAGCAGCTTAAAGAAATCAATATTCCAGGGGAGGAGAGTGGGCACGGGGGTAGGAAAGATGGTGGAATGAGACAGACATCATTACCCTGGGCACATGTATGAGTGCATGAGTGGTGTGTCTCTCCATTATGTGCAACCAGAGAAATGAAAAGCTGTGCTCCATCTGCATACAATGAATCAAAATACATTCCTCATCTCACAGTTTCTGTGGGTTGAGAACCCAGAAGTACCTTAGCAGATCTCTTGTAAAGTTGCAATCAGGTTTCTGCTAAGGTCGTGGTCACTTCTGACCACTCGAATGGGGCAGTATCTGTTCCTTCACGTAGTCATTAGAAGAACTTAGTTCCCTGATGATTGTAGGCCTAAGACTGCATTTCCTCACTATATGGGCTTCTCATAACCAGGCAGCTTGCTTCCCCAGAGGAAGCCATCTGAAAGAGAGGAAGAAAGAAACAGCAAGTGAAAGCACTCAAAATGGAAGCCCCAGACTTCTTCCTTCTTTTTTGAAATAGCTTTATTGATATATAATCCACATGCAAAGTCACCCACATAATTGTACAATTTAGTGTGTTTGTGTAGATTCACTGTTCACAAAATGTTGCAACCATCGCCACAATAAGCATAAAGAACATTTTCATTATTTCAAAAAGATATCACATAGATATCTTTCATTATCACTCCCATTATCCCATCCACCTGCCCTGTCTCTAAACAATAATCCACTTTCTATATCTCTAGGTTTTCCAATTCTGTAAATTTTATTTAAATTAGTCATTTGTGACTGAATTCTTTCACTTACTATAGTGGTTTCAATGTACATATATGTTGTAGCAAGGATTAATTGTTCATTCCTTTTTAAAGACGAAAAATATTCCACACTTTTTTACTCTTTTATTGGTTTATAAACTTTAGATTGTTCTCACCTTTTAGCTCTTATGAATGATGCTGCTGTGGACATTCTATGTGCATGTCTTTATGTTAATATATACTATTTGGGAGGTCTGGGGCTGTGGCTTAGTGGTAGAGTGCTTGCCTAGCACATGTGAGGCAGTATGTTAGATCCTCAGCACCACGTAAATAAAATAAAGGTATAAAAGATGAGATTAAAAACTTGGATGTGTGTGTGTTTGTGTGTGTGTTATTTTTCTTGGATATATATCAAGAATAAATTTCTGGTTCAAATGGTAACTCTATGTTTAACTATTTCAAGAAATGCCACACTGTTTTCAAATTCTGCCATTTTATGTTCTCATCAGTAGTATTCCAACTTCTCCACACCCTAACCAATACTTATTACCCACTTTTTTATAATTGTGATTGTAAAGTGGTATCTCATTGTGGTTTTGTTTTGCATTTCCGTGATGACTGAAATGTTGGCATTTTGTTGTTGTTGTTGTTGTTGTTTTTGTTCATGTGGTTTGATTATTAGCCGTTGTGTAGTCTCTGGAGAAATGGAGATCTTTTGCCTGTGTTTTAATTGGATTATTGTTCTTATTTTTATTGAATCATAGAGTTCTTTGAATATTCTAGGTACAAGTCCCTATCACGTGAATAATTTGCTAGTATTTTCTTCTATTCTGTGGGTTATCTTTTCACTTTATTAATAGTGTTCTTTGAAACGCAAACATTTTTTTTTTACTTTGATGAAGTCTAATTTATTAAATGTTTCTTTTTTTGTTTGTGCTTTTTGTGTCCTCAGAATGTTTTGCCTAATCCCCAATCCCAAAGCTTTACTTCTATGTTTTCTTTAAAAAGTTGTATAGTTTGACTATTACATTTGGATTTTGGTATATTATGTAAATGGTATAAGGCAAGAATCTAACATTATTCATTTGCATTGGGAAATTCGGTTATTCTAATAGCATTTGTTAAAATGACTACTTTTTATCTCACTGAAGAATTTTAGCACCCTTGCCCAAAATCAACTGACCATACTTAACATACGGATTTATTTCTGGACTCTCAATTCTACTCTATTAATCAATATACCTATCCTTATACCAGTTTTGATTAGTATAGCTTTTAAGTAGGTTTTGAAATTGGGAAGTGTGAGTCCTCCAATTTTGTTTGATCTTTTAGGATTGTTTTGACAATTTGGGATTCCTGAGTTTCTTTATGGATTTTAAGATCAGCTTGTAACTGGGATTCTGATAGGGACTGGTTTGAATAAGCAAATCAATTTGGGATGTACTTCTATTCCCCAATGGCTCTTTCGATCCATTAACATGAGATGCCTTCCCATTTGTTTAGATCTTCTTTAATTTTTTTAACAATATTTGAAGATTTCACAGTAAAGTTTTGAACTCTTTTGTTAGCATTATTCCTAAGTACTTACTTTGTTATTTTTTATGCTAGTATAAATGTTTTCTTAAATTTATTTTTGTATTGTTCATTATGTAGAAAAAAAATACCTTTTTTTTTTTGTATATTGATCTTTTATCCCACAACACAGTTGAACTCGTTTATTAGTTCTGTGATTAGTCTTTAGTGGATTCTTTAGGATTTTCTATATACAAGTTTATATCATCTGTAAATACAGTTTTACTCCTTATTTTCCAATCTTAGTGGTTTTTATTTATTTTTTTTTTGCCTAATTGTCTTAGACAGGGCATCCAGTATGATGCTGAATAGAAGTGATAGGAGTAGGCATCCTTATTTTGTTTCTAATTTTAGGAGAAACCACCAATTTTTTCACTAGTAATTATAATGCTAGCAGTGGGATTCAAGTTCTTTGTCTATTCACATTTTTTTTTCTTCTTCATTCAGTTTCAGTAGTTGTGTCTTTCTAGGAACATGTCCATTTCAACTAAATTAATTTTCTGGTATACAATTGTCTATAACATTCCTTTGTAATCCTTTCAATTTCTGTCAGGCTGGTAATATGTCCCTTCCTTTATTTCTGATTTCATTAATTTGAGTCTTCTCTCTTTTCTTCCCTGTCAATGTAGCTAAAAGTTTATAAACTTTGTTAAACCAATTTGTTAGTTTTGCTGAACCAAAAGTTTGAACCAATTTTTGGTCTCATCGATTTTCTCTATTATTTTTCCATTTTCTAGTTTCTTTATATTCTCTATAGTCTGAAGAGAGACACACTGAGCTAGGAGGGCAGTGGGCACTGCTTCAAATTCTACAGATTCTCACTGTTCTTAACAAATCTTAGTACATTTTATTGAACATGTTTCTTCAGTTGCCAATTGTCATTTGGACTATTTCCAGAGAATTTACCTGGTTAAGATTTTTGTTATAGTTTTAATTAGTTTCACTGGGGTGTTGGTCTGGAATGTTCTTCAAGTTGTCACATGAGGAGTACCTCAGTTTTTTTTAACCACATATTGGAAGTGATATACTATCTTTTTTGCCATATCATATTCATTAGAAGTAAGCCATAGGTGGCCTAGCTCACAGTTAAAGGGAAAAGATTACACAAGGGTGTGAAAACCAGGAGATGAGGATTATTGGGGTAATTTTCAAGACTGGAGAATATATATCATTTATGAGCATCATGAAAGATTTATAAAAATTCTCTACCAGCGGGACCATACATTGGAAACTCAATAAATTTCAAAAGATACATCTCATACAGATCATGATCTCTAATCCCAAATAATTAAGTTAGAAATAATAAAAATGTACAATGAAAAATTTATTTGAATTATAAAAACCAGTTGTAAATAACGCATGGATCAAAGACAACTCATAACAGCAGTAAGAAACTATACCTGAACATGCAGACATCTCTAGTTACATTACAGAAAAGAAGACTAACTGAAAATTAGGAAGGTAATTATCAAACTTAACAAGTAGGAAATAACTTATAAGATAAACCTAAAAACAGAAGAAGGAAGAAAATAATAAGAACAAGAGCAAAATTTTGTGAAAAGTCTAATAAAAAAATGCGATGGACCTACAGATCTTGCAAAGATTTAAAAATTAATTAGAAATTAAACAAACTTACCCCAATAAATTTGAAACTTCATCGATAGACAATCTTAGAAACACATAATTTGCCAAACTATATTGAAGTAGGAACTGTAAATGTACCTATAACCATTAAGGAAATTAAACAGTAGCTTAAAAAAAATCTTTCCATAAAGCAAACGTTAGGTACACATAGCTCTATAAGTGAGTTTTACTGATCATTCAAGAAATATTAAAAAAAACACCCACAATTCATTTCTTGGGAAAAACACCAAAACCAACAAGGGCAGTTTAAAAAGGAAAATCACAGGCCACTATCACTGATAAGCATATATAAAAAAACGCCTAAACTAAGTTATGTCGAATTACACCCAGCAATGCACCAAGAAAAAAAAAAAATTCGTTAAGACCAACTTTGAGTTTCTAGGAAAGCAAACTCAGAGGAGAAAAAAAAAAACTCCTAGTGACCTCGATATATGAAGAAAAAGTACTTAATGATAATAAAACACAAAAGAAATCCAACAAACTGGAATAGAATGATACCTTCTTAACCAAAACAAGTGGAATCTACAAACAAGCCTATAATACAAATTAATGAAAAAAGATGGTGAAAATTCTAAAGAAGTTGGAGAAGAGAAAAAGGGAAATGGTGGGAGTGGGCTGCTCTGCCCACAGTAAGTGTCTAGAAACACAAGCTCTAGAAACAGGGAGCTGGATTCAAACCCAGATTCCACCCCTTACAAGATCTATGACTGTGTGAGATTTTTTTTTTACTGCATTTATAATATGGAGAGATCAATATGTACCCTACAAATTTGTTTTGAGGATTAAATAAGTTCTTATGGGTAATGCACCTTGAAATAGTGCTATCATATAGTTCAGCAAATCTTAGTTAGCAGGGTCCTAGAGTATATTACTCCTCCATCTTTGAGTGAAAAAGGGTTTTCTTGTAAGCATTATGTCTTGCTTTTACACCTCATGGGTCACTCTCTGACATAACAATTTCCTCAGTTATTTTTCCCATTCATAAAAGAATTTGAACCTGATTCCCTGACTCCTGGACATGTGCACACGCATGCACACACAGACACACACACACACGCACACATACAGAGTTTCTTACCACCTTCTAGGAGGCTTCATCAATGCCATCAATGCACCCTACAGTGAATCCAGTACTGCAGCATACTGTTCCTCATTGATCCCCGTTGCCTGTGGACTACCCTGTAGCTTACCCACCAGGTTGCCTTGACCTTGATATCTTATATTTCAGTGCCCCATTCTGACTGCAGTCTTCTGTTCTTCTAACTCTCTCACATTTACACCCCTCTCTCCTCCTTTAGCAGGTTCTTCCCACCCTATCATCATTGTCCCATATTACTTTTTAATGCTACCATCCATGGTTATCTAAGAAAATCACCTTCTTTAACATGTGAACTGACACCTGGCCTCCTAGTAAAAACTTCCTTCCATGTCACTGATATTTCTTTGTTCTTTTCCACATACTCTTTCAACTGCCTGTGAAGATGGTTGGTCCCTATGATCCCTTCCTTTCATCACTACTTCTATTCCTTGTGCCTTGCCTGGTGAGAGACAGCCAGATCGACTTCATAAAACAATGACAATTATCCCTCCTTATTGGTTTTGCAACCATTATGCCCAGGGTTCCCAAATCTGCATCTGAGGACCAACTCTGGCTTCAAATTTGAATCTCCAAAAACCTGATGGACATCTCCATTAATCCCGCCCCACAAATTAAAACAAGATCCATTGTATTCTTCACTTCCTACTCCAGAACCTGAAGAAACACAAATGATCCCTAACTTACAATGGGGTTATATGTGGATAAATACATAGTCAATTGAATATAAATCTAAAAGGCATTATATACCTAACCTACCAGCCTTCACTGCTTAACAATGCAGTAGACTCCAGAATGAGTATTAGTGATTCCCCCTCCTAATCAGATGGCTGACTGGGAGGTGTGGTTTGCGGCTGCAAGCCCAATATTGTGAAAGGGGATCATACTGTATATCTCTAGCCTAGGAGAAGATCCAAATTCTAAGTATGGTTTCTACTGAATACATATGACTTTTACAACATATGCATTAAAGTAAAAAAAAAAGTGCAGTAAAAAAATCATAAATGAGATCATCATAATAAATCCAGTACCATCTATCATTCCTTATTTCCTCTCTGTAGTATTTAATTTCCCACTAATCAGCTCTACATGTTCTTAGGATACCAGAATATGAAGGACACAGAAAAAAATTTGGAGGAAAAAAACAGTATTTAAGATTGAAATAAAATATATATTTACAGGAAAAAAAGAAAGAACATTGTAGCTTCTGTTTTTAAAATACATGTACAATGAGACAACATATTTGTTTTAATTTGGGGGGACCCTAAAATTCTCAGTGCAGTCCTGTCCTTCTCTGTTAACCACTATTAATCACCAGGTCCTGACATTTGGCATTCTAAGTGTCTGGATTCTCAACCATTCTCCCACTCCACCCAAATCTAGTCCTAACTGCGACCCACCTAGTTCAGGTCCCTTTTACCTGAAATTTTACCAGATTGTTGTCAACTGATCCCTGTCTCCTGTCCCAAGGTCCTGTACACAGGACCTCTGCAGTCCTCTCAAGTACAATTCTTATAAGATCTGAGTCCCCTACAAAAACAAAGAACACGTCTTTATGGGACCACACTGACAACAAGACAAAGTCTAAGCAGTTACCATGATTCGCATTCTTTGATGTGATCCGTTGTTTCCCAAGTGTGACTTTCTGCCCACAGCTATCAGATTCACTTGGAAACTGCTAGAAATTCACATTCCTGGAATCCACCTAAGTCAGAATTGATAGGAGAGGGGCTCAGGATCTGTCTATTTAATAATCTTCCTTAGGATCTCAAGCACAGTAAAATGTGAAGACAGCTGAAACTCCTGTCTATCTTCCTAAGCTCACTTGCCACCTCTCACCAACAAGAAAGATGATTCTGGCCCAATAGGCAACATGGTACATGCCTGTAATTCCAGAGATTTAGGAGGCTGAGGTAGGAGGATTGTAAGTTCAAGGCCAGCCTCAGCGACTTAAAAAGTAAAATAAATAAATAAATATATAAAAAATTAAAAAGGTCTGTGGATATAGCTCAGTGATAGAAACCTCTAGGTTAAATCCTCAGTACCACTAAAAAGAAAGGGGGGGAGGCGGGGAGGGAAGAATGTAGGAAGAAAGAGAGGGGGGAAAAAAAAGATGTCTCCCAACCTTGAACACTTGTTAAAAATACCTAGATTTTTTTCTTAAGCTCTAGTGCTTAGGCATCTTCAGAATAATTAACTTTAAAAATCTGGCAGTTAAGTCCAGGGATTGAGGACTACTAACAGTATTTAACATTGAACTGCTCTGAAAAATCCCTACACATCTATGATACATCTCACCTCCATTACTTTACACTTCTTATCTGGAATGCAGCTCTACCTTGAGATTTTCTGAGCTAAAATCTTCTTTATCTCTTGAGAATTAGTTTAGGTGGTGTTAATTTCAGGGTGGTCTTGCACACTCCTTTGCACAGGCTGGGCTTGGTCTACTTTCTCTGGGCTCCCTTTATACCCACTGGACATTCTAATATTTCAATGAGCATAATTTTGCATATAATTATGCTTCTTTCTCTCTCACCCAAATAAGTTTTGAATTCTGTAAAGGCAAAGACCATAAGTCATGCATCTTTGCATCCTTTGAGCTTCACAGCGTCTTTCCTAGTAGATACTGAATGATTTTTTAATGAATGAATGAAAAAAATTAATGGCTTAATCTGATTGATGAAATAGTATATGGGCCACTAAAGTAAGAGATTTAAGGTAAAGTTAGCATGCTGGAAAGAGGAGAATATTTAGGACTATGGCTGCAAATCACTCTTAGGTGAATCTTAAGAATCAGATTTTACAAATACAAGAATAAATTTCTCTTCTGTAATTACAATATTGGTTTAATTGTGAAATCCTCCTATGTTTAAGAACTGTGGATGCTGTAGGACTGTAAATAATATGTAAGACCCAAAAGAGGATTTAATAACTATGACAATGAATTGTCAGCCCTTTACACCTTAGTGTAAACAAAAGCTTTAAAGGTAGGATAAGGGTGCCATCTACTGAGAAAACAGAGCATAACAAGCACTGAAAACCAGAGATTCCCTATTTGAAAATTGTTCCTAGGCATTACCCTACCTAAATACTTGCTCTGTCCACTGCATACCTGATTAAACATTATATAGATATTTTTTAAAACATTCATATTTAATAAAAACTTCACATCTCCTTAATAAATACTTCACGCCCGTTTGTAAAGACATCACACCCTGTTCATATTTTCCTTAAACTTTGTGGATTGTTTTTCTAAATGTCTTTAAATTTTATTCAATAAAAATTAGTGGATAGCAAGCTCCAAAGTTTAAACTGTTCGTCATTTAAAAACAAAACCACCACTTGCTTCGTTAAGAAATTTGGAGAAACTAAGAATTTTTGACACAAGGCCAAGTGCAGAAATGTTCACATTCCTTAAGGGAAAATGCAAACTATGTGCAATTAAATGCAAAGTTGAAGAATTTGGCAAAAAGGCATCATGGACATTGCATTCTACACAATAAAGTAGATAAAAATTACCAGACCAAACTGATGGATTTTGAGAGAGAGAGAGAGAGAGAGAGAGAGAGAGAGAGAGAATGCTACCTAAAACCCATTCCTAAGTCTCCATGGACACAGCATAGACCATATTCTATAAGTTACATGAGATATTTTCTCAAGACCCTTTTTTGTGCACAAGAGATTTGGTATTCAGATAAAGGCAGAACCAAGCACACAGAGCCAGTTTAGTGACATCCCTGATGAGATCTCCTGAAAGACCAAACATAAACAGAAATAATATTATTGAGCACCTTCTATATGCCAGTCTTTTTGTCATATATGGGCATCATTTAGTCAAACAATCATATCAGGTAGATCTGTTGGGGAAAACTTTTTAAAGTAACATGCTTTTTAATTGACAAATTATAGGTGTCTTAAGTACAAGGTAATGTTTTGATATGTGTGTGCAATGTGGAATGATTAAATCAAGCTAGGTAATGTATTCATCATATTGCTTAACATTTTTATGTTAAGACACTTGAAATTTATTCTTTGTTATTTTGAAACATACGTTATGATTCACTACAGTCACTTCTGTGCCATGGCTTAATCTGATTGATAAAATAGTAGATGGGCCACTAAAGTAAGAGATTTAGGGTAAAGTTAGCATACTGGAAATTTTGAAATACATTCCTCTTTTTCTAGCTGGAAATTCTATACCATTTGACCAGCAATTCTTCGGTTCTTCAGTTCTCTTGCCATCCAATCTGCCATGTCAGACTCTGGTGACCACCATTCCACCCTCTACTTCTATAAATTCAACTTTTGTTTTTAATTCAAAATATGAGATCATTTTGTTGTGTCATTTTTCATGACGAAGAAAAAGACACTGGAAAACATGGAAGAAATGTCTAAACTCATGCATCTAATAAATAGGTGAAATCCTAAGGCCAATCTCTTTCACTCTAATATTTAATTTTTCCCCAGTTGTCCAGGTTTTTTGGAAGGGGAAGATAGACAACCTAGCAAAAAAAAAAAAAAACAACTTGTGAACAGTATCAAAGGAGAAGCTCTGATTCTTAGATGAGACATACAGAGTTGAGTGAATCCCCATTAATTAGAACTCTGCAGTATCTATATAGTAGTGTTTCTCAAAGGATGTGTATGGAAAAGCTAATCCTTCACAGTACCCCATGAAAAAGGAATGCTTCTTGTTCGATTGGGTTTGGGAAGTGCTGTATCCAATATCCCCTTTTAAAGAATGATATGTATAACATTATGTTAAGAACTCTGAAAAGTAAAGAATTCTATTTAAATTGGTTTGTACAAGATTTCAAACAGAATTTTCATGTGACACTTTTAATATCCCAGTGAAGATCAATTAGAAAATGCTGCTCTAGCCAGTGGGTTTTAGGCAGGGGAATGCTTTGTTTAGATTTTGACACAGGATTTTGGAAAGATGGGGTTTGGGGTTGGGGCAAGAATTTACTTTGAAAGGAAGTTAGGACCTGAAATAGGGATGTGGGGGAATGGGGATTAGAGAGACAGGGACAAAAATGAAGAAATATTCAGAAACTAAAATCAATATGACTTGGAGATGGATCTGATGTGGAAGAGAAATAAATGATAAATAAACCACAAATTTTTAGTTTGGGTGACTGAATAGATGTTGTGCCAAATAAGTAAGAGAACTTACTTTTGTTTAAACTTTGGTTTAACTTTTTAAATCCAGTACTTTCTAAACCTATCTATTCCTAAACCACTCCCTCCCCCAAGATATCTATACAACTAGTATTCTACAGAACACTCTTTCAGAAACACTGCTATGGCAATATCATGCATCAGAAAGGCAATTGGACTGGGCACAGTGGTACACATTTGTAATCCCAGCAGCTTGGGAGGCCAAGGCAGGAGGAACATGAGTTCAAAGCCAGCCTCAGCAACTTAGAAAGAACTTGTCTCAAAATAAAATAAAATAAAATAAGAGGTGGGGACGTGGCTCAGTGGTTGATCACCCCTAGGTTCAATCCTCAGTACCAAAAAGAAAGAAATGAAGGAAGGGATGGAGGGAGGGAGGGAGGAAAAAAAAGGCAACCAGTCTAGATAATCATCTAAGTTCTTTGGGGGAGATCCTAAAAAACATTTAGGATAAATGAATTTTGCTCTACCAATTAATAGTGACAACACCATTTAAATGGACTAAGGAAAAAATATGCATGTCTAGCTTAAAAGAAAAACTTAATATTGGTGTCACTACATGATCTAGAGCAAAGGAGAGGCAAATTATAGGTCTCAGGCCAAATCCAGGCCACAATCTGTTGTTGTAAATAAAGTTTTATTAGAACACAGCCACACTCGTTTATTTATACATTAACTATGGCTGCTTTCATACAACAGTGGCAGCACTGGGGAGTTGAGACAGAACCTGAAAATCTTGCAAAGCTGAAAATCTTTACTATTTTGATCTTTTAAAGGAAAAGTTTGTCAAACTCATGATATATATTTTTTTTCTTTTTTTTTCAGATCTGAGATATATATGTAGCAAATGGATTCATTGAAATCCATGAATGTGAGGGGATCCAACATGGCGGCCGGCAAGGAAGCAGCACTTTCAGTATCTCCACATTAACCGGATCAGAAACACCCATTAAAACAGCTACATTCTACCTACTGAGGAACTTCTAGCAAAATTCCGCTGAAAGGAGACCTGCCAGGAAGTAGTAAGTTATATTAGAGGTGACAGTTGGCCCCAGACAAGTGAATCTTGGCCGGCCACGCGGGCGCAGAGGTCCAATCCCGTAGCCACCGCCCAACCGGCTCTGCAAGTGGCCCCCGGCGGCCCGGGGCAGCGAGAAGGGTCCCCGCCTGACCCGGCAGACAGCTCCCGCCATCCTGGCTCTCCTGGCGGCCCCGCTCGCTCGGTGATCGGCCACCCCGCCCGCCC
>NW_026000093.1:8645159-8775795 GCF_001458135.2 Marmota marmota marmota | reverse complement strand
AAACAACAGCAGATGGGGTAGAGAGGGAAGATGAGAGGGAAGGGGAGGGGGGATAGTAGGGGATAGGAAAGGTAGCAGAATACAACAGTCACTAATATGGTATTATGTAAAAATGTGGATGTGTAACCGATGTGATTCTGCAACTTGTATTTGGGGTAAAAAATGGGAGTTCATAACCCACTTGAATCAAATGTATGGAAGATGATATGTCATGAGCTGTGTAATGTTTTGAACAACCAATAAAAAAAAAAAAAAAAGAAATCCATGAATGTGAACACCATCGCCTCCCAACAGGATTTGCGACCCAAGTTTCCTCTGGCTATTCCACAAAGCATCTGTTTAGTTCTCCCCCTACCACTTGCCTTCCATTTCCCTGGCTCCCACTTCCTAAAATTGGCTGGTCCAACTAGCTACCCACACTGCCCTCGTGATCAGCTCACTAGTACATTTCATGAGCCCTTTAGCAGTTAGTCAGGATTCAGTGGCAAATAACAGAAATCCCTACTGCAGAGGCTTAAGCAAAATAGGTGTTTGTTTATTCATTCAAAAAAAAGTTCAGCAGTAAGGGTTCCGTTGCTGGTTCCAAGCCAGAAAGAGAAAGAAAGAGGAAGGATAAAGGGCTACAGGAAGCATTTCAACCAACATTGTTCTTGTTTTAAAAACGTCACCAACAGTTCAACCCAGTAGTTCCCACTATCATTTCATTTCCTGGAACAAGATCATCCAGCAACTTTTTCCTGCAAGGGAATCTGGCAAGGTGTTATGGTTTGGGTCTTACATGACCCCAAAGGCCATGTGCTGAAGGCTTGGTCTCCATCCTGTGGCACTATTGGGAGGTGATGGAACCTTCAGAAGTAGGGCCTAGTGGAAGGTGGGCAGGTCCTTGGGTGTATGTCTTTGAAGGGTTCTTGGAACCCTGGTCCTGGCCTGTCTCTCTTTGCTTCCTGGTCACCATGTGGCCTCGTCCACCACATGCTCTCCACCATGATGCTGTGCCTCACCACATGCCCAAAGCAACATGACCAAGAAACACAGACTGAAACCTCTGCAAGCATGAGCCGAAATAAATCTTTCTTTCTTATAAGTTGTTTATCTGAGGAATTTTATCACAGCAACAGAAAGAGATCACAGGGAGGGTGTGAGCTTTCAGTCCCTCTACTAGAGGAAATGAAAGGACATTGGGAATGGCCTTTGGAGTAGCCAAACCACAGTATCTGACTCAGTGCCTTTGATTTGTTCCACTTTCCAACATTCTTTCACCATTGTTTAGCCAAGTGAAGACAATGTCCCATACTCTCCTTGGCACTCCACTGAGATGTGTCCTGTCGGTCACATTCAGCAGCTCACAGAGATGTACATCAAAGCCTACATTCCTTGTGAGACAAAGCCTGGGGAATTTCATACTACAGAACAATCCAAGCAATATCAGCTTACCATACTGACTGCCATAATCTCCTTCCCTTCTTTTTTTAAAGCTTGTTACTGAAGATAGTTTGTATGCAGGGCATCTTAAAAACGTTCTATCCCATACTGTCCCTAAGCATCATGTCAGTTAATCTCTGGGAGACTTGGGATCCTACAAATCAAAAAGGTGGAGTGAATGAAAATAGGGTTTCAGAAACACCTGTGCTCAGAGCTACAAAAAAAAAAAAAAAAGGAGTATTTATGAGCTACTTACCATTTACCACACATTTAAAGTCTATATTTTAGTTATAAATATTTTGTCTGTTTATAAAGTAAAATAGAAAGAAATTATTAGAAATGTGGTGATGAGTACATATTCAGGTTCATAAGTTTAATAAGAATCAGTATCTGCATGATTGAATAGATTGGTTGGTTGACTATTATTTTTGGTTAAAGGGTATGTTAGGAAATAATACAAAATATGTAATGTTTATTAACTATTCTAAAAAAATTATTTGCTTTTAAATTAAACCAAATTCTAAAGTCTCCAGACAAGCTATACTCAATTCAACTGCATCATGAAATAAATGTTTTCCTGTTTACAAGTATATTGCAGTGGTCATATGTGAATATTAACTGTGAATCTATTGAACATTACAGCATGACCATAATTAATTTTGATGTAGATTATCCAAATTCAATTCATGTGCATTATCTCATTTGACTTTCACAATTATTAATTCGCCTCGTTTTCTTAAGGTGTACTCATCATCATCCACCTTAAGAACATGGTTGCCTTAATTATAGGCAGACTTTAAGGGGCACTGGTTAAGGTCTTTCTATATTCCCCAAAATCATTTTGCAATCTCCTTAGTAATGAGTGACACGTTTTCATAAGTCTTTCATCACACCATTAGAAATAAGACCAAAGAAAATTCCCATGGGACAGGTAATATATTATTCAATTTTACAGGAAGATATGAACATAGTGAATAAGAACTCAGGCTTCAGCCAGATGGGCCAGTGATCCATCTTGGTCTCAACTGTTGTTGACTACATTTCTCATCTGTAACATGGAATAAGCATTATCTCTTCCCCATGTTTTTTTTTCCCAGGCTTAAATCAAATTATATTTACAAAGTACTTAGTGATCCTGGCAGCTAGGAAGGACTCAAATAAATGCTAGTTGTTCTTGTTTTTATTTTTGTTTTTGGACAGATGGAAAAAGAAAGAGTACAAAGGGTACCAAGTTATCTGAAGGGAAGGGAAGCCATATTTCGCAGAAGAGAAAATAACACCAAGAGAAGAGAGAAGTTCCTGCAGCACATACCGGACAAACGGCCTAACCATCCCAAATTTTTGCATTGGCTCATTTGGGCCTGCTAAGGGCGGGTGGGCAGGAGCTTATGACTCACTGGGGGAGGCAGTACAGCAGTACACCACCAGATGGCAGCATGGAGCCACTGCCATATTCACCCTTGGGCAGCACTGCAGCCCTATCAGGTTGAAATCAGCTCTATCAACTGAAATCAGCTCCCCAAGAATTGGTTCACAGCAATGCAAATAGGAATTATCCCAGCCAGAGTCACTCTATTGTACCATCTACCGAGCACTGATGTTCCTGACACCCTATTTCCAGCCACTTTCTCTCACTCCACTTTGCTGCTCGGGGAATGTAGATTGACCAATAAATTCAACTTTCTCTTTTAAAAAATCATTTTAAATGCAAAGGAAAGAAATTGCAGGGTCTGCTCTGCAGCAAGGATTTTGATCACTGTTTATAAACTCATAGTGGCTACTGTTAAGAATGTTATCCTGTGTCATGCTTAGAGGCAAGTCACATTTTAACAAGATTAGTCCAAAAGCAAAGATGCCTCAGAAATCCAATGGCTTTTTCTGCAAGAAAATCAAGCATTAGTCCATCAATATTTTCAAAACCAATTTTCAGATACTGAACAGCCTATAAAGGGAATCATACAAATAAAGTTTATTTCAACCCCAAAACCCAAAGTCTTTGCAAAATTTCATCATTGATCTAAAGGATCATTTTCCTTTATAGCTATAGATAGGAATGACATTAAGGTGATTTACCACAGATTAAGATCCAACAGGTCCTGGGAAAGCTGGGAATGGAACCACCATTTGACCCAGCTATTGCCCTTCTCGGACTATTCCCTGAAGACCTTAAAAGAGCGTACTACAGGGATACTGCCACATCAATGTTCATAGCAGCACAATTCACAATAGCTAGACTGTGGAACCAACCCAGATGCCCTTCAATAGATGAATGGATAAAAAAAAAAATGTGGCATTTATACACCATGGAGTATTACGCAGCACTAAAAAATTACAAAATCATGGAATTTGCAGGGAAATGGATGGCACTAGAGCAGATTATGCTAAGTGAAGCTAGCCAATCCCTAAAAAACAAATGCCAAATGTCTTCTTTGATATAATGAGAGCAACTAAGAACAGAACAGGGAGGAAGAGCAGGAGGAAAAGATTAACATTAAACAGAGACATGAGGTGGGAGGGAAAGGGAGAGATAAGGGAAATTGCATGGAAATGGAAGGAGACCCTCATTGTTATACAAAATTACATATAAGAGGTTGTGAGGGGAATGGGAAAATAAACAAGGAGAGAAATGAATTACAGTAGATGGGGTAGAGAGAGAAGATGGGAGGGGAGGGGAGGGGGGATAGTAGAGGATAGGAAAGGTAGCAGAATACAACAGTTACTAATATGGCATTATGTAAAAATGTGGATGTGTAACCGATGTGATTCTGCAATCTGTATTTGGGGTAAAAATGGGAGTTCATAACCCACTTGAATCTAATGTATGAAATATGATATGTCAAAGAGCTTTGTAATGTTTTGAACAACCAATTAAAAAAAAAAAAAAGATCCAACAGGACCTGGGCATGGTGGTGCACACCTGTAATCCCAGTGGCTTGGTAGGATGAGGCAGGAGGCTCACAAATTCAAAGCCAACCTCAGCAACTCAGTGAGACCTTATTCCTAAATAAAACACAAAAAAAGATCTAGGGATGTGGCTCAGTGATTAAGTGCCCCTGGGTTCAATCTCCAGGACAAAAAAAAAGAAGATTCTATAGGCTCTTTCTGAATTCATTCATTTATAATCGGAGGCTAAATCATTCCAAGGAGATTGAAAATATACATGATGTCCCCAAATGCTACAGTTTCTTTTTGGCTCATCTCTTTTAGCCAATAGATAAGA
The DNA here is from genome assembly GCF_001458135.2 of Marmota marmota marmota. Classification (NCBI taxonomy): domain Eukaryota; kingdom Metazoa; phylum Chordata; class Mammalia; order Rodentia; family Sciuridae; genus Marmota; species Marmota marmota. The sequence goes on along the minus strand of NW_026000093.1, from coordinate 8,771,153 downwards.
AAGACACATGTATCCAAATAACTCCCTAGAAAATATGCATATGCAGAAGCTGGAAACAACAAGATATTCTGGCTTGTGTCAGCATTGACTTCTATTTGAATTTCCCCCAGATCTGCATTGTTATTGTAATATAACCTGGCCTGGTATTGCAGTGATGTATACACCCCTTTTCTTTGGAGGTATGCCTGACTTCGACATGGATTGAATGTGAGGTCATGTTAATGTAAATAAGCATTTTGAAAAAAAAATTTTTAACAGTGATACTACTTTGAGCTGAAGAAAACAAAAGTATATACCACTTAAAATGAGTCTCACCTTAAAATTAGTAGCACCAACAATTAATTTTATCAGCAATATTAACAAACCACATCATGTGCCTCCAGATACCAATGCACCAAGAAGGTTGGAACAGCATTCAAATGGTCCATCTATCAAAAACATGTAATTCAATTCTAATGATGAAGAAGCCACAGATAAACACAAATTGAGGGAAATTCTACAAACAAATAGCCCACTCCTTTCAAAAATGTCAATCATGAAAAGTTTAAAAAGGATGAGAAATTGATCTAGATGAAAGGAAACTAAAGATACACAAAACCAAGTACATGTGATCCTGGGCCAAGTTTTTGATTAAAAAAAAAAGAAATGCTACATATGATATTACTGAGACAATTGTCAAAATTTACATAATGTATATATATTAGATAATAACCATGGTTTAACATAAATTTTTTATTTGGATTATTGTATATCATTATATAAGTGAATGTCTTTGTTCTTAGGAAGCATACATTTCAAGTATTTAGGAGTAAAGGGCAATGTACTCTCAAGTGATTTGGAAAAAATATATAATTATATGTGTAGGAGGAAAGAGAAAGAGAGAGAATGTACAAATGTAGCAAAATGTTTACAACTGGTAGATCAGAATAAAGGGTATGTGAAAGTCCTTTTCACTATTCGTACAGTGCAAATTTACTTCTCTATATGTTTACAAATTATTTCAAAGTGTACATTAATTTGGTAGAAATAATAATAGCCATATGGACATTCCAAGCTAAGATCAAGTAAAGCAATTTTTATTTTATTATTTGATTAATAAAGCACATGCCAAATAAAAGGAAAAAAAATAATTTTTTTTTTCATTTTGTAGATGGCCACAATACCTTTATTTTAATTAATTAACTGTTTTTATGTGGTTGCTAAAGATCAAACCCAGTGCCTTATACATGCTGAGCAAGCGCCCTACCACTGAGCCATAACCCAAGTCCCCAAAAGGAAAATTTTAATAGAAAACAAAATCACCCACAATCCACCTCCTTATTCTGCCAATGTCACTTGTCTACAGTTTTTCCTCCTCTGTCTTTGTGTCATTTGCCCTTTATAGCCACTTCATGGTTGCCATCCTCAGTTGCAAGACTCTGTCACGTCATGACTGAAGATGAGGCTCCCCCTTTGACCTGTCCTCTCCTCATCTGGTCTCATCAAAGCAGCTAATGTGCACCTTTTATATCTGTCACTTATTGAGGGCTCAACAAACTTGGTTGAATGATTGAGTGAATGAAGAACTGAATCATACTGAAAATACCATTCAGTCATTTGCTTTTTTAGGTAAGGTAAATTTTAACAACGTCACACACATTCATCTTTAAAAAAAAATCACAGTAGATATTTTGGCAAAAAAATACATTATAAAGTGTCTGGTTGAATATTTTAGCATTTGAAAACATTCAAACAAACTCCAGTGAAGTCCCTTCTAATCTAGCTCATATCTAGAATTCACCTTCTGCCAAACTGAANAAAAAAAAAAAAAAAAAAACAATATTTTTTTTCTATAAAAATACAAAGTATCTTCAGGAAAAACAAGAATATAATTTCCTGAGTCTCAAGGTCCTCCTTTACACAGTTCATAAGTCCTTCCTAACCCTAACGGGACTCTAGACTTTTTCAGATCTTTCCATTTTTTTGTCATTCATAATCTTTCAATGAAATGCAAGTGTTCAAAAGTTTGAGAATTCCTGACCTGAAGATTTGGATTTAGAAGAATGTAAGGTCTGAGACCCGTGTTCTAAACAATCAAGGCCTATAATTTAATCTGTGAGATCATTCACAGGAAGGGAAAGTTATAGCATCATGAGGTTCAGATCATCTGAATCTGGATCCCTTCTTAACTTACTGTGTAAAGGTGTGCCAGCCACTTCACCTCTTTAAATTTCTATTAGTTCGTCTGTGAAAATGTCTGATAACCAGCTTGACAATATGCAATAAAGACATCTCAGCAATTATTATCATTATAAGTTCTGTTGTGAAGGTGCTATGGTTTGACTGTATTCCTCAAAGCTCATGTGTGGGGATCTTAATCCTCAGTGCCACTGAGGACCATTATGAGGTAATAAGGTCTACAGGGCTCTGTTCTTATGAATGGATTCATGTCAACACCAAAGTGGGTTTTGTTTGGTTGGTTTTGTTACTGGGGATTAAACCCAGGGTGCTTTACCATGGAGCCTCATCCTTACCCCTTCTTATTTTTTATTTCAAAACAGTCTCACTATGTTGCTAAGGGTCGTGCTAAATTGTTGAAGCTGCCTCAGCCTCCTAAGTCACTGGGATTACAGGTGTGCACCTCCACACCATGCACAAAAGTGAGTTTCTGATAAAAGAATGAATTTGCTCTCTCTCTCTCTCTCTCTCCCTCCCTCCCTCCCTCTCCCCATGTGATGACTTCTGACATGGGATGATGCACCAAGAAAGCCCTCAGCATTGACCTTCCCAGTCGCCTCAACCTTGACCTTTCCAGCCTCCAGTACTGTGAGCCAAATAAATTACCCCATCTGTGATATTCTGTTAAAGCAGCACCAAACACGCTAAGGCAGGAGGCAATGTCACATATTATTGAGGCTTGGTGTTCTGAAATTATAATCCTGACTCCATTCCATACTAATTATGTGACTAAGGAAAAATTAGTTAGCCTTGAGTTGCAGGTTTTCTCCTGCAATCAAGGATGAGGGTTGTCATGAGGAATACATGAGAAGGAAAACCAGTGTACCCATGGAAATTATGTGGCACAGTGCTTGGTGTATACAAAGTGTTTAAAAATATTAGTTATCATTGTTACAGTAATGTAGTAGCCGCGACAGCAGCAGTAGTGGTTGTAATATTGCTCTATTTGGGAGATAACTTGTAATTATTAACTGTGGAACACCTCTGAAAAAGTTTCTTGGCAGAAATAATGTTCTCATTTCTGATTGAAGCTCATTACAAATAGCCATCTTCTCTGAATAGCACAAGGAACTTTGAAAAAAAAAATTCTGGATGAACTGGAAATGCATAACCAGGAATATTCTAGATGGGAAAACATATTTTCCCTCCTGAGCTGTTTCGTTTGATTCATTAAAATTCTGTGTCATGCTAATAGTTGCGATAGTAATAAAAATTATGATAATTCCTACCCACACTTCTAATATAAAAATTTTCACTGGCTTACTATCTGGAATTTTGAAGTACTTACCTAAAGTCCATTTATTCTCAGGAGACACTATTACCTGATAGTAGTTCAAACAAACCATTGGAAATTAAAGCAAAAACAAAACAAAGTGTATGTAAAATTCTCTTCCATCTAAAGTCTTGAGCAGAACATCATATCCCTGGACCATTACTGAATATTTTTTAATCTCATTTTTCCTCATTTGTGAAAATAGGGAACTTAGTATCTGCCCTGCCTGTCTTCCAAAGTCGTTTATTGAAGTTCAGAGGAGGAAAAACTTGGGTTGAATTTTGATTGAAGGTGTTCTACCAATTTATTTTATTTCCAAGAGTGAGTTCACCACCCCACACCAACACTAGTCCAGAGTTGTTTTTACTCATTGAAAAATATCTTATTTGGAAAGTTGGTCCATTTATCCCGTCAGGCATGACTCTGGCTCCTCTTTGGGAGGAATAGTTTCAGAATATGCCATAAGGTGTTCGGGATCCACATCCATATTCTCTGAGCAAGGGGAACTCCACAGCTGGAGTCTCTCACTGTCTGACTGAGAATTTTAACAGGTCTTTTCAGAACTGTGCACACGCCAAAATATATGTTGATATCATAAACCACAATGGATTTAAGCATTTGAAGTCAAAAACACACACTTTTAAAAATAAGTACTTAAGTTGGCTGGTTAAGCAAAACTACCTGAATTGAATTATTTAGAATGAACCAGAGTAAACTCTTTCATTTTAACATTTTGCATTGAAGCAAGGAGAGCCAAAGGGGGGAACAACAATGCCATGAAACATTTCCTCATTTCTACCCTCATGGAACAATTGCAACTTGTAACAGAGTTGGAGAACCAAGCCAACAAACCCTGACGGTCTCTGTAAAAATGTTTAGATTCAAATTAAAACTAAATGTGCTTCCTATGCCCCTGGCTCTGTCTGCTTCTTCCTGTCTTAATGCTTGTTTTTTACATCTCCTGTAATTCCCTTTCTGGTGCCCAGAAAACCTGCTGCAGAAGAACCTCCCAAGCTTAAAAACAAATGGCAAAGCCACGTCAGGTATCTATTTTTCATTTATTGATGCGGTATTTGTATGTATGTGCTAAGGGACATGTAGACTCTCTGTTCCTTTAGTTACATGTAGCTACTATTACAGTTTCCAGTCACCTGAATTGTTTTAATTTGGGTGGAATATTGTGAAATATTTTGATTTGAGCAACTTCTTGTAGGAGTGGGCCACTAAGAGTTGAACTCCAGTGTTCTGAAGTGTGGAGGTGATTTTTGTCTCATTCATTTCATTCATTCAGGTATCACTGCACCCAGCATGTCCTGAGAGGTGATATACAGTCAACCCTCCATATCTGTGGGTTCCACGTTGTGGATTCCACCAACCACAGGAAAAAAAAATTCGCACCTGTATTGAACATGTACATACATTTTTCTTGTCGTTATTCTTAAATAATACAGTGTACTAACTATCTACATAGTTATTACATTTATGTTAGATATTATAAATGATCAAGAGATGATTTAAAGTAGAAAAGAGGATTGTGTAAGTTACATGCAAATATTACACTATTTTATAAAAACAAAAAACAAAAAACTTGAGCATCCACTGATTCTGAAATCTATAGGGGTGTCCTGGTACCAATCCCCCATGGATACTTTGGGGAAACTGTACTGTTTTATCATGTTTAAGTTTTCAAGCACCAACTTGGAGCATTGAAAAGGAGAAACCTGGTTTAATAAGATAAGGAATTAAGAGAACTCCTGACTCTTGTCACACCTCTCAATGGGGCACGGTGTTAATGAAACTCAGATCACACTAGAGGTGGCCCTGGGAAGGTCTTTGAATTTTCCAAAGCCTCCTCCATTTCCCCTAAATTTTCTCTCTAGTCCAGGGATGGAAACTGGAGAGGAGTACCCAACTGTGGCATAAATTTATAGCAGTAGCTCAGAGGTTACCAAATTCTCCCTGTTGCGTAGATGAGCCCTCCACATTTTGAAACACAGAGTCGTTTAGTACGTTTGCCTCTGTCACAGAGGAAGTTCCCCCAGAAGACCTGGTTATTATAGCATGTCCTCCAGCAGATGGGACATGCTTCCTAAAAGGGGAAAAATGTTTTCTGTGCCTGAGATTGTCCTAGTCTACTCTCCAACTAGTATCTAGATACTTGATGCCAGTACTGTGATCACAATTCAGAGCCTGATCACGCGTCCTAGAGAAAAGTGGTATACTGAAGCAGTAATGTAGGAAATTGGCATTGTATTCAGCAGATAATTGAGTTTTTAGTAAGTTTTTAATAAGTTAACCTGTGGGGGTGGGGGTTTTACTTCAAAGAGACTTAGCATTCTAGAGATTCAAAATTGAAAATGTTTTTGGACTTGATGCACAGTTACTGTTTATTTTGTGTATGACAATATACCTACTCATCCCCTGTTGTGCGTGGTTTTGCACTTACTCATTGTCATGGCATCTCTGATGTCTTCTGCTGCCCAAACCCTGGAAAGCTTTGATGCTACTATGAACTAGTGTATTTTCTTTACTTCAATAAATATGATTTCCAGATTCTTTTAAGACCTATCCCTGTTCTCACAGGGACACTCACATGACCACTTTAATTTCCACATTCTAAATCCCTGGAGATGTTCATTAGAAAGGTGAAATCACTAGCAAGAAGTAAATCATAAGTAATCAGTCTATTGGTTTGAGACCCTGTTATGGTTTGGATGTGAGGTGTCCCCCAAAAGTTCACATGTGAGACAACACAAGAAGGTTCAGAGGAAAAATGATTTGGTTGTGAGAGTCTTAACCCAATCCGTGAATTAATCCCCTGTTAGGGATTAACTGAACAGTAACTGAAGTGAGAGGGTGTCGCTGGAGAATTAGGGCGTGACTTTGATATATATATGATTTATTTGTTTATTCTAATTAGGTATATATGACAGCAGAATGCATTTTGATTCATTGTACACAATTGCAGCATAACTTTTCATTTCTCTGGTTGTACATGATGTAGCATCACATCATATGTGCAGTAATACATGTACCTAGGGTAATGATGTCCATCTCATTCCACCATCTTTCCTGCCCCCATCCCCCCTCTTTGTATCTGTATTTCCCTCCTCTCACCTTGAACCCAGAGGAATGGAGCCAGCATTCTATGGACTAAGACCTCTGAAACTGTGAGCTTCCAAATAAATCCTTCCTCCTTTACAGTTGTTCTGGTTGGGTACTTTAGTCATCGCAGTGAAAAAGCTGACTAAAACAGACAATAATCTAAAGATTTTACATCCTCTGGGGAACAGCCCCAACTACTACTGCCAGGGAAGAACAGGCTGTACTTCCCCGACCCTTGCCATGCGGAATACTTCCATACCTCAACTCCCCAGTCTGCCAATATTCCTTCATAATCACCTCTGACCCTTGAGGCACCCACACCCAGCTCTTCCTAAATTACTTGTGGGTTCTTTTGTCAACAGCACTTGCAAACTTTTAATATGTTATCTATCTCATTTATGGTGTTTATTGTAAATTGTCTGTCTCTCTACGTTATCATATATGTTCTATGTGGGCAGAGATCTTTGCCTATTTTACTCAGGCATGAATCATAAGTTCTAAGGACTCTGTAACACATAGCAGGTATTCAACAAATATTTACTATTCAAATAAATGAATGCTGAAAGATAGAGACTTCTCTAATGCTCAGGTAATTATGAGTACCCTGCTGACCTCAAAATCTTTTCCCCTTGGTTTCTTTCCTTATAGTGTGAAACTATGGCAAAATTTTACATTAAACTTTGTCCATGTCATTCTTATTTATCTCTTTGCTTTCCTCTCACATTCCCCATTCCCCAGAACTTTTACTTAATCTAAACACACTCCTTTCTTTGGCCCACCCTAACTCATATTCTTTAAAGTGCATTCTTTCTTTTTGTTACTCACTTTTAAGTTAATTCATCCATCATTCATTTTATCGTTTAGAGAAGCTTTCAGCATCTCAGAGCCATAAGTGTTTCTGGAGGAAAGCCTCTATTCACACTAATTACCATAATGCTCTGTCTTTGTAAATATGCAGTTACTATGTCTTCTTGCAGATTATTGAGTTGCCAAACCACACAGTCTCATTCAGTTAGCCCTCTCCCTTAGAGATACTCAGATACTGAAATAACTATCATTAGTCTTGCAATCACTCAACACTAAAGAATTCTTACTTAAGACTGGCTTGGATAATATTTTGGAGCCCAACAGCATGAACTAGGTAGTCTTGATCTATTATTCCAGCAAACAAAAAACAAAATGTAAAATCCCTAATTTTCCAGATTTACACCCTATTACTTAAATGGTGATTTTATGAGCACTTTTTTGCTTTTCCCACTCCTCAAAAGGCAGGAATAGAGGCCAAGAACAGCCAATGTTTATCAGTGCTTCCTAGAGTCCCTAAGCTTTTTGCAACATCATCTTACTGGATGAACAACCACTCTCTGAGGCTGGCACTTTACAGTTGCAGAACTTGAGACGTTTAAGCTTAAGGAATTTTCCCAAAGCCCACAGGTAGAAAGAAGTAAAGTGAGATTATAAATCTAGCCTCTAGCAGAGGCCACATTTCCAACCACCAACGATGCACTTCCCTCCCATACCATGTCTTCTCTCCTCAGTTCTTTTCACCTTCTCTCTCATCCCCTGACACCAAAATTGAAAGTGGATAAGAAAGTAATGGAATTAATCAAGGATATAGTAACAGACCACAATCCTAGTCTAAATGCTCTTGCCCCAAGTATGGAGGATCACAAGGCTGTTGTTGAGAGGGTGGAGACGAAGAGCCTATAGTTAGCGGGACTATAGGAGAATTAGCCAGTTTTTGTGTGTGTGTGCAATGGTAGTGGTTTGGTTTGGGTTTCCTAAGAAGTAAAAATATGTAGTTTCTTAGGGTTGTGAAAGACATTCTTCAAAAGTGGGAATTATATATAGACGTTGTCAAGGGATTGAAATGCTGTTCTACAAGGTGAAATAGACATTTGAAGTGAGAGAAACAGCGAGATGAGATGACATTCTGGTTGCCAAGTGTGTGCACTATAAACTGAAAACACCCTCATCCTGATCCATAGCTCCTCATTTATTTAAGGAACCCATATATGTGTTGCGAAACTTGTTAGTACAAGAAAATAACGAAACCAACCTTCTTATCCAGGAAAAATTAAAATTCCATTTTGCAGTCATCAAGACCATTTGCCTTATTTTCTCTTGCTATTTCACAACACAAAGCATTTTGCCATCTCTTTCTAATGTCCCCAATCACTATTAATTCAATAGCAGAGGATGAGATAACGGGGATAGGACACATAGAATTGATCATTTTGAAAGATTTTTTAGAATCAATGAAAAGACTTTTTGGACAGTTATCTAGTAAATGATACTGGTTGATTTATAACTTCTTTCTAAAATATAATGGCTCTCATTCACTTTAATGTCCCTACTGATATATTTTATTTATACGCAAGTTCAGTAAGTATGGGTGAAATGAATGATAACGGTGTTACACAAAGCTTAACATGGTATATGGATTCTAGAAAGCAACTGCAACTCACAGTCAGAACTGCAAAGGAAATAAAAGACAAGGGGGAGGCAAGGTCCACGGGGACAGAACAGGGGAGCAATATGGAAACCGTGCTCCACAGGCAGGTTATCTGAATGGCATGGGTCTCAGTCCTGTGCCTGAGTATGGACTTCACAGGGTCATAATGAGTTTTAGATATGTACATGTTTCTGACGATATCTTATAAACTGCAAAGTGCTGTTCCATGGTGAAGATCCATTATGGTTTTTGCTTTTGCAGTTTAGAGCAAGATGTGACATAGAATTTCTGTATATAATGCAGGGACAAAATGATAAGCACCAACATGTGATCCAGTGTAGAGTTAAGGAGACCTGTACTCAGTGCTAAGGGACAGGGAATGGGAAGGATGGGGAAGCTGCGTGTGAGGTTGAAGAGTGACTTCAGGAACAGGACTAGGTGAGGTACAGTCAGCTCACAGACTTCAGTGGAAGTGAAAAACAGGCTAGAGCTCATTTCTGAAGGGAAAGAAAGACAACTTTTAAAGAAGAGGGCTCTGGATCGTGGGTAGTGGAACAATCTAGTCAATAGCCAGTTGCATTATGTGTATCATGCCCTGAACATTGATGAACGATAAAAAGTTTCTTTTCAGTGACTTGGTAAATATTTCCAGTTCCTTTTACAATCTCCCCATTGCTTGCCAGGGGAATTTTGTTGTTGTTGTTCTTGCTTACTGGAGACTTTAGGTGTGTACAAGAGAACTGGGATAGTGGCAGAGTGTGATTGAGAAGGAAATGAGAAGGAGAGAATGTTCTGGACCAGTTACAGAATGAAGCCATAAACCAAAAGGAGTAACATAAAGGAACCCTCAATTTGACTTTTTGTAACCTTTCCTAGCAGAAATGGAAAGATTTATATTTTTTATGGTGGTGGGGGATTTGGGGCAGGAAGGTCTCAGGGGACAGGCAAATAAGACAATTGTTGTAGCCAATATTAATGCTTTACCAGAGTTGACAAAGAATTTGCTAAGGCTTTCCCTTATTACAAATAAATCGATATCTATATATACACCTTTTGAATATTAATGATGTCTATTTGCACAACACATGGGAGACCTTCTTTGGGTTTCACAATAACCTGTAAGTTGTTATTTTCTTAAGTACATGTTTCACAGAAGGAAAAGTGCTCATTAATGCAGTAATTGACTCAAGACTATCCAGGTAATAAGAGGCAGGGCCAGATCTCACGCCCAAATGCTATGCACTTTCCAAATCCTGCCATGTTTTATTTGTGTCCTAATCTAAACTAGTTAGTTTAGATTCTGGCATCAGGACCTTTATTTCCATTGTGAATGACTGTTTCTCTTTCAGGGATCATTGTGATCCACAGTTGGTGTCCTGCCCTCAATAGGATCACTCTCTTCTTTCTCAGTATCTCATTGGTCTCTATCATTTCCTCTTTCCCTGCTTGAACTTCCTTGTGCACAGCCTGCTCCCTTCCCCTTAGCTCACCAATAATGAAATGTAAGGCTTTGAAATGACTCTTACTTTCTTTTCTAGGAAGACTACCAGGACTTGGGGAAGAAACTCAAGCTGGTCCCAAGCCTACTTGCTTGTGGTCATCAAACACAGAGATAAAAGTAGCAGAAAAACTGATTGCAAAAACCTGGGTCACTATTGTAGACTGGAAAAACTTTTTGTAGGTGAATAGATCTTCAAATGTAATCGAAGAACAGACTTGGCATTTCATTGCATAATAGCACCATCCAGTTGTCAAAAGAAAAACCCACCTGCTCTGAGGGAAATCCAAGAGACTTCAGGGGGCTGAATGCAAAGGCAGAACTGGATCCAGGTCTCACAAAACCACTCTGTATACAGTCACAGGACTTTCAAGCACTGTCTTACACAAGCAACCACTCCTAAGATTGAAATTTGTCAATGGAAATTGTTCTTGTGTTTATAACTGAAAAGCAAAACATTTCTACCTCTGTTAGCTTCCCTTTTGGGAAAAAAAAAAGCATTTGATGCTTAAGCTACATTTTATTGCCTTATTCTTCCTCTGCAAAATAAAAACACAAGAAGGAAAATTAGAGAACACTTAAGAGACTTCATTTGTCTAATGTTACCAAATCTGTGTACTCAGCTACCAAGGGCACCTGGTATGAATGCCATAGTAGAGATGGGGTGGAATGAAGAAATACTATAAATTCTGGGTGGGGGTGCCATAAAGGCTTTAAGAAAGATGACATGTGAACTGAGCCTCAACAGAGAGGAGACAGAGCTTCCAGCAGTTTGGGTAGAGCAATTCAAGTTCAGAAAACAGGGTACACTTAGGGATGGTAAGGGTGGCAGGAAGATACTGTGTATAGCAGGGATTTAGTTATTTTCATGTCTCTCTTTTGAAATTTAAGATCACAGAGGACAGGGGCTAGGTTTTGCAGGTCCAAAACCAAATCCTTTCATAACTTCCTACAAGCTGCCTGCTTCACACATCAAATCTCAGGAAATTTAAAATCAGGACAGGGAATTTGGGAATTAATCTGAGATGGTGGGTCAGGTCTTTGGAATTTTAGGGAAGGAATTATTGCATTCCCATTTTAGGAAAATTCACCTGGTACAATAGAGAGAAGGAATTGGAGTAGTATAAGAGTTGATGGGAGTTAACATTTAAGTTGGTTTCAGGGATCCAAGATCATTGTAATAACTTCTGTCTCCAGAAATTTTTAAGCACAAAATGGATTAGATGCTCTCCATCTCAAAATCCTTTATGGCTTTTATAAATGAAGTCCAAAGTACCAAAACCAGCATTGAAGGTTCTTTATAATCTGAATCCATTCTACCTTTCTTGCTACCTTCCTTTGCATTCTCTGGCTTTAATCAATAAGGAGTTCTCAAATATGTCACCTGTGAGTGTCACTTTGTGCTTTCTAAGACTCCACACTCACATAGGTGTTTTCTATGATTCCTATTATGGTGCTATTTCATTCTTCCCTAAAGCACAGTGAAGTTCTTTGAAGGCTAGGGTGTTGCCTTATTATGCACACTCCTCTACACTGTTAGCCTCAAATGATGGGCACTTGGCAAATATTCACTGAGCAGAATTGAACTGTAATAGCAATATTTGTACTGGGACTATTTCATACTTTTGAGCCCCAGAAACCATAAAAGACTATCGATTAAACTACATAAAAACATAGAACACTGTGTCAAAATTTTTAAAAAGCCACAAACAAAAAGAGGAACTGGGGAAACTATACAGAATACATATGACAAAGAGGAATTTCCTTAATACACAAGAAATTTCCCAAATCATTTATACCAACAATCTAAAAACAAATGGGCAAAGGAAATGAATACACCAGTTCCATTTTTCACTCATCAGACTGACAAGAGGAAAGAGTTTTAAAATACCAGTGGAACTGAGGGTGTCAGGAAAGAAACTCACAGGCTTTATTTATGGCAGTACTTCTCTTTGGAGGTAAATGTCAATATCTACAGAATTCAAACTGCAGAAAACTTTAACCTAGGAATTCCACTCTTAAGAGAATTATTTTACAGATAAAAATATACAGGGCAGAGACCCTGATAAAAAGCTGATTGTTGCAACCTTGTTCATAATAGCATACCCATTAGTAGGAGATTGGTTCAATAACGGTATTCTGTATAATGGAAACTTCAATCATTGACAGTAATGAAATAAATCTATAATCACTAATAGAAAAAATATCCCAAACTGCATCATCAAGAGAAAAAAGTAATTTATATATATCATGTACTATGATGTTCCTTGTTGCAAAGCAAATGCATACAGATATGCTTGTATATGCACGGAAAGTCTTGAAAACTCTTGATATTGACTGCTGCTGGGGCAGATTCATTATGCATTACCTGCCGCAGTCTGGCTGGGCACAAATCAGGAGCCACTGAAGCAGGAACAAACTTTATTTTTAAACTGCAGGAAAACACTTCACACAGCTCCCGGGGAATCCTCCCGAACGCCACGAGGCTTCTCCAGGAACCCCCAGCCGGAAATATCTCTCTCGGAAATCCCTCCTCCTGCACTTCCCCAACCAATGGGAACTCTCGGGGAATCCCCGGAAATCCCCACGAGAACTCCAAAATAGTGCGAGAACTCAAAAGTTGCGGCAGAGGCGGATAGTAATGCCTCGCCTGTCAATCAATACTGTTGGCAAAATGCCAGGGACCATACAGACTCGGCCGTGGCTCTCAGCAATTACCTACCCTTTTGCATTGTTTGAACTGATACATTTTTTTTAATTTTCAAATCCCCCATTTCCCAAACACAGACACATTTGTTGGCCATTCATTACACATTAGATGCAGACCAAGGTATAACCATGAATGATACTGTTTATTTCTCCCAAGAAGGCACAGATGAGTGATTCTTAAAAGGGTTGCTTTTACATACTACAGATGCAGATTCCCAGATATTGAGAATTTGTAATGAGATGCTTTCTAAAACAGTGAACATGAACTCAGTAAACAACTTCTACTTTTTTGACATATAAAAATTTCTCACAGCATTCTGACACTAATTTATCAAGCTTCACTTTCCTAAAAGCAAAATTTGAAGAAAAACAAGAGTGACAAATTTAACAGTGGTGGTAAAAGAAACCATTTAGATATTGCCTCTCAAAGGTGATACAATGAGATCTTGCACAATCAGGTTATAAGAAGAGCACACTGAAGTTACCAGCGTTGTGTAGAGAAGCAAGCTAAGAATCAGGGAATTACTGAAGAGAGATTTGAATTAAACAGTTTTTCCTGGGTGGAGCCATTACATATTAAATATATGTTAAGAATTTGCCAATCAAAAATTCCAAAATTAGTTTGTCATCAAGATACTTCACAGAAAACATTCACAGAAACCAACCATCAAAGAGCTATGCCATTATCACAAAGCTACAAGAGAGTGGGGTGCTGGCATAAAGGTAGAAATACATAGATCAATAGAATAGAAAGTTCAGGAAAAAAATCTCACAAATGTATAATCAATTGATTCGCACCAGGCATGGTGGCACACACCTGTAAACCCAGCAGCTCAGGAGGTTAAGGCAGGAGGATCATGAGTTCAAAGCCAGCTTCAACAACTTAGTGAGGCTCTAAGCAACTCAGTGAAACCCTGTCTCAAAATATTAAAAAAGAGCTGGGGAAGTGGCTCAGGGGTTGAAGCACCCCTGGGTTCAATCCCAGTATAAGGGAAAAAAATCAATTGATTTGCAACAAAGGTGCTAAGACAATTTAATTGGGGAAAAGAACAGTCTTTTTAATGGATAGTATTGGAACAACTGCATAGACACAGAGAATAAATAAAGCTGAACTCCAACTTCAGACCATATGCAAAAATCAACTCAAAATAGATCAAAGACCTAAACGTGAAAGCTAAAACCATAAAACTGTTTGAAGAAAACAGGTATAAATCTTTGTGACCTTGGATTAGCCAATGCTTTCTTAGCTATGACACCAAAAGCAACAAAAGAAAAAATTGGAATTTTATCGTGAAGAGGGCAATAAATACTCTGCTGACTTAAAAGGTTAATGTTGTACAGCTTCACATTCACCAAAATTAAACTTTTGTACTTCAAAGGTCACCATAAAGTGAAAATACAAACCACAAAATGAGAGAAAAATTCTGTAAACTGTATATCTGATTTTTTTTTTGTGTATCTAGTATATGCAAAGAACTCTTACCATTTAATAAATAAAATGACCCGATTAAAAATGGGCAAATGTTGAGCATGGTGGTACATGTCTATAATCTCAGCAGTTGGGGAAGCTGAGGTAGGAGGATGGTGAGTTCAAAGCCAGCCTCAGCAAAAGCAAGGTGCTAAGCAACTCAGTGAGACCTTGTCTCTAAATAAAATACAAAATAGGGCTGGGGATATGGCTCAGTGGTTGAGTACCCCTAAGTTCAATCGCTAGTACCCCTCCCCAGTCCAAAATGGGCACAGGATCTGAAGGGACATTCTCCAAAGATACACAAATAGCCAATATGCACATTAAAAGATGCTCAACAAACATTACTAGCTATCAGAGACATGCAAAGCAAAATCACAAGGAAACAACAGTTTAGCCCTAGGAGGACTGTCATCAAAGTCAGATTAACAAGTGTTAATGAGGATGTTGAGAAACTGGAACTCTCACACACTGCTGGTGGACTGTAAAAAACAGTGCAACCACTTTGGAAAACAGTTTAAACAGTTCCTAGAAAAAATAAAAAGGTTTAATGGTTACCACATGACCCAACAATTCAACTTATAGGTATATATTCAGGAAGAAATGAATGTTCACACAAGAAGGACACTGGTGGTTAAGGTGGGCACTCGTGTCTATATTTGAAATGCTTATTAATAAGGCAAAAGTGGTTAAAACAAATAAATGGAAATTTTAAAAGCTATATCAGGACAAACAGCTACATAATGAATATTGATAACTAGTATGTACATTTAAAGAGGTGACATTAAAATTCCAAACTCTGAAACAAGCCTGTACTGAAATGCTTCTCACACAAATAGGACATAATTCCCTTCAGGTCCTATTTTAACCCATTATTTCTACAACATTACAAAAATTGAAAGAATTTTTGAAACAATCCATTTTTTTATTCAAATAGAATCACATTTAACAATCAAGGTCATATAATTTAAAAACTTCTGAACTGTTTTGGACTCAGATGGATAGTTGATTGTCGGCAGTCATTAAAACAATGCTCTTGATCCAGGATCAGAGGAGAAGAAGGGACACAGCAATTTATTTTCACTGGTTGTCTACGTTAAATTTTATTAAATAATGTCTCTTTACAAAACTATTCTGTAAATTAAACAAACTAGATTTTTAAAGGCAGCAAGTATATATGCTATACAATGCACCAAACTGAAAACTCACTCTTTTTATATCACAAAATGAAGTTGAGCTCACTAGATAAGCCCCCACATCCTTCCTTGTCTACCTCACTCTGTAAACAGAAATCCTTCCAGGGGAACCCATTTCTTTTTGTCTTTCTGTAGTTCAAAAACTGATAATACAGTTTTATAAGGTTACCCAGAATTTATGGACTGTTGCCTAGGATCCTAAGCCTTTCCTTAAAGAAAGAAAAGAAAGAACACCAGTTCTTTTTCATGCCATTTATTTAGAACAGTTTTTCTATACCCATTTCCCCCCTAGTGAATGTACTAGCCTTATTTAAACAAAGATGAGTGAGTCAAGGAAGAAAAGAGATTTTTAGGGGTAAGCCTGAGGTTTGAGAACCACCACACACCTACCCCAACCCACCTTTCCACTCATCCCCTTCACCTTTACACACTTCAAACTCTAGGTGAAACAGAAGCTTTCCTTCTATCATGTTGTTCTTCCCATCATTTCCTTTCTTTGTAAATACTACCTCCCAGCCCCATTAAGTCTTTGTTTGTTCACATCTAAACTTTCATTTGAGACCCAGCAGAGAAGCTCAACTCCAATAGTCTTTCCTAACCCTCCTTATTTCCTGGAAGTGCAGCGTGGCAGTGACATATTATCATGGCATTGAGAACAAATACAGAGGACACAAAACTACCTGAATTCTGTCTCTCCTTGTAAATCTTCAGATCTGTCTGGGTAAGGCCAGTCAAGTTTTAAAAGATTATAGTAATTGTACATTTAAAAAAAAATATCTTCTAGTTTACATAAACAATTTTAGAGTAAACATTCAATAAGGCATTTTCCCCATTGCTCCCAAGATTTCATCTCTTTCTGCTGCTGTGGGCATAAATGGTGTCACTCCATTTTGTCTTCTTTGGATCATGATGGAATTCTGTGTATAGGCAAAAAAGAAGAAACCAAAATCAATCATGTATGAAATGCTAATCATTTGCCAGTAATTTGCTACTGCTTTCTCAAAAACTCTGAAAATCAAGTTAAATAAATCCAAACTGTAGTTCTGGGACTCCTGATGTTTCAAACAAAAAAATAAATAAATAAAATTGCTTATTCTCATAGAAATATGCTAATAGTAACTGAAATGGGGACACACTGTGTGAGTACAAGAGCATAAGAGTGTATACAGTTCACCAAGAAGACTACTGTATAACTGCTAGACAAAACCAACAGTCCATTTAAAAGAAGGTAGCTGGATCCAGTGCTCAGGGAAACAAATTATATATTAATGCATTGGGAAAATGGAACCTTAACTACCAAGAATGGTAGTGGCAAAGGAGGCAGAAATGGAAGCCTAATATGACATGAGAGCAAAGTAAGTTATATGTTCTGCTCATCTTCAGAAAAACTAAATTTACAACAAGGTTATTATTTTGTGGCTGCAGATTTATATACCTAGGAAGACTCACATATTAAAACTGTATTCAGATACCTCAGAATAGGATGAAATAATTAATAAGAGTTCTCTAGGATCCTTCAGGACTGAAATACATACAGAGGATAGAAGAAAAGTTGTTTCCCTATGGCCATCACTGGGAAAAGACTATGGGCCTCAGTTTCATGCTGAAACGATGGGTTTTAAAACAAAGCTCACCAAGCTAGGCTTACCCAAAATCTCCGGCAGTTTTTGTACTTCAAGAAGTAACTGGAACATCTTTCCTTATCATAGTTATTTTCATCCATACATCTGCTAGAAGCATCAGATTCCTTAAATATGTAAGAAACACATTATTTAAAAGGTAGAATGAGATATTAAAAAGGTCTGAAAACAAAAACTTTAAAGCTATTTTGTCCCAAGACAGATAAAGTAAAATGGATCATTTTATTCAATGGGTACACTAAAACAGAATAATCTTGCCAACTATCCAAGAATTTATTCTGCTGGAGTAGATATCTTCCTTTTCATAGTCTAGGCCAGTTTTCTGAATATCTGATCACAGGAGTCTGAGCCAAAGTACTAACTGGGATCATGTGATCCAGAAACTGTAGCAAGGAACAATATCCACCAAACCACTGCTGCACAGTTAGAATGAGAAACAAGTCTCTTGACTCAGTACAGCTCTCCTGGATTTTCCAAATTCTTACTCTGATTTGACATTTGACTTTAATGCTGATTTTGAGATTTCAAATAAATTGTTAATAAGTGGTCTACATCAAGGCAACCTAAATTAACACTATTCATCTCAGTACATTTTTGGCTATTATTTACTCTATTACGCAAGTAAGTATTCTATTATGTAAGAAATTTTAATAGTTATTATTAATATCACTTCAAAACCAAAGTGAACACAGGGATATGAATTTAAAAGAGGGTAGGTGCCATTTGGGAATTAAATTTAAGCTGTCTGAACTGGAAGGAGGTTGGATGACAAACTTCAAAGTGAAAGAGATGATTATGAGAAGTTACCTAAAAGCACGATTTAACTAAACAGGTATGCTATTCGCTTCACAGATCTAAGAAATGTGTTCTATTTAAATAGATTTACTTAATAAAACTGTTGAAATCTAATATACAGAACAAAGCTGTATTTCTATGCCAAATATTTAATGCATATTTTTGAAAAACGCATATAAGGTCAGGCAATATAATTCCTCATAGCATCAATATAATCACAGCATTGTACAAGGGTGGCAAAATTACAAGAGAGTATAAATCATACCAAATTAATGCAAATACAAGCTTATTATTACAATAAAACATCCTCTCTATAAGACAACTTTGTGAAAACCTTTAGGCTTAGAGTAGGTTTTCTATTATCAGCCAATTACTCTCAGCCAGGTTGTCTCAAGGACATGATAAAACCAGTGCTATTAAAACCACAAATTTCAGTGGCAACTTAAAAATGTGATGCCTTCCAGTTTTCCATGTTTGGACTAAAGATTTTTTTAGTCTTTCAAACGCCTCTCTAGTTTTATAGTGCCAACTAAAGGCTTGCATATTTTACAAAGAAGCAAAATTAAAGAAGAATCTTTATTAGCTAAATCATGAACATCTAAAAACACTCTAGTGAAATAAAATATACTGGTCAGGAGTACGTTTTGTACAAAAATATCTTTATTCAACAACTGCAGAAAAGAGAAGCTCACAATTAAAAGAAGCCTGTTTTTTTTTTTTTTTTTTTTTTTTTGGTGGAAAAAAAGTGATGCCATTTTCTTAATAGAGTTAATATGTGTGATTGGAAGAATAAACCTTTCCGGCTTTAGATTGCATTTTCGTCGCATTTATGCTTCAGGTTTTGTTAGTGGCTCCCTCCTTTATTTAAACTGGGCTTTCCAGAGGAGGGGTAGAGAGGTGATGTTGCACAGAGAGGCTGGAGTGCAGGACTGGAGTACCTTTTGGGGAGGGGTAAGGAATTGCTTAGTTTCTCCCTTCCTGACACGTTTGCTTCACCTGTTCATCCTCACTAAGGAATGTTAAGTAGAAGTTTTCTGACTTTATCTATATAAAAGGATGGTGCCTCTTGCATCACATTGATGTTAATGGCAAAGTGCTGCTGATGTTGGTTCCACGTGGGATGTGGGACAGAGCTGGGCATTTTAAAGGGACAGCTTCTCTTTTCTTATGGTTTTCATCACCTATCCAGACTCTCTGAGGACCAAAAGCAGAGGTGCTGGAAGGGTGTGGTGATGGAAGAGCCTTCTCTTTCCATTACTCAAATGCACCCACCTTTAGGAGGGATGGAGGGAGAGGAGGGATAAACAAGCTCAACAGTAGATGAATATGCATATAGCTTAGTTTGCATCCAAGCTGTTCTTTTGTGTAACAAGCCCTCCCAGGAACTTTTCAAGTTACATTGCTTTGCTTTGGAAGCTGATTTTGGAAGGAATTGTGGAAAAATGGAAATAGTTTAAGGTGTGTGGCATAATGGTATAGCATTATTGAACAGTTATGAATTCTGTGCAGTGAGATCAAAGAGCTATGTATGCCCA
Organism: Marmota marmota marmota; assembly: GCF_001458135.2. Taxonomy (NCBI): domain Eukaryota; kingdom Metazoa; phylum Chordata; class Mammalia; order Rodentia; family Sciuridae; genus Marmota; species Marmota marmota. The sequence goes on along the minus strand of NW_026000093.1, from coordinate 8,751,262 downwards.
TAATGTGATTTACAGCCATTTTGTAAAAGCTGTAAAATACCTAATATTCAATTTGGCTTCAGGTACATGGAGGACTTCTGGTTAAAATTTACAGACAGAGTGGTGAAGATTCTTTAACATCATAAGCAGTAGGCATTTCTTTGGGGAAGGAAAACATATACACCAAGATCATGGAAAAGTTTACTTACATAGTCAGTTTTAAAGCCCATCCTATATGTATGCTCTAACTTTGAAGCTTTGAAATGAAAATATTTTAAAATTATGAGAACCATCAGTTTGCATCTTTTATATTGAATATATTTGTGGTACTTAACAGGAAATGTTTATCAATCATAAAATACTATCAGCCCGTATGTTTCAGATGTCCACAGTGTTTTCAAAATTTAAAATGTGCGAGTTGTTAGCTGTACTCTATTTGGGATTAAGATTAATCTTGAACAGAAGTTACTGATGTTCGTTTTCCACAGGTATATGGAGTTTCTGAGATAAATTCCTATTTTCCTTTGTTTTTATGATTTATAGAAATGGACTAAAGTTAAAGCTGAATTTTTAGACTTTTTACACAGAATGTTTTTCCTTGCCATACTATATAAACAAATTATTGTTTCATAGTCTATTGTATGTTAACTTGTGTTCCTAGCTGAGCTCTGGGCATCTTTCTGTAAATACCTCCATAGCAATATTACATTGGTGTGGTAGTGTTTGAGTCCATCATCTTGAGACTTCTCATTTTGGAAATGATTAAAACTTTCTAAGAACTTGTCTTAAAAATTAATGCCATGAACCACTGCTAATAAAAATTGATTGGAAAGGGATTGATCTACTAATGGAAAAACCCCCTCCCAACAATCTTTTGTGTAAAGGTTTTAGAATACCACCAATAATTATAAAACCTTTGAGGTTTATCTTGCATTTTCATTGTTTTGGCTCAAGACAGTTACATTTACTGTAAGTGGTCAGAATTTTTCTTCCTATTAAAAATAAATGATACTTTTAGATTTGAATAGTTGCCACTTTGACAAGCCAGATACTAATATCAATAAATTCAATCTCTATAAAAGTGAAGGGAAAGCATTTCTTCCAGTTATATTAAATCATTGAGCTGTTTAGATTGTTCAGACCCTTCAAGTTATGGTTAGGTTATTGTCAATCTAAATAAAAGTGCTGGTGTTGTGGGATTTTTTTTTTTTTTTCCCCTTACTATGACATTCTTGTTTGGGTTTTACACAACTAGTTACTTGCCTGTATTAGAAAATGCACTCAGAGTGCACAAATATGAAATCTATAATTCCTTAGAGAGTTATTTAGATAGGTCACAGCATAATACCTAATTTGAATTGGTTGTGTTAAGGTTTTTTGATGCCTTTAGAAATATTACCTGTTGAACATCCTTTGTCTGAAGCTACTATAAAATTATACCAGTTTAAAGAAATAATCTAAGGATATTATATACCCAGAATGCTCTTTTATTTGGAGAAACCTCACAGATTAATACTTTTATTTGAAATTTATATGCCTAATTTTGTTATTCTAAATGCTAAAGAATTTAGCTGCTCTGGAAGATGATTTTATAAGTATGGACTAATACTGGCAAAATATTATACATTTATTATAACCAAAGTATTTTAATAAACAGGCATTTTAAAGCTAAATAGTGAATTTTCTTTTATCAATATAGTTTTAAAATTTTAAGGATATTCTTTGTGTTTTAATATCAATCAAATATGAGGAATTTCCCTTCATTTTTAAGATAATCCTTGTTGTCACTGAATATATTTTGGTTTGGTATTCTGGAAATGTACCTTTCTTAGGATTAAGTTATTGTTTTCTAAATTAAATGTAATGTTCTTACATTAACTGAGATTTGAAAAGCCAGACAACTAAAACATATCTATAGCAATCTTTGAAGTTTTGTTTTAGTAATCAATTTGCTTCTTGAACTATATAATGAAAAATAGTCATACTTCTAGGATTGTTTTTAATATTTTTTTGTTTAGAATCTTATTCTTTGAAAAATCAAGATACGTGAAAAACTACCTGTTACACACGCACACAAACACACATACATACACACAAATATCAAGATAAGTTTTACCTGAATAATTTTACTTACAGTGCTTGGAATACATGTTCTTTTTTATATGTTTGCAAATGTATAAGAAATAAGTGTAATTTTTTAAATTTTGATAACATCTTAGATTCTTTAGTTGGGTGAAGGAAGAGTTTCAGAAAAGGGAGAAAACTGAATCTGTACAACAAAATCTAAGATAGTGAATATGTTCAAAGTGAAATGACTATAAATTGTCCCTTGAACCAGATCTTAAATGTTTTAAGAAACTAATAAACACCTTTTCTGGAACATTGAATACTTTGAAAAAAAAAAATCAGCCATTGCTAAAAAACAAAGGTGAACCTTTAATTTCTTTAATTTTAACAGGAATTAATGTAGGCAGCATATTTAACCAATTAGTAAGTGTTTAGGTAGCCTTGGAAAAGTATTTACAAATAAGTTAAATGTAAGGGCAGGGTACATCAGATTGATGAACTGTAAAGTTAACTATGATTTTATAATTCATGCATGAGAATTCTTTTATATTTTACCATAAGAACACTTCAGAGGTAACTAATTCTTGCTTTTGGTATCTATTTCATTGCCTAAATTTTTTGAAATGCCCAAACCCAAATTCAGTATGTTAATGCTTTTCCTTTATGTTAGGGAAACTTTTATATCTCATTTGCAAATTTAATTATAAAATTTAATTTAATAAATTAAATGAAAAATTTCAGATTAAAATGGTTTATAAGAATACTGGTGTAGGGTGTATACTTAATTAACATTTGAAGTTATGAGAAATATACTGGTACAAAAGCCTAGTAGAAATTATTACAGAGGTACAATTTGATTTTTACTTTTAATTGGCCTACTAGCCTATGGTTTACATTCTACTTAGTGTGTACACCTGTCCCTGCCTCCTCTTTGCAGGGTGGTATTGACCAGGATATAGTGATGTGAGACTATCAAGGACACTGGAACATTTTTTTTTAATTTTGTATATGTATTGGTATTTGTTGTTCTAAGAATTTTGCTTTAAAAAAAAAGAATTGAAAAAATATTATACAACAGAAATAATATCTCATTTTTAAAAAGTGAAGTAGTGTGATATTGCATTAAAATTGTTAGTATTTTAAAATCCCTGGATGTCTTGTAAACAGAGTTACTACAGGATCATGGTATTAAAACTAACCACAGTGTGTGTTGGGAATTTGAGATGACTACCTAAGAAATGTGTGTGTGTGTGTGTGTGTGTGTGTGTAGAATGAATGAACTTATGCAATTATATTCTAGGTTAATAGGAAAAGCAGTTTGCTTAAAACATTTCCTTGCTTTGTTTCTAAGTGGAATCTTTCCCTAATTTTAAAACATAGAAAACTTAGAAATGTGAAAGTGTTAAAAAGTAAAAATGTCTTTTTGATGCCTTTTTAAAATAAGAGTTTTAAACAATGAAAGTGTATAACAACAGCATAAGTGTAAACTAAAATGCTCAAAATTGATGGTAAAGAACTAGGTAAGTAAGAATTTCAGAATAAAATAACAATTGTGGTAAACTTAAAATTCAACATATGTGAGTAAAGAATAGCCAACTATAAAGCAAAAATAATAATTTTACTAAAAAATAAGCATGACAATTGGGGGAACCTATCAGAGAATATTTTTAATCAAATTGCTAGATTTACAGTGTCCTTTAAAAAATAAATCCCAAACCTTTCCTTCTTCATAGATTTGAATTAAACTAAAGTGGAAGAATAATTTGTAGTAATTATTTGAAGTTATTTTTTTAAAAAATAAGAAAAATCATTTTCTGCTATTTAAAAAACATTTTGAAGATTATTTTAAAAGTGTACCTGAGTGAAATGTTCTGAGAACCTTATAAACTATTGAAAATTGTTTTCTTCACTGTTATCAGAAAGCTTAAAACTTTAAGTTAGTGAAATAAATTTTAAAACTTCAGTCTAAAAATAGTTTGCTCTGTGGACTTCCTTGGGGCAATTTAAATTTCTGACAGACTTAATAACACTTCAAAAGCTTTTCATAAGATGAAGACAACATTTCACAAACAAAGTTCTTAATTTTTGAATGTTTTTAGGTGTATAGTGGCTGATTAAAGGAACTTTTCTTTCTCATTTATTAACAATTGATTTTTCTGAAAGAGAAATGAAACCTGTTGGTGTTATATTCTGGAATAGAAGTTGTCTTTAGTATTAGAAAATATTTTGAGAGTGCAGGAAGCATCTTTTCCTTAAGGCATCAGAATCCTCTACCTTGTAGGTGGTAGAATGTGAATCTTGAACTCTACCTTTTTTGAAAATGAGAGTCTCATTTTAGATTCCAGTTATTAAGTATCTGAATTATTGTCTCAAACCAATAGTGGAGTTGCACATATCTATTATTTATGACTTCATATCTTTTAGTTTCTGAATATAAGAATATTAATCCTCAGGAAAATCATACAGCTAAAGGGCTGCCATCTGATTTTTTAAAAATTATATCCCTTTAATCAATAATTTAGACATTAGACCTTTTAAGTTACATCTTTGGAGAACATTAGACTAAAAATCAATTAGAGAATGAGGAATTTAGCCCTTTGGCTAAAAAGCAAAATTAGAAAATGCTGTCAGTTTTGTTTCCTTGAAGATACATTAGTAAACGTTGATTGAATTGTTTTTGATCAGGAAATTTTAAAAAATCAAACTTGGAAACAAGGTAGTTCAAGAGTGCAGGTTCAGCATAGCACCAATTGAACTTTAGTCTGCTTGATTCTTCTCAATAACTTGATTTTATTTTCTTGTATTAATGCTAGAATTACATAGAACCAACATTGCTTTTTAGCATGCCCTAAATGATTTATAATAAGTAGATTTTACTTTTTATCATCTTTAGGCAATGAAGTGAAAATACCATTTTATATAGGAGTGTGTTTCCTTTCTTAGGTTGCTTTTTGCATTTCCTAAATATAATTTCTTTTAAAGTCTTCCATTTCAAAGAAATTAGCTTCATTACTTTAAAACTAAATTTGTTATAAATTTGCATATTATAGGAAAATTGTCAATTTCTATAGTTGGACAAGACCTATTATAACCTTAAAAATAAATATTAAATATTACTAGCCTATCTGAATATATGCTGCATCCCAGACATGAATTTGCTTTCCTTGTACCTTTACAACTGTTTTCTAAATAAATCTAAGAAAATCTTTTTCCCTATGTTTAGGAAATTGGTTATTGTCTGAAGTAGCAATTGAGTAAAATTTCAATCTAGATTGTTTGTTTCTCTTCTAATATTGGTAGTATTTTATTTGAAAAAAATCACTACTCACATGCATAGGATTTCAATATTAAAACAGAATTAGACATAAAATAAAACTGGTTAATTATACCAACAGTATAGAAGCAGCCCTACTAGTTCTTATTTGGAAGAGTTTGAAATATTTCAAAGAAGGAAAGGGCACACCAAACACGGGGTTAGAGACATTTTGTGCTTTTCTTTTTCTTGCTTCATAAAAATTGTGCATCCTCAGAGCTACTGTCATGCAAATAATTGATTTAACTCTGCCTCTGTAAAGTACATATACTAGGTTTAGCTTTTAATGTGATTTGCTTCAGTTTACTTCTAAGAAAAAGATTTAAGAAAAGGCAGATATTCATCAGGAATAATTTGGCATACATCACATTTAAAAATATATTACCATAATTGTTAACCCAAGCTGAAATGAAAATAAAACTATCAAGTAGTACATATAATTACACATAAAATAAAGTTTAAAACATTTAACCAAGTATCTTGATTTACTACTAGAGTATATGAATTTTAATCAAAAGAGTTATTTTTGTATCTGAATCTATTTTTAAGCCTAGAAGTTTGTAAACAAAGTGAATACATATAAAAGTCTGACAATCTACAGAAGTTCCTCAACATCTTCTTTGACAATTAATAAAAATATTTTTTTTCAAATAGCCAAAATTACTTACAAGATTTTGGTATAACCAACTATTCTAGGTATTTTTCAAAGAAAAATGGTGATGAATGGGGTAGTAATTAGGTAAATGTATATTGTATTTGAATTTTTCAATCATTAAGTATTTAATGCTTACATTGATATTTTAGGTTTTTTTTTTAAATACCATTGTAGTTATTTTTTTTAGAGCCCTTCTTTTGGGGTATTATAATATAATGCAGACATTTATTTTAAAACTCTTTAACTTTCTAACTACTACTTATTTTTTTAAAAGTACTCCTGTTCCCAAGATCAGGCTATTCTTAAATTCCTGTCTTAGAGCACTTTTAATCATAGTTTGGGTTATATTTTTAAATATATACTAGAGATGCAATTGCTCAACTTAAACATTGGGTCTGATGTGATGCTTAAATTTAATCATACTCAGTTCATCTTTTATTGGTGAGTGCAGGAAGAGGAAGAGAAAGCAGTTTGTTATGAGAGAAGTGCAATTGATCCCATTCAGAGGCTGACTCATAATAGCTTTTCTACAATGCATGATACCTCTGCCAGAATTAAAAGGAATTTCTTAATTAAAACCAAAACACCCGTGTGTCTAAGAACTTTTTTTCTAATCAGACTTCAGGCACACACACTTGTGTGCTTCCATTGGCCATCCCAAGTGTTGTTGCTATTTGGCTCTGTTTTGTTCTCAGTGCTGCCACCCTGTGTTTGGCAGCGCCTCACTACATGCACTTCTTTTCTGTGCTTTATTATCAAGCGATAACATCCCAAAACCACTCCTGGAAAGTGAGCATGTGTATTGAGATTAACATAAAAGGCTTTGTGGTGTATTCTGTTTCTGTGTTTAATGCTATGCTAAACCTAGATTTTTTTAAAGTTACACAGTTCAGAAGTATAGTATTCAACTGCCAGAAGTGAAATTTGGACATGTTTAAAGGTAAATACCTTTCTGTTTCATCTGTCATTTCACTAAAATAAAGTAGAATTGGATAAGTTTTTTTTTTTTTTAATCTATCTTGAAATTGGTCAAATAAGGAAGCAGAGGTTCTGGTCCTTTATTAAAGACGAGAGATATAGTACAACATTTTTTTTTAACATAGCCAAGTTTTAGTTAAAAGTTCTCTGTAGTGAAAACAAAACCAAAAATGAGCACAAAAAAAGAGACTGTTTCTGCTTAAAAGAAAAAGAAACTTAACTTGATTGGTTAAATTATTCCCCGAATCACTAGCCAACATGACTTTTAAATTATATCACCCAAAATATTTTGAGTATTAATACTGTGTTCCAGCCATGAAATACTTTGCCTGGATCACAGTCTTTGTTTTTACCTATATTGTCTCATTTCTCTTTCACAGCAAACAGTAAGATAGGAAGTGCGGGCATAATGCATATGCAAGAAACATGAATGATTTCAGAAATTGGAATTTTTACTTTTTACAATCTTTAGAGTGGATGGTCCATAGAAGCTAATTATTATAAATTGATTTGTTAGTATAAAGCTAAATTATGTACATATTTAGGTTATTATATTTTTAAAGTTACAGAAATAAAATTTTCAGGCATAAATTTTACATTGAATAAGTAGCTCAAGTTAGGAAGTACTGTGTGTCTACTTACTTTTAAGCTACCCATAAGGAGTTGGGGGGAAATTTACAAACTTTCTAAGTTAAAGGAGGTTTTTAAAGATATAAATCCAAACTTTGTTTTATAGTAAGGATCTCAGTTTTATTGATTTAACTCTGCCTGTGTAAAGTACATATACTAGGTTTTGCTTTTAATGTGATTTGCACAGTTTTATTAATTTTTGCTTTAAAACAAACTATTAGGAAAGTCATTTTTTGACTCTAATTTTAGAGTGAGTCCACATTTCTAAATTTGTGAATGGTTTTAGTTCAATAAATAATGTAATTCTATATGGTGACAATTGAAAGTATTGCTTAGTTTGGTTTAATTTTAGGTGTTAGGCTTCTAAGATAAAAATGCTACTCTTGATCTTCCCGCCCAGCAGAGCTGAAAAGAATTCAATACAGAACACAGTATTGTCCCTATGACTATAAAATTCCAAGTTCAAGATCTCTTTTTGTTATTCATATAATTCTCTCCATAGGTTTGGGGGATTAGGGATTTCTCTCTTCTCTCTTTCTTCCCCATAACACACAGAAATACCACTTTCAAATTAAAAAAAAAAAACTCAATCAACATGGGAAATATGATTAAATATTGAATCAGGATAGGAGTATTATTGCCTGGAGAAAGAAAAAAAACTTTAAAAATTGTCTGCTTCATTTTATTTTATTTTTTGTTCTTTTTAGTAACCTTAAGGTAAGACTAGATGTGAGATAGATGTGTGTGTGTGTGTGTGTGTGTGTGTGTTTCCTTCCCCAGAGACACAGAGATTTATTTAGGAAAGCAAGTACACATTCAAGGGATAATATGGTCCATCTCCAGAGGGAGAGAGAGCCTGCTAAACTTATTTCGATAAATAAAACAATATAAAAGATTTGTCTAAAATCACAAGATTTTACACTTTGATTTAAAATATAAATATGGGGCTGGGGTTGTGGCTCAGTGGTATAGTGCTCGCCTAGTATGTGTGAGGCCCTGGGTTCAATCCTCAGCACCACATAAAAATAAATAAAATAAAAGTATTGTGTCCATCTACAACTAAAAAAATAAATATTTTTAAAAAATAAAAATAAAATATAAATACAGACGCTTAGTTTCTTGCCTTTGCCCAACTCTTAGACTCATGTTGCTACTTTGAGCGATTAGTCATCAGTTATCAACCATTGATACCTTCTACAGTGAGAGAATGTGATTTATGTTTTGTTTTGCCTCCCATTGATTAAAACTTCATTCTTGTGCTGAGTAGGAACCAGAAGTGGTAAGAGTGCCCTGTGCCATTCTTAAGATACTTACATTTGCCTTCTCCTTTTTCCTTTTTAAAATGCCTAATTAATGTACAAAAGATCACAAAGCAGTGTATTTAAAAATGCCTAATGAATGATACAGAGTGGAAACAATAGGTTTTGGAGGGAGGGAGAAGTAGAACTTGAGATGGGCTTTAAAGAAGGCTTAAGTGAGAAATAGGAAGAAAGAAGAGAGGATGACATTCCGGTGAACGAAATGGCTTCAGCAGAGATTTAAGAGGACACAATGTGCCTTTTTTCCATGCCCACCAAGACCAGTCAGACTGGAGTGGATGGCTTATGAGGCAGCCGTGCAAGGGAAGTTGATAGAAAGGTGTGCTGAGGCCTGACCACCAACTGGAGGAGTTTGCACTATGTACTGTAGAAGGCATTGAGCAGGGAGAATGGATTTGGAAAATTAAGTTGACTTAAAATTCAGAATAAATTGAGGCCTAGGATGGCCTGGTTTAAATGAAACACCCATCAGATACCCATCAGTAGCCCCCAGGCATCAAATCTAGTGGCGTGTTTTACTTTTTACCTCCACGTGGCTATTCTGTAATATTCCACAGCTCTACAGACTTCTGCTGTTCTGTGGTACTTTTTTTGCAGTTTTCTTCTTCCACCTCTTCTGAATCACCGATTTGTTGGCATTTCTCAAGATTTGTAAGGTCTTCTCCACTTCCTGAGCCTTGACTCCCTGTCCCATGACTTGCAGCTTCCTGCTAATAAAGCCTCCATCTCTTCCTTTCTCAATTCTCCATTATTCTTTTCCTCTTTACATCACAATTCTCTACATGCAGGACACCTTTCCTCCCTTCTCTTAGGCTTTAAGCAGAATCTTCAAAGTGCTTGCCACAAGTCAGGCACTAAGCCTTATGCCCTCACTGAGGAAAGGAGGTGGTCAGCAGGGTCCTCTCTGATTGTGGCAGATGGTAGAAAGACAGTAAGAAGGAATACAGGGGTAAAGAGTGTTGGGGGCCTGGGGAAAAGGGACCTTTGAGACAGTGTACAGGAAGATCTCCTGATAAAGGAACTTTTGTGTAGAAACTTGAGTGATGAGAAGGAGCATAATCTCAGGAAAAATCTGGGGGAATGCTTCTAGACAGCGGCCCTTGCATGGTGTAGGTGGACTCGGCACCCTGGAGACAGAGGGAGCAGGTGAGGGAGGGGACCAGCCAGAGAACTTCCCCACAGGATGTCCTGTGATCTCTGTGATGACTGTCAGCACATAGTTCACTGGTGCTCCAAAGCAGAGCATGGGTTGCCTTCTGCAGACTGGCTGTCTCCTCTATCCTTATCCTCATCCTGTTATCTTCTGCCTGGGTCTACGGGATCCTAGCACCTGGAAGGCATCATAGCACCTTTGAAAGCAGCTCCCTGAGACTAATGATCTCTCACACAACCTTCCCTCACCGTCTTCCCCTTTTCACCTTCAGGAGGCCTGGCCTGCTCCCTCAGTCCAGGAGAGAAAGACAGACTCATAGAGAGGACAGGATGCACACTGAGCTCATACCCATAGAGGGGAAAGAGATGCACAAATGACTCTGGATCTTTCTCCTACCCATAGGATCTCCAAAGGAGAAAACACACCTGGTCAAAGGGGAGAGTGTGACACAGGTTTAGAAGGTAGAAGGGCAAGACAGGCATGTTCCAGTTTGGGCAGGTCAGAGAATTACTCTCACACCAGGATATGAGGGGAGACACACTCCTGCTGGTGAGGGGAAGAGAAACACTGACTGTGCTAACTAAATACTGACTGGGGAGAGACTCATCCCAGAAGGGCCTGTACACATGAAAAATCCAGATGTGGGAAAGAGACACCCCGAGAGTGGGAGGAAAGAAACAGACATGCCCTCAGTAGGAGAGAGACTCCCAGAGAGGAAGAGGGACCCAAACACATCAGTGTGATGGGGCCCAGGAGATGGACATACACAGACGCAGAGGGGAAGAGGGAAGTGTGCACACACATGCAAGGAAGCTGGGGGGACTACACGTACCCCAAGGTGGAAAGCAAGTCAACAGATAAGAGCAATTCAGAAGGGAGTTGGCATGTGCGCACGCACACACACACACACACACACACACATATACATAGATGCATTTAGATGAGGGGATGGAAATTCATAGAGGAAAATGCACATGCATGTACACATGCCAGGAGGGGAAAGAGAGGCAAACACAGAAGGCAGGCTCCCTCCCCCCACAGAGGAGGAGAGAAGTGGACCAAGCAAAGAATAGTAAACAGCAGGCGTTAAGAGGAGATGCCCAGAGAAGCACACGCAGCTCATCTGTGACTTTGGTGCTTTCATCACTGCCCCAATGACTGGGCTGGGAGAAGCTGACAGTGTACTGTTCAGTTCCTGGAAATGATGTGTTCTCACACCTTACTGGATTTTCCCATAGAGGGACAGCCATAAATGGAAGTCAGCATCAGGGTGCTGAAGACACCCTGAGCTCCAGCCTGTCCTTGTCCAGTCACAGATCTCCAGACAGAAGTTCATACCACATTCCTGTTACCCTAAGTGTAGTAGTAGTGTAGGTGTCATACACTCATCTGGAAGATTCTTTTCCTCAGAATTTAAAGTGCTTTGTGAACCACATCCATGTTGTAACTAGACAGTAAATAGATTTAAGAAACCTTTGGTTTAGCCAGCACAGTAGGTTATTACTGGAAACATTAACCCACCATGCTTTTGACTTCCCCAGAGCCTCCCCCCCCCCATCTCTCCAGGCAGCATCTTTTCAGGCCAATTCATGGTGCTTCTATGCTCCCAGAGTCCTCCTGGGGTACCTTTGTGATAGCAGTGAGCCTGCCTTACCTTACAACAAAGGTGTATTGGGAGTTGGTCTTATTTATCTTTATGTCACCCTCACCTGCACACCATCAGCATTCAGAAAGTTTTGCAAGACGAAAGCAGAGACTGCTGAAAGAAGAGACTCACATTGATGATTTGGGGTCTTGTCTTATCACCCAGAGCCTTTGGGATTGAACTGGCTCCCTCTGGCTTTCTCTTACCTCCCATTTTCCAAGGAAACTAGGCCTTGCAGGCTTCCTACCTACTCGGAGCTGAACTAAATTGGTTCAGCAAGGCAACCTGCTCAGCACTGGCTGCAGCTGCTTAGTGCACGCTTCTCAAGTGTCTCTGCCCACCTACATCCTCCACCAGGCCGATACTGGCTCCATCATCTGGCCCCAGCCTCCTTGGCCACCTCCCCTGCTTGTTCTCCTTGACTGGACAAGGAGGCTGGTTGACTTCTGTGAAGACAGGAGGCTACTGATCTGGTGAGCTAGGGAGTAACCTCCCTTCTCTAAAACAGTAGTGTTACCTGATGAAGTACTTGTTCCATGCTTACTGTTCAGGGCACCTCCACATAGTGATGCCATTAAATCCTTCTAGCAGCTCCCTAAAATCTTAAAACGTACTGTGGTTGAACTTCATTTGTACTCTAGCCACTCTCCGTCTTGGCTGTAGAGAAGCTCTTCTCACCTTTCCAAGGAGCATCATCTCTTTCCCTGTCCCATTGAATATGGGATTGTATTTGGCCCCACGGGCCTTCTCTCTTCAGCCAGTGACAGTGTTCAGGATTCTCAGACCATGATGGTTCACAGCCTTTGCTTAGCCATCTCTATCTGGCATTTCTCCTATAGGCCATCACATCCTGGCCTCCTTTGCCAAACCACACGAATTCAGGTTTCCACATCACCACTCCACTGCAGCAGTTTTGGCCAGGATCCCATTTGGTAGAGGCCTCTTGATAACACATGCACACACATGTGTTGGTGCACACATGCATGTACCCAATACCACTGCCAAGTTCAGCAGATGCTTTCTCTGGTTTTTAATCTTCCTGCTGCAAGATTCAGGTCCCTCCTCTACAGTGTACCCATTGCCTACTCAAGTCATCCTGCAGTCTAGGACATCTCTTTTATATATTGAAAGGCCATGACTCCTAATGACTTGTTATTGTGATTCTTGGACATTAGTCTGGAACTCAAAGAAATCAATGTTTCATTTCAGTAGAGTGGAATATTGCTTACTTGCCTGTGACATTTATGTCAAGGTTAAAGTTTCAAAAATAATCGTGTATATTCCTTAGTTTCCAGAAGTTGTGCCATATCCTACATGTAAATAATTTCTGTCTATGTCACTGTCGGCCAGCTTTTATCAAGAACCTTCTGAGTTTGTAACACGTTTCTACTTACTAGGTTTATCTTACAATGGCATGCTGCCATTAGAGATAATTTTAACTTTTTTATATAATATTTTAAAGATATACAAAAGTAGGGAGAGCAGGAGAGTAGTCCTTATACCAGACGCAATTTTGATGTTCATCACCTTAGCAACTTGTTTTGACCATGCCCTACCCATGTGTATGCCCTCTCCTATCAACTTTCAAATTTATTACTATTTTTATTTATTTATTTATTTATTTTATTTTTTTGTGGTACTGGGGTTTCAGCCCAGGAACACTCTACCACTGAGCTAGCTCTTCAGACCTTTTTATTTTTTAATTTGAAACAGACTCTTGCTAAGTTGCCAAGGCTGGCCTTGACTTTGTGATCCTCCTGCCTCAATCTTCAGAGTTGATGGGATTATAGGAATTGGCCACTGTGCTAGGCCTGTGGACTATTTTGATGTAAAGTTGTTCATATCATTTGTATATAGGTTTTGGTATTTCCAAAATGTGAAAACACTTTTTAAAGGTAAAATCACAACACAGGTTTTATGTCCCCAAAAAATAGTCCTTAATATCATCAGGTATCTACTTAGTGTTCACATCCCATGGTGTCTTTCAAAAAGTTTTTTGTGTTTTGGGTTTTTTACCAATTTTCATGTATTTTAGTCGGCTTTTTTGCTGTTGTCACTAAAACATCTGACCAGAACAATTTTAAAGGAGGAAAATTTTATTTGAGGGCTCATGGTTTCAGAGGACTTAGTCCATAGAAGACAGGCTCTATTCCTCAGGGTTTGAGGTGAGGCAGGACATCATTATGGAGGAGTGTGGCAGAGGGAAGCAGCTCACATTATGATCAGGAAGCAGAGAGAGAATCCATTCTCCAGATACAAAATATATACCCCATAGCCATGCCCTCAAAGAACCACTTCCTCTAGTCACACCCCATCCTGTCTCCATTTACTACTCTGTAAATCCCATCAGGGATCAATTCACTGGTTAGGTTAAGGCTATGACCCAATCATTTCTCCTCTAAACCTTCTTGTATTGTCTCACACATGAGCTTTTGGGGGACAGCACATAGGAACCATAACAGTATGGTTCAGATCCGTTAAGGTCCATAGATAGATTTAGTTGATTTTTAGCCCACAGATTTTGCTTTTCTTTGTTGAAGGGCTGGCCATTTGGATGAATGGTAGAGTACTTACTTAGCATTTGTGAGGCCCCTGGGTTCTATCCCTAACACTGCTGAGAAAAAAAGAAAAAGTCAAAGAAATGCTTGTTTTGTTTTGTTCTTATTTTTATCCTGTAGCAGTTGCTATAAGTTTGGATTTTGCTTATTATATCTCTGTTGTACTTTTGACATGTTCCAATAACCCCTGTTTGTTCTATAAGTTTGCTCTACTTTTTTGCTTCCAAATATATTCTTTCAGAATGCAGAGTTAAAAAAATTGAATGTCAAAGAAGTAAATACCGAAGTAAGTGTCATAAGCAATCAGGATAGCATAGCATACACATAGCAAAAATACCTTAATGGAATCTTATTCCTGAAGTAGTATTTGGATTCCCCTCAGAAAACACACATTGAATACTAACAGATATTTCCTTTATTTTTTCTTTAAAACTGAATGGGAGGGGCTGGGGTGTTGGCTCAGTAGTAGAGGGCTTGCCTACCATGTATGAGGCACTGGGTTTGATTCTCAGCACAGCATATTAAAAAAAAAAAAAAAAAAAAAGGTCCATTAACAACTAAAAAATATTTTTTTAAAAACTGGGGTTTTCTTTCTTTTGTATTCTATTTGTTAAAACCTAGCATCATATAAAGGTTATTTTCCCATGTACTTATGTGTTATTTGTGTGGATTTCTCACAAGCTAGATTGTTTTGTGAATAAGCATCAGATTATAGTTTTCTCCCAGTCATTGGCCATGTCATTAGTTTTTAGTCTTTAAACACTGCAGTGATAAAGCACCTTGTGTATAAATCTTTTCGTGCATCTCAGATTATTTTCTTTTTTTTTTTTTCAGATTATTTTCTTATGTTAAATTCTTAGGTATAAAATGAGTGGACATAAAGATAAATGCCCAGTTCTTCTTTGGCATGCCAATTGTATGGCTAATCTGACTCTAGAAAAGACTTCTGGTCACTGGTAGTTCATAGAAGTGTGCCCATTTCTTAACCTTTCCCAATGTGGGCCACAATCACTTAAATATTGCCAGTGTCTATACTTTTTTATTTCTTTTACATATTTGTATCTTTTTAGTTTTGCCTTCTTAGTAGTCATCTCTTGCTTCCATCATTACAGTTGCCTTTGATCTGGAGTTACTAGTCTTCCCTGTACAAAAAGTTGCAATAATAGAACTTAACTATTTTGCTGGAAGGACTGGTGCTAATAGCTCATGGTTTGTGCCTCAGTAATAAACGCACGATGTGTGTGGATTTGTAAGATCTACTTTGGCTGTTCAGAGCCTATGTTTCTTCTATTTGTTAGCCCCACTATGTTTTAGATCACTGATATTGCTATTATGTATTAGTACTACAAGTTTATGTTGGGGGTGGGGACACCTGCCAACTGAATTACACAGAATATGCAAAGTGGATAAGTTAAGGGAGGAATTATTCACATTGCCCAACAATTTACTTTAAAAAAATAATAATCTGAGTTGGGGTTGTAGCTCAGTGGTAGAGCACTTGCCAAACATGTTTGAGCCACTGGGTTCAATCCTCGCACCACATAAAAATAAAGATATTTTTTTAAAAAATAAGGATTCAATTAGCACCTAAACTATTGGAAGGATGTTAGTTGAGACATTCAAAGTATTAGGACCATTCTGAAGTCAATCAAGATGCTCTGAAATAACAGTACATACTAAAAATTCCTCGCATTCACATAATACTTCACAGTGTACCATCATTGCTTAGCCCTGCTTCACCCCTCTGAATTTGAATCCTCAAATGGTCCTTGCTGACCACAGCTTCATATTATTTACCTTTGCTCCTGCCGATTCCTGCATCTCTCACCAGAATTTATTCCTCCTTTTCTCTTGCTCTGTGGGTTCCCTCTGGTCTCACTTGCTCCCTGCCACCAAGCTGGCTCCTGCTGGTACTCTAGGACAGTTGGCTCCATCAACCACTCTGTATTCCTGCCTTTCTATTCCCCATCCCAGAAGAATTCTTTCCCCTGACCTTTTGTTTGCTGGGACCACCAGATGACTGGAAACCATTGTTCAAGCATTACTGGGTGAAGTACCATGTATCAGCATTAGTTCTGGCACACTCCTAGAAAGTAACGTGCATCCAGGGCCTGTCAAGGTTTGACTCTTCATGCTCTACAATTCTGTCTCTAAATCTTGCCTTCCCTTCCTCCGACAGTACCACATTCCTGAGGTCCTCCAGCTCCTTAGTCGGCTATACATGCGTGCCCTTGCCTCTATTGGAATGCTACCTGTTTGTCCACTGGATCACCACCCGTTTATCCTTGAACTGTACTTAGGTGTCTTTTCCTCTTTGAAGTGAATTGATTACTGAGTCTTCCTTCTGTGCTAGGCCCAGTTTTTGCTTCAGCATCTTCACACAACTCCTCTCTCCTTGTGTTCTGATTGGTTTCTGAATGGTCCTAATGCTTTGGATGTCTCAGTGGCATCCCTCAGAGAGTTGAGGTGCTAATTTGAATCCTTTTTTTTTTTAAAAGTAAATTGTTAGGTAATGTGAATCCTTTTCTTTGCCTTTCTATCTCCACCTGATCCTTCCTGTTAACATTTAAACATGTCAAAGTTCGCCGTCTTTTAAAGAACAAAAAATAGTGACAGCTCTGTTCTTTCTACATCTTTCTCTCCCAAGAGTGAGGAATGCTTAGTGCATCAGATTTCACTGGTGGTATGCCTTCAACGTCAGGGCTCCAATCTGGTTCCCCTGAAACAGTTCTTTCCAAGATTATCGAAAGCTTATGTGTAACTAAATCAAAAGGAAGCAGGGTCTGTCTATCTTGACTGCTGCCTCCCTTGAAACATTCTCTTCTTTTTGCTTCTGTGGGAGGACACCTTCACTGGTTTTCCTCCTGCTCAAGGCCTTTCCACCTTTCTGCTAGGCTCCGTCTTCCATCCATTCTGAGTGGTAGAGTCTCTCCTTTCCTCCTCTCCTGGCTCCTTCCCCATTCTCCTGTGGTGTTCTGCATCTCTGCCACAGACTCCTTTCACCTCCAGTGTCCAACTGATCTTTAAAACCTTCACTGGAGAGTTAAGTAAGATTCTATTCAAGATCTATATCATAAGGCTGTTACTTATCATTAGTAAAATTCTTACTGAGTGCAGCTCACTGTGATACGTGCTTTATACATGATTTAATTAATTGCATACAGCAACTCAATAGGGTTTGATTACCCCTCTTTACAGCTAAGGAAACTGAAGTGTTAAAAAAAAAAAAAAAAGAGTAAGTTATTTACCCAAGACCACAGGGCTAGTCTATGTGACCCTATAATCCCGAGACCAGATTGATTTCATAAACACAGCAGAGCTTGACCTATCCCTTCTACTGTTGAAGCCAGTGGCCCTGTCATAGCTGTTGCTCCCAGCTAGGCTTTTCTTACAGCCTCATGCCCACTCCTTTCATAAGATACCATGGCTCCAATCAAGGGAGGCCTAACCATTTCTACCCTAGTCTACATATTCCCCAGGCCCTGCCCTGCTCTGCTTCTCCCCCTCTCTGGGATGCACTGCCTCCCTCTCAACCTCATAAGCACAGGTCCACATCCTACCTCCTACTCAGTTCATTTGGTTCTTCCTTTTCAAACTCCCTCCTCCAAAGCTTGTTTCCGTATATTTTCATTGTACATAATCTATATTTATTCTCTGGCATTTTCTACCTTTCTATTTTATGTTATCAATAATTATCAATTTTTTTTTTACATTTTTTTATTGGTTGTTCAAAACATTACAAAGCTCATGACATATCATCTTTCATACATTAGATTTAAGTGAGTTATGAACTCCCATTTTTACCCCAAATACAAATTGCAGAATCACATCAGTTACACATTCACATTTTTACATAATGAGGGGAGGGGGGATAGTAGGGGATAGGAAAGGCAGCAGAATACAACAATCACTAATAATTATCAATTATAAACACCTTTTGGGGATACTTCCCCTAAGAGACTCCAAGCTCCTTTTTGTAGAACTGCTGACCAATTAATCTTTGTGTTCTTCATTATATCTTGATAGTTAAATTAAATGATAGAGATTTTTTTACCGGTAGGTAAGTCTGCTCTTGTAGCTCATTCCTGACACCTCTCTGTACAGGTAGAGGGACTGTGTGGTCTGTTGAGGAAGACGAACTTTCTAGATCCGACCACAAGATGGCACAGTGATTGCAGCGTGCTGGTATCTGTTGAGAATGGGCCAAACCAAGAAAGAAAACAATGTGATCTTGATAGCTGGATACTCAAGGAAAATCCAAGAGAATTTTCAAACTTAAAGCATTCTGTCAGTCGAGGAACTTTTTTCTTTCATGGATCCAGTTGACCAGCAGTATGGAAATCCCCATTCTTCTCTTTTCCCTTCTATTTATGCAAAAAATATTTGAGTATCTATGAACTTCCACGCTCTAGGTATTAGGCATACAGAAATGGGCATAAAAGGCAAGATCCTGCTCTGATGGACTAATATTCTGCAGCCTTCACCAGCAACCAACTGATGATACTACAGATAGAACCAAGAGTTTCTGTGCTATTTCTTGTTACTTCTGAAATCATCTTTTCCTTCTTCCCCAGCAGAGATCAATTTATAGTTTTATATTATCCAAATGAGTTTGAGTTCAGTAAGCAAAAAATATATATATAGTAGTTTTTTCTTGATTTTTTTTGTAATTATATTTTCACAGTTATAAGTGTGTTATAATCTTTTACCAACCACAGTTAAGCTCAAAAATAAAGGGTTTGTCCAACTTTTGATGGACTTATCACATATTACCTAAATTACCATTCAGTTTAACTCAAAAAATGACTGCCAGCTGCACGTGTGAATTGGTTTTATTTAAGCTATGATTTGGGTCTATGACCATGACTATCATAGAACTTGAGATATGCCATGCCTATGTCACAGAGATGAGAAGATCAAAAGTATGCACTTCACCACATAATCACTTTTAATGTGGGGTGTTCTGGTTTGTCTTTCCCTTGACTAAGATTCCATGTAAGAGCCCATGCCAGGGGTGGGGGGAACTGCTTCTTATTTTTTCAAGTCCACATTAGGGCATTTTGGAGCAGCACTTATTTCTGAGTAACAGTGAACATAAAAGTTTTGTATTTTTAGAGTCTTCAAAACCATACTAGAGATTTTATAATACATCACTTTGTTTACCTACCTCACTTGGTTCTCATGGTGCTACAAGGTAAGTATTCCCATCCTTCAGAGGAAAATGCTGAAGAGCGATTTAGTAAATTGTCCAGAGTTAAACTGATTGTGAGGGTCAGACAGGAGTCAGATCCAGTTCTGAGTCTCAAAGGCCAGCCTGCCTCTCCACTACTGTTCCTCTTCACTCACTGCTTTTGCTCTGCATCTGGGCAAAGATATTTTGAGACCTTCTTCCAGTAAGTTTTAAAGGAGTAGTTTAAAGATGACTTCTAAAACTGTACTGCCTGAGATTATGAAAAAATCTCTCTGTAACATGTCCCTGGCCACAGTAGGGAAAGGGCCCAGAGTTGGAGGCAAACTGAGGAATTATCAGGCAGTGGAGAAGGGTAGGCTGATGCTTCAAGAGAGAGGAACCCAACAATTCATACTGATGTTTTGAACCCCTTTTTGTTAATTATCTATCAGCAAATGCTGCATAGGTCTGAGTATATAATTTAGAAGCTCACAATTTCTTTTTAAAAAATAATAACCTAAATAGAATTTGAAAGATCACCACTAATTCTGTTTCAGAAAACAACAGAGGCACACAAAGATTGGATATGTTCTAAATAATCTGAAAACAGGGACAGTAGTATGGGAGTAGGAAGAGCAAGTTGTACATGCACCTACCTTCAGGACAATTTATAAATTATCAGAATAATTTTAGAAGTTTCAGCCCCTAGTAACATGATTCCTTCACCCATCTCCAGTCTGTGTCTCTTAAAATTTGCTCCAAAAATAGTGAATCTCCTAAAGCTACCCAGGCCCATCATATAGTTAGACTCCCCTACCTGGAATACCTGCTCATGATTAACCAGCACTTATTCTTTTATCTAGGTTCCAGAGTTAACTTTCTTATTTTATTAATCAGATGCAAGCCTCCTAATTAGCATGGTGCTTCTTGTTTTCTAAGCTACTGCTAATGAATATGGAGATGCTTCTCAACTTACATTGGAGTTACATTCCAATAAACCCATCATAAGTTAAAGATACTGTAAATTGAAAATTTAATACACCTAACCTTTGGACACCTTAGCTTAACCTATCCTACTTTAAATGTGCTCAGAGTACTTGCATTAGCCTGCAGTTAGAAATCTCTTAACACAAAATCAATTTTATATTAAAACACTGAATATTTTATATAATTTATTGAATACTGCACAGAAAGTAAAATTAGAAGAGCCGTGTGGGTTGCTTTCACAATGTTTCAAGGTCAAGAAATCATAAATTGAACCATTGTTAAGTAAAAGACCTTCTATATTTAAAGGTGCTCTATGAAGGTTGAATGCAGACATTTCAGTTGGTAGTTCCTTTGGTATTTGATAAGTGAAACTTATCCCAGAACTATTTATCTGTAGATCTCAGTTCCAGTTAGAGTGTATTCCTGGAGCCTTTAAATCATGTAGTGTGATATGCCAGTTCGTAAGCAACAGGTGAACTGCACTGGCTTCCTCCAAGTTCAACAGCTGAGAATGTGGCCCTAAAAACTGCCTAGATATATATCCTTCCTAGTAAGGATTGAAGGTTACTCATATTTAAGCCTCTGTTCCTCACATCCTAACCCCCAACCACCTTTGAATGGGGAGGAGAGATTTTGGTCTTTTCCAGTCATTGTCCTTGTAAAAGATTTTAGTTTAATAGTTTACAGAAAGTTTTCTTTTCATATTTCAGTAAATTCCTGTGAAAGTTTTTCTCATCCTTGTTAATTTTGTTTTTCCAGTATGAAAACCTTACCATTTTTTGTTTTCTATAGCTTTACTGAGATATAATTTGATATTTTATAAATTGTACTTGTGTGACACTGAATCTACTCTGGCCATACATATATATCCCTGAAACCATCACCACAGTCAACATAGTGAGCATATCCGTCATTCCCAAGAGTTTACTCATGCCTGTTTTTGAATGGTCCTTCCCTGTCCTAGCTCTTATCTTACCTCCTGTCTCCAGATAACCACAGATTTACTTCCTGTCACTATCATATATTTTGCACTTCCTACACATTCATATAAATGGAATTACACATTATATATTCTTTTCTCACCTGGATTATTTCATTAAGCATAATTATTTTGAGGTTTATCCATGTTAGTGCATGTATCAATTGTTCATTCCTTTTTATTGCCCATTTAGTAGCCCATTACTTGAATTTACTACAATTTGTTTATCCATTCACAAATTTATGAACATTTGGGTCATATCTAGTTTTGACATTTATAAACAAAACTGTGACTATGCATATACAAGTCTTTGTGAAGATGTGTGTTTTCATGTCTCTTGAGTAAATACACAGATGTGAAACGACTGTTATATGATAGGCCCATGTTTAACTTTTGTAAAAACCACCAAACTGTTTTCCAATGGAATAATACTGTTGTTACCCTACCATCAGTGATGGATAAAAATTCCAGTTACTTCCCATCGTCAACAGGTCTTGATACGGTCAGATGTTCAGTCTTTTTAATTTTGGTCATTTGAGTGAGTGGATAGCATTGTCTCATTGTGAGTTTTATAAGTTTTTGTTTGTTTAAATCTGATGTATAATGTGCCAGCCAGCAGTGTAACAAGATTTGAAGTAGGCACATGATGGCTTAAAAACTAAATCATGCTGAACCACAAAAAGATTTTATTGTGATATTAATTTGCATTTCCCTGATGACCAATAATGATACACATCTTTTCATATGTTTTTTGCCATCCATATGTATACATGGGTAAAATGTCTATTCAAATCATTGACTCATTTTTAAGTGGAGTTGTTTTCTTACTGTTAAGTTTTGAATGTTCTTTATATATTCTAGATGCAGGTTCTTCATCAGATATACACTTTGTAAAGGTTTTGTTGTAGTCTTAGTGGTTTGTCTTTTTATTCTCTTAACAGGGTCTTTTGAAGAGTAGTTTTAAATTTTGGTGAAATCCAGTTTATTGATTTTTAACTTATGGGTTGTGCTTTTGGTGTTGTAACCAAAGAATTTTTGACTGGCTGTCCCAGAGATTTTTTCCAGTGTTTTCTTCTAGAAAGTTTATAGTTTGGGTTTTTTACTTAAGTCTGTGCTGATGTAGACTTAAGCTTTGTATGTGGTGTGAGATGTGGCTCCAGGTCCATTTCTTGGTATGTATACATCAAACTTTTCCAGCAACATTTGTTAAAAACATTTTTTGGTAAAATAATTTTTTAGTTATAAAAGTAAGGCATTTATATAATACAGAAAAGTATAAAGCCTGTATCTTGCCTATGTTATATTTATAACTTGCCTGTGTACATTTAAAGGTAATTACAATGGGAAGAGGGCTAGCATGTGTCACAAAATTAGGATTGCAGTGTATGCATTTAATGCTGTGTCCTACTTTTTTTTGAAATTTTAACATTGTATGTTTTCCCATATTAAATACTATTCAATATTCTTTAACTGCTCTTTTCTGTGTAGTTAAATAATCTTAAACTGCATGATATTTAATAGCTACATAGTTCTTCTATCATATAGATATATTTTACCCCTTTTATTAGTTATTACCAATTTTATTCTTAAAATTTGAACATCTTTGTTTTAAATTTATTCTCATTTTTTGCTTTAATTTTTAGAAATGAATTATCAAGATAATGTTTTATAACTGCCTACTTCTTACCCTGATATACCACACTAGTCATCACCAATACCATTTGTTTTAACAGATGTATTTCTTAACTTGACCAAAAATGCATACAAGTGCAAGATGCCCAAACCATTGGGGTTTCAGGACACTTCACTCATTTGAATCCTTATAAAAATCTATAAACTACACTTAGAGTCTACCATAATCTGCAATTCTAACCCTTGAGTTCTTCTGGATGTTAGCCACCCCCTCCCCCCCCCCAAGAAACACACACAATTTTTCTTTCCCTGTTTTTTCTTCTTTTGGGGGTAGGAGTTGTGCTGGGGATTTCACCTAGGGGTGATTTACCACTGAACTGTATGCTTAGTCCTTTTTTTTATTTTTTATTTTGAGACAGGGTCTCACTAAATTGCTTAGGGCATCTCAAAATTGCTGAGGCTGGCCTGGAACTTTTGATCCTCCTGCCTCAGCTTCCTGAGTCTCTGGGATTACAGGTATGCACCACTGCACCCAACTGGGGAAGTGTTTTCTTTTTTTATTATTATTTTTTATTTCTTACATATATGACAATAGTGAAATGCATTACATTCATAATTATCCATTCACAGCACAATTTTTCGTAACTCTGTATGTAAAGTATGTTCATGCCAAATTATGCCATTATACATGAGCTCCCTTACTTTTTTGCATTACAATTCTTAATACACCTTTATAGTACAATTTATCATATATCTGTTTATATATAAGGTATGTTGACACCAAATTCACATCTTCATACATGTATTTTGTATAATGGTGACTGCGTCCTTCCACCATCCTTGCTATTCCCCTTCTCCCTCCCTTTCCCTCCCATCCCTACTCCCTATCTAGAGGTAATCTTCCTCCTATGCTCTCCCTCCCTACCCCACTTTGAGTCACCCCCCTTATATCAGAGAAAACATTCGGCATTTGTTTTTTGGGGATTGGCTAACTTCACTTAGCATAATCTTCTCTAATGCCATCCATTTCCCTGCAAATGCCATAATCTTATTCATTTTTAGTGCTGAGTAATATTCCATTGTGTATAAATGCCACATTTTTTTTATCCATTCATCCACTGAAGGACATCTAGGTTGATCCAAAGTTTAGCTATTGTGAATTGAGCTGCTATAAACACTGATGTGGCTGTGTCCCTCTAGTATGCTGTTTCTAGGTCCTTTGGGTATAGTCCAAGAAGAGGAATAAATGGGTCAAATGGTGGTTCCATTCCCAGTTTCCCAAGGAATCTCCATACTGCTTTCCAAATTGGCGGAAGCATCTTCTTAATTGTACGTTCTTCAATGCAAAAATCATCCAAAACCCATAGAATTCTTTTCTTTTTCTAACTTTCTATGGTACTTGATCAGGCCATATAATATTGTTTTTAACTGTTGATATACCACACTAGTCATCACCAATACCATTTGTTTTAACAGATGTATTTCTTAACTTGACCAAAAATGCATACTTTGCAGCCACAGCTAGATTTCCCACTCCTAGAGAAATGGAATTGTGTCTGTCAGTAGCCATAGTGATAAGATCTGTAATGTAAGTGCTAGGTGTTGGTAATACTTATTACATCAGTGTCCCATATTAATCTTTTTTAAACAATTTTTTATTTGTTGATAGACCTTTATTTTTATTTTATTTATATGGAGTGCTGAGATTCAAACCCAGTGCCTCACACATGCCAGGCAAGTGTCCTACCACTGAGTCACAGCCCCAGCACCCCCTTATTAATTTTAGTAGTGGTACTGTGTATAATTGAGCATCAGCTCTAGCTTAGGGACATGACGCAGTTCTGCAGAGAACATCTGGCATCCTTTTCTGCCTTGGTTTTCTGCCTTTTCTGCTCCTAAAGGTTAATCTTCATAATATGCACCAATAGAAGGACATAGAAGGTAACCCAAAACACAGGTTACTTGAGAAAACATTTTTTTTCTTTGTATTATTGTAGATGGACTTGCCCTTGGGAATTCACTTGGAAATGTAATATTCACATCATAAAGACAAACTCAGGATCTTAGAAATTTTCCCCAGTTCTTTATTTTGCTTCTACTTTTGGATACTCAGTTGTTTGTATCTTTCTGTGTGAACAGAGAAATCAAGGAAAGCACTGGTGGAGCAGGATTTTTCCGTGGCCCTTGCTCAGATAGACACCACAGATTTTTCCAAAAATTGTTCTGAAAACTCTCCCAGAGAAGATACTGGATATATTTAGAATAAAAAGAAAATAAGCAACTGACTTGAGAAATGATAGTTAACTTGGAATAATATTGCACTGAATAAAAATATGAGTAATGTAAAATAATTGTGATTTCGAGGATATAGATATAAATATATAGAGAGATAGTAATTGACTGCTTTTCATTTTTCAATGTACTATAAATGTTTTGCTTGTTTCACATTTATTTCTAACAGAATTTAAGAAAGGTTTTTGTTTTGTTTTTGTGGGGGGTTTTTTGTTATAAAGGACAAAGAATAAGTGATAATGTATACAAACAAGTTTGTTCATATGCCATTAACCAGATTGGGCCTGACTTTTGGAATTTCAAACTAATTCTTCTTTTCTTTTTAGGTTGCCTCTTGGTGCTGCCTTGGCGGTATTTGGCACCCAGAATGCTTCATTCTGTGACGGTCTATTAGTAAGATTGCCTTGCTAGAATTTGGAGCAGGGCCTCAGGTAGGTGGCTTTTATCATTATATGGCATGACTTTCAAAGTGATCAGTTATTTCAGTTTCTAAATAATGTAAGATATAATATTAAAAACTTTGAAAAGCATGCCACATAATAAGCATGCCACTTACAATTTTAGGATCCACCAGTGTATATTGTGATCAGCACAACTTCAGTAGTAGTTGCAGTCTAATGGAAGGCAATGAGCAGTCTTCTTCACTCTGCACAAAATATGTAGCTGCTGTAAAAGCTTGTTTGTTCATCTTCCCCAGAAAGTCCCCAGATGAACTCTTAATTGAGTCTTCCTTCTCTGAATCTTGCTTAGAGTGGCAGAGTATCCTGTACTGTCACTAGATGTCTGTCTGCTGGGGAGGATATGATTAACTGTTGTCTAGTGGAGAAGGGGATTAGATCTGCTTCCTGCAATGGGGCAGATGCTTGAGTAAGGCTAGGGTTTTGGGGAAGAGGACACACATGAGCATCTAGATTTCCCAACCTGTAAAAGATGTGGCTCAATAGCACAGAATGAAAGTGTAGAAATATTTGGGAATCCAGGTATACGTGGATTTGGCACCAGGTAAGTCTGTCAGCAGTACCTCAAACACAGGGTGGGGGTTTAGAGGCCAGGACCCCCAGGATGGAGAGACTAGGGAAAAACAAAAGTGGTGTGCCAACTACCGGGGAATGAGCGCAAACTCTTAAACTCTCCACTGATGGCAAACAGGGACCCCACCATGGGGAGGAAAGGAAGACTTGGGCTGAGAGCCAGGCAGGCCCTCACAGTACATATAAACAGAGATTCACAATCAAATTAAATGTGCATAAATTAATTTGGCTAAAATTTTCTAATAAGCACAACATTCTATGGAGATTAAGCATTAAAATCAAGTTAGCATAAATTTTTAGCCATCAATTTACTGTAAATATTTTAAATAAAAAGTTAATGTTTTTTAGTGTTATGAATTACAGATTTTCTTTACTTTTTGTACTTCATTATAGCTAATAAACTTTTTCATGAAGCTATTTTTTAGTAGTTAGAAAAAGGAGAAAAAAGTTACTTTTACAGAGATTAAACTCCATTTTTGCGGGTTTTCTGTTTAGATTCCTCTGTATCTAATCAGTCAAAATTTATCTCTGATATTTTTAATATTACCCTTTCGTACATTTTAATTCCACAAGAAGAACATCCTCTCTAAAGATTTACAATTTTACTTTTGTTCCTTTTTCCCTCCCATAGAACTTCATTATCTATTTTCAAACAGTAAATCATGGTCAATCATGCTTAAGGAATTATTGGAACAGAATATTTGAAGGCAGAAATGTTCTGAAAATGCAAGTCCACTAAGTGCTGGCCAGGTTTGTCTCCTTGCGCATTTAGCCTCTGAGTAGCATGTGCCTGAGTCCCCCTAGCTTTCAAGGCCTGCTGAAGCAGAGAATGCTTGTCACCAACACAGAAGCAGTACAGACTGCCAGGTGGTTCTCTTGTGCCACTAAGTTCTTACCCCTTTTCCAGAGCACACTAACCATTTAATTCTATTGGGTTTGTCTTCTGAGCTTGCTTTATAACTTATTTGAGATTTCAGGAGCCCTGAAACACATTTTGTCTGCTTGCTTTGATTCCTGAACTTCCCTGAAATGGACTATAATTCTGTTCAACAAATATTTATCAAATGTCTTTTACATGCCGGGGCATTGGATAGGTGCTGGGGTTACAAAGATGAATAGTACCCTTTTTGTAGATGAGTTTATGGTCATCAGAGGAGAGACAGGTCATTTCAAAAGAGCCTTCCAATCCATACTGGGATTAAAAAATTCTGAAAGGGAAGATTTTCAAGTTCATTCTCATACAAGTGGAATTGATCAAGGTATATAAATATCAAATCTCTCTTTAATTGTGCATGCCAGGGGAAGCCCCAGGGTCCTCTGGAGTCTGAGGGAAGTAGTGGCCATCCATCCTTAACTTGACAGTTTTGCCTGTTTACCTTCAGCTATGTGGAAGTAAATAAAAGTGGTTGTTTCCAAAAGTGATTTTACCCTGGACAGCCACATGGTGCAATTTAGGAGAGGTTCATGGCAAGTACAGAGTCTTACCTGGGTATGGATTCTGTTTTCATTACATTTTTAGTGCTGCTTGAACATGAGCATATAACATCGACAACATACATATCTCCTTAAGTAGCCCATATTTAAAATGTGCATTGTTTTGAGATGGCTTAAAACTAATTTCTCCGCATGAGCTTTTGTAAATAAGTAATACTTTCTTTCCTTAGCACTTTTCTTACATTGCATCTGATTTCTACTTTTCATTTGAATTTGTAGACAGATTCAGTGTGTGTGCTTGAGAGTTGAAACATTAAATCTGCATTATCCTGTATGTATGATTTTAACAGCATTAGGCAATTAACCATATAAGAATGGTTTTTTAGGGTACTTCAATGTGAACATTTTTATAATTGGTGTCAAATATTTTTGTTGTACCTCCAGAAACTTTAGGGAAGTTAGTGGTAATAAGTGTATCACAACTTACAGTACACAACCTTTGGGCTGCCTATATCATAGAAATAGTTGAATTATGAATATTCTGGAAATGTTTTATATAAATTTTATTACAAGCTCAGAAAATTCTTTAAAGTATTGATTAAACAATTTTTATTATAATTTCACTTCTTTGCTCTTAGGCATCATTGCTTCCCTTTTGCACACTTCCTTCCATTTGCAAATACTAACTGATTTCCCTATGAGAAGAAAATGAAAATACCCCAATTTGCCCTCTGTTTTTAATTTTTTTATTTTGATAAGAACATAGAATCATAGGGACCACACACACAATAGTTAAAATGAAATGCTAGCTTCTGACTTATAGATCAGAGAGAGCTTTTAAGAAAGAAGAAAACCTTTTTAATTCAACATGGCATTTTCATTCCATAAAATTTTTTAAAAAGGAAGAAATATATTTCTGAATTGGAACATAATATTTGTTTCATTATTAAACCTTCATCAAGTTGTCTATTCATTCTGTGGGTATCCAGAGAACACATGGCCTTAACAGAAACTCCTGTTTGGTAAATAAAAGAAGTTATATTGGGATTTCTTGGAACTTGGGAATGTCAGCTTTGAAATTCATTGATAATTTTCTATTAGTTCTTAAAAACAAATAGATTGGCAATTTTCCTCCACTTTTTAGTTGTTATTACATTTATATTAAATGTAAGATATTTCTAATATCTTACTGATATCAGTAAGGTTAATTTCTTTTGTAAATTCCAAAGATTGTCTAGAATTACATTTTAATGAGTTGCTCACAATAAGTTGAAAAATATCAAATATACTAATTTGTAAAAGATCTCTTTATTTTTTATTTATTTTAGCTAACTATGATATCTAATATAGAAAAATAAATACTGTAGTTTTCCATATTCTGGTTATAAAATGAGGTCTTTGAGAACCTACTGTAACTCAGGTGAGTTAGATGCACATCTTTGCTGTGTTTCCTGCTTCACAGGTATTCTGGCTCTTTTCTATTCTCTGTAGGGATCTGCAGCCCCATCCAAGTGTCACATCATCTTCCCTGCTCTATTCCAGGCACCAATACAGCCACCAAGTTTTTATTAGGAAATTTGTACTAGGAATGGGGGCTCAATTAATGTTATCTACTCATCTAGTTGATTCCTTAGTAATAAAATCATCCAGAGCATGCTTGTTTTCTGAAGCAAAATAAGTATTTCAAACAGCTTTTTGTTATTATAATTGCTATTATTTTAATCTAAGACTTTTTAAATAATTGCTAAGTTTTGACAAAATACCTTTCTGTTGGTTTATTTGTTTGGTTAGACCAAAGCATATCCATGCTACCCAACTTTGACTTGAAAACACATGTTCTACCTTATGTCTTCTGTGGCAGTTGAGCAAATCTAAAGGTCATTGTTTTTGCTGGTTTTAATTTTTCTCATTCATTCAACAGTTATTTTACTGCATTTTTGTGGAAAACAACAGTGAATAAAACTGACATAGCCCTGTCCCATGCTGCCTGTGGTCAATTGTGCATTCTCTTCTGGGCTTTTCTAATAGTATAATTTTTTTATTCTTCAGTAATAAGTGATTTTACAAACCTATGGAAATTGAATGCTACAAATTATTGTACAGGATCATTGAGGTTGTTTTTTTTAAAAAAAGAAAGTTCTAAGTATGCTTTTGTCCTTCAAAATTGACTGTCTTCAATTGTCTTACTAACAGTTTCTTTCATATTGTTTCAAAACTCTATTAGTGTTTCACACATGTAAATTAAAATATTATAAACTGGTAAGTTTCCTTTTGTAATCTACCTGATTTATTCTATGAAAAACATGCTTCAAACAAATGTTGACATATTTTGCATTGTTTACTAATGATATTTGATGGTTAGCATAAGGTAGAATAAAACTTAGACAGTTGATAGCATTTGTCCCCACTTGACATTTAAATGTGAAAGAATTATTGATGCTGGTAAGTATTATAAAAATTCACAACTATTAATAAAGTAACTATGAGAACTATGAACTTTTTTAAAATACAGAAACAGTTTAAAAATAGTCCTGTTCTTTGTCACAGAATTGGTTTTAATAGGCCATCTGATGTGTGATTTATTTATTTTTTGCTTATTTTTTTGAGTCACTACTTTAGAATAATATAAAAGCCTAGAAGATAAACCTCTGTATGTATGCACAGTCATACAGTATTCCCTCTAACTACTATTTCTGTGCATTCAGTCATTCTGAGGGGGAAAAAATGCCCATTGTGGTTATCAACAAAAACTAGAAATGCTGTTGAGTCTTAGAGCAATTTAAAATAGGTCTGTGTATTTTCTACTTCTTTCACAAATCTTCACACCAAGGTAAAGAAGAATGTTTATGACTTGAAAAGCATCTTTGATGCATAACCAATATTTGATGTGTTTTCAAAAAAAGTAGAAAAGAAAAACACAAATAAATATATTTCAAACTTTTGAAAACAGTAATCCCAATACTCTTAAAAGTTTTTCGTGTTCCTATAAGAGAGAACACATCGATAATTTTAGTTAACATTTTAGTTAGGATTACATAAATATACAAGGTAAATAATAATTAATTCTAATCAGTTCTTGATTTTCTTTGGAGAAATAATTAGCAGTTGTTCGAAATTATTTGGCAGTTCAAGAATTTTAAATAGATTGAACATAGGGAAATTAACCATAACTGGAATAACTAAATTAAAATGATAGCTTTATTATTATTTTGTTTCAAAATAAGATACATGAGTTTTTATTGAAATGCTTAGACATTAAGATTTTTAATAAAACACAGTTGAAGAGTATACATAAATAAAAAATTTATATGGATTCAGGATGCAATAAAATTTATATTTTTCGGGAAAAGAAGAAAAAATGTATGAATTTATTGTTTACTAATAAACTTTGGTTTTAGATTTTTTTTCTCTCTAGATCATTTTCCACTCAGTTATACCAGCTATTTTAATAGTTAAATTTACTTTCTAAAATCTTTTACACTTTTTAAATGTTATGTTTGTTTCCTTTTGGAGATATTTAGCAGCTCTGAGAAAATTGGTGTTACCCTCTCTCTTGATCTTTTTAAATATGGGGACAAGATTTATCTACTTGTAAATTGTTTTGCTAACCTACCCTCGTTATAGAATGCAGTAAAATATATATGAAATAGAAGTTTGAGGATATAAGCACTTTCTTAACCACTCATTATGCCATCAAATTGTTCAACTCCTATGGGTCTTTCTTAAAATGGCAGTGGTGATGAATAAATGCATCCACCTCTTGGACTCACTGAATTCCAGGGAGGTAATAGAGGTGAAAACACACTATACTTGTAAGGTATTTATATTATTAAAATAACATAATATACAAAATGGTCTTTCATTTCTTACTTACCCCACCCAAAACTTACTATGTTCCCTGGGCAAGTAAGTATTTACAAAGTTAATTTTATCATTTTGCAGTTTTGATGTGCATAATTCAGTTCTTCCATTTATGCATGTCCTGTGCTTTACAAAAGAATGGAGCTTTTGCTTTAACTTTTAAAGTATCTTTATTGGTCTAAATTTTTATTTTTCTTGTCTTTTATACTGTGAAAATAATGCTGCTTTCATATATTCCCTTAGTATTTTTGTAATGATGCTTGAATGTCCTCTATTAATATTTTTAATATATCATCGAATCATAAAGTATGTAAAAATTACATTTCAAGAAAAATTATTAGGTTGTTGTTTAGAACTTTAAAGTTATTTTTACTTAATCTTTGGCTATTGTATTTTAACTACTTGATTTATATTTCAAGTTCTTGTAAATAATGATTTCTAAATGTTTATCTTTAAAATATGCAGAGTTTACTAATCTCTGTATGCCTTGTTCTCTCTATAATAGATAATACTAGGTATTTCTGCCTTTTGACCATTATTATTTTCATATATACTTGTACAATCAAGAATTAACACTTTTTTTTCCTAAGCATGCTCTCAGTCTACTGAAGATCATGCTACTGATGGGAATTTGTATGCTATTTTAAGATTTTTCAACAATAATCTTGTAAAGCAAATGATGCTTCTTCCTAATCCTCCTCCTCCTGTATCAAATCTGTATTTAATTTTCCTTGCATGTTTTTGAAATCTAACAGTGCAGAATTTTTGCTACATGTTAGCAATCCTTATAGTATTCTTAAAAATAAATTGACAGGTATTAAAAGTAACAAGTGTGGCTCTGAGAAGCCCCATTTGCACAAGCGTACACAGTGTGAACAGGAGTGCTTTGGAGTGCTTTCACCAGAAGGCCGTGGTTCTTTGGTGTGGTTCCAGATGTGCTTTCTAAGAAGGACCTGAGTGTGTCTCTTCCATAATATTAAACTTAATGAAATTTTGATTAGTTTACTTTACAAACAGTAACTCTAATCCCCATTTCTCTATGTAGACAAGTTAGTTTTATTTTTTTAATTTTTAAATTGAATTTGGGAAACAAGTAGGGAGTCATTCAGCATCACAAATTACATTTATCTAGATAATACTATTTTAATTTTTATTTCTGCATTTATTTGTTCATGTAAATGTGCTTAGAACTAATAAAAATATGCAATTGGTGACAATGCATGACTCATCAGCAGAGTATGGAATGTAAGCATGTGCCATGAAATTGCAATTCTTTCATCCTTTATTTTCTGTCGTTTACATACTAGTTCCATTTAGAGTGTAGTCCATTCTTTTTTTTTTTTCTCTCCCCATAGATTAGCCAAAATGGGAAGAATTGGATTCCACTCTCTTCCACGAAGAGTTAATGGGACTGGCTAAGATCAAAATCTGAGGCTTTTTCCATCTGTAATCAGGTATGCATTGAACAAAAATCACTATAATACTGTGCATGCACCTTTAAAATAATTGGCTAATATGCATTATTGTGAATATGGTCTTTTATTAGATGCTGAGCTCACAACATTATATTTATTCTGTAGTTTTAATGCACCTATGATAACTAATTTGAGTTCTGTAATATATTAAGATTAAAAGCTATTATCAGCCATGAAAAAATTTCAGCTGGTCTTAGAAAAGTGTAATATTTGATATTAGTGCCTGTCTTCATTGCTCAGTATGTACATCAAAGATTACCATTCATTTGTTGTTCCATATTGAGTATCACCAATTTAATATAATCAATTTGTTTATATACTATTTCATAGTACACTTTTCATACTTCTTTCCCAATAACATAGAAGATATTTTTCCCAACTGAAATTCTCTTCATTAGAGTTGGATTCTATAACACAATTACAGTTATGACCAATTTCTGATGTATTTTCAGATACCAGTTAGAAACTCCATTTTATTTTGATTCTGCAATTGGAAAATGATCAAATTGTTCTAATAAGATTCATAAAAGTATTGTGTTAGGGAATCAAAGAATGAAAATTATTTTTTTCTTCTTGCCATGACAGAACTTTTTATTAGAGTTTATAGTACCATTATTGATTACAGCAAAATAGCTGTGTAGGTCTAATTTCAGAGAGAGGCAGAGAAGCTGTCTTCTGAATGACGATATAACAGGAAATGAACAACCCCTTGAAGATTCAGAAAATCCCAAAACAGAGGGAACATATTATGTTAGCATTGGTAGTGTCAGTTGCATTATGTTAGTGTCACTTTTAAACTGCAAGAAGAACTTTCAGACAATTTGAACAGCATGAAGTTTACCTAATCAAAAAGAAAGGACACTTGATTAGCTTACCATACATATGCTTTATCACTTTAATCAAATTAGTGGATCATTACTGTATTTTGTCTGCTTAGGGATAGCCTCTGTTAAATACAAAAAGACCTATTGGAACATACACTTAGGTTTACCATAATGTACTTATTTTAGAGCTTCTGCAAAAGTATTACTGGAATCTGAAAGTGAGGATAATAGACCTAGTTTGTGAAGGCAAGAGTCAGTCTAATACCAAAATACAAGTAATACAAGGAAGGTGGTTTCCATTTTTTTAATATATAATAGGATGAAAATCCAATTAGTTCGTAGTTGGTAATCATCATTTAGCTACCTTTGAGTTTTCAATTTAAAGATCAGGTCTTTTTAAAAGAGGTTGCAGGTATTATCATTTATGTGGCCTCTTAAAAATACCTCACTACACTACTTTAAAGAAACATTGAGGAATTATTTAATTTATACATTAGTTGGATCTTTGGAGGCTCAGTTTTTTTAATCTGAGTAATAGTTGATAATATTTGCTTGTCTATGTAGGTTTCAATTCAGTTTTAATTTTTTTGTTTAAATTTTAAAAGTCATACTCTGCTATACAATATATACTTTTGATTCTTTCTCACAGCATCAATAATGAATTGAAACTCTGACATCTGACATACATTTTTGCCAACCCAAGTGATGTACTCATGCACAGGTATTGTGTGCTATTTATTGGAAGTCCCAGCAGGTGTGGTACACTTAGGTTAGGGGTGTGTCAAAGGCTGACCCCCTTAGCTTTTGGGGATGCCTAATGTAACTCCAGCTGATCTACTAAGCTCACTGTGTCCAGTGAACTTAATCATTCTCTAATGTAAAAAATATTGAAGGGCATTAAGCATCTCCCTCCCACTATAATGACAAGGAACTATGTTCTTCACCTAATAACACATTGAAAGGTTTTATCATTTCAAGAATGTGTATTTGTTAAGAAAATAAATCATTTCTATTATTGACTTGGGATCCCTTAGAGTACAATGACACTGGTTTAAAGAGTACATTTTCACTTTGGGTGGTGCATTCTACCGTTCCAGGCCTTTAATGTCTGGGCTTTAAGTATTTCCACAGACTCAATGGTTTTCAGTTGCCTGTTTGTACCTATAATACAGGTGTGACTAGAGCTGACAGGCATAAATTAAAATGACTTTTCCACATTTTTATATTTTTAGTCAAATTTATGTTTTCTAACCCCTTGTGAAAATTGAAGCTAAATAATGCCACTTTTAGAATCATGTTTTGTTGCTTCCTGAGAGTTCCTGAAATCACTACTGCTATGCCTAAGTACATCATTTGTCAGGTGGAATGTCAGGGTATGTATGAACTGTTCATTCTGAGCAATGCATTTATATGTGTTTTGACAATATAAAGAAACCTACAGATATTACATTGGACCAGCTGAATCCATTTTATGGTTTCTTTTTTAATTCAAAAGCATCACATAGCAAATAAAATTTTTTAAAATTGAGTTTAGTTACAAACTAGTTGTTTCTTATTTTTTTTTCCAGTCCCTTTTTGCTTTCTTTTACGACCACATGAAACTTGAGAAGCCACCTAAAGCTATATCATTTAGTGGAGTTGGGCAGTTCCCAAGTGTCCAACAAGAAGGCCTGGTTTAGGCTGCGATGGCCACTGTCATTCCTGGTGATTTGTCAGAAGTAAGAGATACCCAGAAAGTCCCTTCAGGGAAACGTAAGCGTGGTGAAACCAAACCAAGAAAAAACTTTCCTTGCCAACTGTGTGACAAGGCCTTTAACAGTGTTGAGAAATTAAAGGTTCACTCCTACTCTCACACAGGAGAGAGGCCCTACAAGTGCATACAACAAGACTGCACCAAGGCCTTTGTCTCTAAGTACAAATTACAAAGGTATTAAACTCTATTTGTCTTTCAGATTATATTTTCTCTTATGTTGGCCATTTGAAGCCATTGTAAACGTATGTATTTGTATACACATTTTTCAGCTAATTTGCAGAAAGGAAATGTTAAGTAGATTAGACAATGGCTAGTTTTTACTATTCTAAATCACATACTTTTGTGTTAGTGTCTTTGGATTTTTTTAAATAAAATGCTTAATGAGAGTAGAATTTCTGTTTGTAGAAAAAAATTACGAGAAGAAAAGGGTATGGACATTTACGTGAGTATATTCAGTCTTGCTCATTTGCTTCTGTAATGATAGCTAAAAACCAGCAAAAACTAAAGTGGCAACTTAAATGGCTCAAGTTTTGCAGTGTTTAGGTATATTAACTATCCTTTTGGTACATAGTAAGTTGAGCAGATTCCATTATTAAGGGAAGTTCTGTGTTAGCATAGTAGTTTTAGCTGCCCATTTGAAAAGTGAATACATGCCATTTTCATTGTACCAGTTACTTACAAAATATATCTGTGTTTAAAGGCACATGGCTACTCACTCTCCTGAGAAAACCCACAAGTGTAATTATTGTGAGAAAATGTTTCACCGGAAAGATCATCTGAAGAATCACCTCCATACACATGACCCCAACAAAGAGACGTTTAAGTGTGAAGAGTGTGGCAAGAATTACAATACCAAGCTTGGGTTTAAACGACACTTGGCCTTGCATGCAGCAACCAGCGGCGACCTCACCTGCAAGGTATGTTTGCAGACTTTCGAAAGCACAGGAGTGCTTCTGGAGCACCTTAAGTCTCATGCAGGCAAGTCATCTGGGGGGGTGAAAGAGAAAAAGCACCAGTGCGAGCATTGTGATCGCCGGTTCTACACCCGAAAGGATGTCCGGAGACACATGGTGGTGCACACTGGAAGAAAGGACTTCCTCTGTCAGTACTGTGCACAGAGATTTGGACGAAAGGATCACCTGACTCGACATATGAAGAAGAGCCACAATCAAGAGCTTCTAAAGGTCAAAACTGAACCAGTGGACTTCCTGGATCCATTTACCTGCAATGTGTCTGTGCCTATAAAAGATGAGCTCCTTCCGGTGATGTCCTTACCTTCCAGTGAACTGTTATCAAAGCCATTCACAAACACTTTGCAGTTAAACCTCTATAACACTCCATTTCAGTCCATGCAGAGCTCAGGATCTGCCCATCAAATGATCACAACTTTACCTTTAGGAATGACATGCCCAATAGATATGGATGCTGTTCATCCCTCTCACCACCTGTCTTTCAAATATCCATTCAGTTCTACCTCATATGCAATTTCTATTCCTGAAAAAGAACAGCCATTAAAGGGGGAAATTGAGAGTTATCTGATGGAGTTACAAGGTGGCATGCCCTCTTCATCCCAGGATTCTCAAGCATCATCATCTAAGCTAGGGTTGGATCCTCAGAATGGGTCCCTAGATGATGGTGCAGGGGACCTCTCCTTATCAAAAAGTTCAATCTCTATCAGTGACCCCCTCAACACACCAGCATTGGATTTTTCTCAGTTGTTTAATTTCATACCTTTAAATGGTCCTCCCTATAATCCTATCTCAGTGGGGAGCCTCGGAATGAGCTATTCCCAAGATGAAGCACATTCTTCAGTTTCCCAGCTACCCCCACAGACACAGGATCTTCAGGATCCTGCAAACACTATAGGTCTTGGGTCTCTGCACTCACTGTCAGCAGCTTTCACAAGTAGCTTAAGCACAAGCACCACCCTGCCACGTTTCCATCAGGCTTTTCAGTAAGATTCTGGGACATGAATTCATTACAGAAATGTATGTGTAGCCCTGCCTTAGGTGATCTTTTTTATTTTAGTGCCTACTTTAAGACAGAATAGAAATTTCTGCTTTTGTATAATACCAGTTTTCATTAAGCCAGTATAAAATAGAAACTAGCTTTTTAAATGAGCTTTGGAACCATTTGTGTTCAGTTATGTTTACCTGGGTATTTTGTCCTGATTCACTGCCAATTGTCATAGTCTTAAAGAGTTTTATTTCATATAGGAAAGCCATTATTATTAATAAAGTTTTACAAGTCCCATGTTCAGATTACTTTTAGATCTTAGATTGTTGTTTTTATCCATTAACAATGGCTCTTTTTGACATTTGGCTCATTATTAAAAAAAAAATTGAAATAGAATGTAAATTTTATAAAATGTATGTGAATAACTTGAGAGTTTTAAAATTTTTACTAGCCATGAAATGGATTCGTAATCAAGTGTTTTACATGACTTAAGAATCCAGTTTGGGGAGATAACAGATGTTTCCTAGACATACTATAATTTCAGATCAGTATATTTTGAAAACTTGTTATTATCTGGCTAAAATATTTGCTAATAATTTATGAGCATATAAAGAAGATAAAACCAAAACACAAAGCACCAGTATTTAAAGCAAAAAGACTCCTAGTAAGGTAACACAGCATTCTGTGTTACATAAGAGCCAGCCCTTAATTAGTGGCCATGGTTCAGCCTTCTTAACTATCTTTCCATTTAATAATATTAATAGTGTATGGCATGGGAGCCTTCAAGGGTCAGCATATAGATAATTCTCTTTAATCTATACCACCCTTCACAACCAGAGGGTGGCTCAGGTGCACCAACAGTTTTATTTGGATTGTTGGTCCACAGTTAGTCCAGAATCTAGAGCCATTGGGAACTATAGACAGTAGGTGTGTTAATCCCAGAGTAGACTCAGCCTGTAAGGTGTGATAGACTTATAAGCAGGAAGGAAGGTATAAAGTACACAGTTGAACTTGGGAACTTACCTAGGGATTCTGTCTGCTGTTGCCAGGGTTGAAAACTGGACTCTTTAAAACAGTAAAGTAAAAACATTACCACTTACATCCCTTCTTGCTGAATTTGATACATCTTTCTTTCTCTAAGAGCCAAAGCAGAAAACAAAAATAACAGTTTTGCCCCATGGTATCTTTACTATTCATTAGAAATCCATCTTTTCCTGCTATTTCGGGATGGAGAATTTAAAGTTAAATGTATTAGAAAACTATTTAAGGAATTACCATAAAATTTTGAGTAACTAAAAATATATACAGTAAAGCCCCACTTTAACATACCTCTGGGAAATGGGAGAAATATTGCAAATAAGTTGAATTTGTAGGGAAATGAAGTAAAGTAAAACTAGCACTGTCTTAGTGAATGTCAAAACAAGAATATTGTTTTCACTGAATAAAATAGTTATGGGTTTTTTTCACATTAGATAATTATCATAATCTTTTCAATGGTATAATCATTATATTTTTTCAAAGGGTCATTTGGGACATCAACCTAAGAAACATATCTATTAAGCACTTCTTAACACCTTATTGTGGGACCCCGTCTGTGGGGGCAGGGGAAAGGGGGAAGGTTTATAGAAGAGTATATATCTCTTTAAAAAAGAAAAGAAAGATATTTTTGAGCACTCATTAGCCCTGTATGGGAGCTTGTTTCCCTTTTGTAGGGCCAATTATCACTGCAAATTGCAATGTTTACCAAGAATTTTTTAAAATGAGTGCAGATTACTGAATATAATACATTATTTAAAATATTTGGGAGTAGTATAATTTGTGGAGAACTGTAAATTGTAATAATGTAAATGGGGGTTTCACATATTTTATATATATATATATATATATATATATATATACACACACACGTATATCGCACTTCATAGAATCAAAGTTGCTCTCTGAAGGAGCTTTGGCTCTTCATATTTTATCATTGCTCCTATTTTATTTTTAATCCTAGGAGCAGTAGTTTTTATACTTATGTATTTAAATTTTATTATGAAAAATTACATTTTATTAAAAAAGTGTGTTCCAAAGGCATTAAAATTATATATGTTAATAAGGAAATACATTTTTAAAATTTTCAAACTGCTCCTAAGCTTTTGGTTAGGAGAATATTTGCTCTGAAAGTAGGCTTTCGCTCTGCTTCATTACTGCTTCCTTTAGTTTCTATGAAACAGATTGCTTACCTAAATCTTTAGTTGAATGATTAGTGTTCAATATTGCTTTTAATCACCATAAAAAAGGAAAAAAGAAATTTGGTGACAGAGCACAAATAAGTAGAAAACCAATTTTTAAATAGAGATCGCAAATAGCAAGTGTGGAAGCACTACTTTATTCTGAAATTTGCTTAAAAATAAATCAAATTAATGAACTGAGACGATGGCCTTCATGGGCTGTATTTCACTACTAATTAAAAAAAAAAGGGAGTACCAGGATTTATGAAATAAAGCATTTTAGAAATGGAGAATGGCGCCATATATGTATATATATATATTTTTAAACCTATACTTGCCCTGCATGGATTCAAAGACATGGAGGCACATCTTCCAGGGCACTAGTGTTAAAATTATGGAGTCTTAATTTTCATATATGCACCTATTTGCCTGTTATTGCCCCAGACTTGAAATAACACTTCAAAGTAAGAGGGAATTCAGCTAATTCATTTTTTAAATTGACTGCAGTGGTCACTAAACTGTTTTTGATAGAATTTCTATGAAAGATGAGGCAGACTTGGTTATATTAATTGCACAATGTTCTAATAAGGATGTAACACAGAATTGGCTCTTTTTCTAGATTAAAAAAAAAAATTGTCATTTGTTTTTATTTGAAGTAGATTAAGGATGATTATTGCCAATGCTGTTTTCATTCTCCAGTGGCCAGAATCATCATCCTTGAAATTTCTGGTAGTGCCTTAGCTTGGTTAAAAAGGGGGTGGGATTAACATTAAATAAAAATATTTTAGTGTAGAATTTGGAGCTCAGACAAGATATTGAACCTCATTCAGTTTGACTTCCACATGTGTGTACAAACTAGGTCACAAACACAGAAGTGTAAATGTGGAAGGATCTTGGCACTGTAAGCAATATTACCCATTGATGTATCCAAATATCATCTTTATATTGCTATTGGTCACTGTTAAAACTTTCATTTTAAGATCCTATTATCAAGTTCAGTTTTTAAAAACTTTGTCCTGGCTGGTCATATATCACTCTTTGTGCATCCTTTTAATTTTATCTAGTGTTTCTTTCAAGCTGTGTATTTTTGCCTCTTTGTTGCTTGTGCTTTATTTTTCTTAGTCATTTGTGGAATATAGTGATACATTGTGTTAATTTGGACAGTAGCGGTTTTTAAAAACCATATACTGACTGAAACATGAGCCAGAGCTGATTGCTTTATTAAGCTAATAATGAATGTTATAGAGTACATACTTTCAGGATCGTTCATCTAGTGAGCAATACACATACTATATAGGCCAATATTTTTTTTAAAAAAAAATAGAGCTTGGTCAACCTCTATACTACACATATTACAAGATATAGCACTTTCAAAATGAATCTAAACCTTTACAGAAACTTTCTTATAGGTTATGCCTTTTATTTTAAGACTTATTATAATTTGTTTCAAGTGCCATTAGATGATATATATGTAGGCCTTTGATATATAATGCTTTGTGTACAAAATATGGTAGATGGTATTTTAAACAGGTACATTTTTACAGTGTTTTCTTATCAATTTGCTATATTGCACAGAATCAGTGTGTGTCTTTTCATAAGGTTTTACAATGGTTTATTTTTTTACAAGGTTTACGTGTCTCAAAGCACACTGTCTTCCCAGTACGTAAGTTAAATACCAGTTCACCCAAGTTGCTTCTAGCCTACTGAGATCCATGTGACGTTGGAGGAGATCTTTTAAACGTTGAGTATTCCTCATTAGCAATGGCAGACTTGTCTCTGACAAATGAGTGCTTGAGTTGAGTTTGTCTTGTTTTTCTCACTGTGTCAGCAGCCGTGTCTACAACACGGATAGGCTATTCTGATTACATAGATTTATATAAGTTGTGTTGTGTAGATTCGTGCTTAAAACACCACAGAGAACTCCTTGGAGATCATATAAAACAAGATAATTCTACCAGTCTTGGTAACGGCACACTTAAATCACCATTCAGGTACTTCAACAGCATGATCAGTCCTCTGAGGATGGAAGGCAGTGTCTTTTGATAAGTTTTCTAGCTCTAGAAATGACACAGAACTATTGCTAATGTATAAACACTTCATTGTATAAGCTTCAGTGGTACAGGTGAACCAGAATGAATGTCTCCTCAGAAACACTCCTTCAATATTATGTTGGATCATGCTGCTAATGTAACTTGGGATACAAGTCTTCATGGTGCTACAAACTTCTCTGTCTCGTTCAGTTGTATTTTTTTATCCATAGGAAAAGGACTACATTAGGTGTAAAGGTGTACAATATATTTTTATACTGTGACTTAATTTGTCATTAACAAACTTTTACACCACCACAATGTATTCATGTGCACTTGCAAAACGAGATCTTGGACATGCAAATGTTATCAGAACAAACCCAGCTTTTGTCCACAAGGTGACTGTGACTCAGAATGAAAAGTGGGCTTCATATTAGAGTGTGGAGTGAAGAACATGCTGTAAGTTACTAACAGCCCTTTGAATTTAACAAAAACTGGGAATCCATTAGGAAATGGATTGCATCATGCCTGAACATAAGCTGGACTGCTGAAAATGTATTTTTAGCTAATGAAAAAGTGTTTGGACTAGTACTCTAAAAATGTTCTAATGGCAAAGTATTGAGTCAAAATAGAAAAGAAAAAAATCTGCATTCCAGACTGAATTTTGTATATTTTTATTGCATTTAAAATGGCTATTCTGTGATATTGGGAAATCAAGTGGCTTATCATGTATATCATGTACTTAAAATGTATTCACAAACTACTGTTGTATTTGTATAAAATATAGACAAAGATCATATTTGTGTGTGTGTGTGTATATATAAGCTCTGTAAAATAGCGATCACATTATGGAGCTGCAGTGATACTACATTTTAAACATTCACATCCAGAGAAGCAGGCTATTTATTGTCCAGATACCCAGATTTAAAATATTAATTTGCTGCCAATTAAACAATAATAGTACTGCAGCTTCTTGTGGCCTACAGTGTTATGTTTGCTGTAAGAAAAAAATGTAATTTCCATAAAATATATGAATAAAATTAGAGTGCCTTTAGATAATGTAGATATTCCTGAAATTTTCATAGGCGATACACTAATAGAACATTTAGAACATTTTTTTCTTAATTTATAATTATAAGTAGTTTCTCATTTGAAAAGTGTAAGTTTCTAAGTAAATGTAAGATTCTTGGCAGGGGAGGAGTTTTAAAATTTTTCACATCTTTAGAGAAAGCTCAGAAATTTTAAATAAAAAATAGTCAAAACACCAAAACTTTAATCTAGGGGAGTTTAGAATTCAGAAAAAAAAAAAAAAGTAACTTCTTCTTTGTGCTACAATTGGCATTTAGCATTTCTTTAGCACTTAGTGTCAGTACTATAAACCTTTTAGAAATTCCCCTGGGATTGTTTACCTAAAATTTTACTAAAGAAAGCTCTCTTGACAATTCATGTGGACCAAAATGGTTATCACACACCTATCATTTCAGCTCAAACTTGTCAGTTAAATAGCCAGTAATGCAGCTCCCTAGAAATATTAATTTTGAAAATTCAATTAATACCTGTCCAGGAACCAACTATGGAAATAATTTGTCATATATCTCACAGCACCTCTTTGGGTATGATAGAATAAATTCTTCCTTTTCCTGTGGCTCTCTTGTTTTCAAAGAGTAAAGATGATAGACAGTGATTCCAGTGTTAACAGCTCCTCATTTTGCGTAATTTCAGCGAATCTGAAAGGGATACCAGGTCACTTCTTAAAATTAACTTTTATTTTAATCTACTCATGTGAAAATACCGCAAGGA
Organism: Marmota marmota marmota; assembly: GCF_001458135.2. Lineage (NCBI taxonomy): Eukaryota > Metazoa > Chordata > Mammalia > Rodentia > Sciuridae > Marmota > Marmota marmota. Next base: position 8,707,528 of record NW_026000093.1, on the reverse strand, counting down.
CAGTTTATAGAGGAAAATGCTTTTGCTCTCTATAGTACCAAAGAATGGACTACTCTTAAAAAGTATGTTTGGGATTGATTCATTTAAAATATAAACCTCTTTATGGAAAATTAGATGCAATTTACTTAACGCAACATAGACGCAATGGGACTGAGAGACTCCCACTAGTTTTGAATGAAAAGTTCATTCTAATAGTTTACCATTAAAAAGAGGAAGAAGTGCAGTCTGGCCATAGACAGCTGAGTCTTTGCTGTCACTTTTCCTTAATTGAACATTTATTCAACAAGCATTTCTTAAGCAAAAGGGCATCATTTTGTGCTAAGACTTAGGGATATTTCAAAGAGGTCAACTCTATAGAAAGGAGCAGTTTGTTTTCTGACCAAGCATCTGAATGAAGATGGCAGCAAATATGGGGAGAAAGTCTAAACATATGGAGCCATACTAAGTTCTCCTTTTTCAGATCAAAAATGGTCAAATATAGTCAATTTTAGTAAAAAAAAAAAAAAAAAGTCAAGTTCAAGTGCATTCTATTCCACCAAGAATTAATATTCAATAATAAATCTACTCTGAAAATGTTGATTCTTGGTTGGTTCAATAGTTTATCTGTCAACTTGACTAGGTCTTAGTACCCAGTATTTGGTCAAATTTCAGTCTACATGTCACTATGAAGACATTTTTTAGATGTGATTAACCTGAAAGTCAGTAGACTTGAGTAAAGCTACCTTCCATATGATGGGTGGACCTCATCCAATCACTTGAAGGCCTTAAAGAGAACAGACTGAGGTCCCACTAGAGGGAATTTTGGCCCCCCACCCCCGACGGTTCTCAGACATCACCTCTTCCTTGTGTCACCAGCCTGCTGGCCTGTACTGCAGATACATACTTGCCAGCCCCAACAACCATGTAAACCACCTCCTTAAACATCTCTCTGTATACTTACTAGTTCCGTTTCTCTGGAGAACCCTGATTAATACAACCTTGTTTCAACTGTCATCGTTTATAGGAGCTGGTTTTACTTGGAAGGAAGTAGAAACACTTTTTTTTTCCCCTATCCTCTTATGGGAGAGCACAGAGCATGTAAGCTTCAGAAAAGGAATAGAAAAGAACATAGGGATTGTATCTATGAAACCGTTCTCAGAAAATATCCTTTTTTAATGTCTTTGCCATTATTTCAGATACGAATCTTTCACCTAATGAACAAGACTTGAAACAGCTAACCTTGCTTTACTCAATAGCTGCATACTTGGAATGTAAGCTAATGTGTATATAAATGCACAAGTGGGAATTTCTATAAACTGAATGTTTCAAAAACAGACAGATGATCCATTTGTGATAATACCACAGTCAAGGCCCTGGGGTTTTGAGGGTAAAGGTTCTCAGATAAAAATAGACATTTTCTGTTTTATGGTATTAGAATTTTTGGAAAGGTTTTACTTTATTCCTTTTCTCATTAGAGAGACATCATCTTTCTTGAGGCTCCTTTCAAAGTGTTGCAAGTGCAGCTGGACATCTCATTGTAATGTTAGCAAACTTCTCTGTTTCTAAAAATATGTAATTGATCTATTAGTACTAATCACACCTGATGACATTTTTAAGCAGATTCCTGTAACCAGACTTTCATGCCCTTGGAATGCTCATTGCGTAAGTAGGTTAATAACCTCAGCAATGGTGCCCTATTTAAAGATTTTAAGATGTGTCAGCTTTCCCTACCCCAGAATGAATGGCAATCAGTGACTATAAAACAAACAAATCCTATATGCCTCTTAAGGATCATTTTGTTTGACGTTTCCAAGAAAGTGAGTTCAGTGCAGTCTCTGTTTTCTAAGTTATCTTTCAAAGGGGTAAAGCATTATTTACTAGTTATGTATTTTGTGTCATAAATTTTCATGTAATATGTCTATATTCCTAAGTACTAGTTTTATTGAGAGAGCTTCAAATTAGTTGTTCGAAAGACCCTAAAAATTTCCTTCCATTCTTAACAGCATCTGCTGTCTCCCCCAACTCCTCTTTTTTTCCTCTCCTGTTTTTTCATATGGAATTACTCTCTGGTCCTTATAACAGAACCTGTTCTCATTCATCCTTTCATCTTCAGTGTCTTGTTCTTCACCCATGCGATACTTTCTTTTCTCCTCCTGCCCATGAATTTCACATGCGGAAATCTTATCCATTCTCCAATCCGTCCTGAATGGTCTCTCTTGCATAAAGCTACTTCTGGCCTCACCCCTTGAATAGCAACTTATTTTCCCTCTGAACATTTATTACCGTTTATTAGATCTCAGGGCATTGCATAGCCTAAGCACTTGAGGGCAAAATCCTATCCACGTAGTTCCAAACATGGCAGATAATCAGCACATACCCATTGGATGAAGGGCAAATAGAGCTCTTACCTAAAAAACTCTTAGCCATTTCAAGATTTAGAGCACATTTTAATTTAAAAAAAAAAAAACTATTCTTTGAAAATTTGATCCTAGAAAATAATAAAAAATAATAATTTTGACAATTCAATTATATAAAAGCTTATTTCATACAGTCAAGATTCTAATATCACACTTAAAACTCCATTTTGTTCCTGCTTTCTGCATAACAAGTAAGCAAAGTTATAGGCAATCACTCAAATCTCTTCACTACTAGAAACAAAGCTAGAGAAACCTTGAGGATTCTAAATTTTGTAATTTTGTCCTTCAAAGTCTTTCGTTGTGGAATCTCCACCTCTGATTTATGAGAATAAAGGGGGAAAATCTATATGTCCCCTATATCTACAACTTAAAAGGATATGAGACTTGACTTCAGCTGCCTGAAACAGAATGATAGAAGCCAGTGAAGCCATATTAAACCTGATTGTGAAATAGATGTTCAAACAAAAGGTGAGTTCTAATTTACTTTCAGGGTTCTGAAAGTAAATTATGCTCCTTTTACTTAAAAAGAAAAGAATTCAATGGAATACATACATCTCCAGAAAACAGAAGATAAAGTGGTAAACAATGATACAAATAATTCTTGGCTAAATCTAAATTATTGATGGTTTTTTACAAAGTATTTACAAAAGGGTAGACCCCAGTGTAATTCTAATGTTCTCAAAACACGGAAAAGGAATGAAAGACCGTTGTTAACCCTTTGGCAATACACACACATGAAACCACATAACAAGAAGCAGTGGAGTTTGAGCTAGAATACCCAACACAGGTGGGGAGCAAGTCTAGAGGAACAGCAATATTGGAAAGCTTAATGTGTTTTTTGTTTTTTGTTTGTTTGGTACCAAGGATTGAACCAGGTGCCCTTAAACACTGAGCCACATCCCCAGCCCTTCTCTTTTTTGTTTTTGTATTTAGAGACAGGATCTTCAGAATTGCTTAGGGCCTCACTAAGTTGCTGAGGCTGGCTTTGAACTAGCAATCCTCCTGCCTCAGCCTCCCAAACAGCTGGGATTACAGGCCTGTGCCACCATGCCCAGCTAAACTTAATGTTTTTAAGCAATCTGGAGATATCCCCAAATTCTTGCTGTGGGGAAGAAGGACAGGGAGTCACTTCAGGCATCTGGACAAAACTGCAGACATGGAACCAAAAAACAATAGACATTTGGGGAGCTAGATTAGGTGGCAAGTATGACCTAGCCCCCCACCAGCCCAAGGTATAAGTCCCTGATAAACAGGATCCATTCATTTATTCACATTTACTAGGCACCAGTAGTGTGCCAGACATTATTGCAAGCAATGGGAATACAGTATTGAACAAGACAAAGTTTCTATTTTCATGTAGCTTACTTTCCATTAGTGTGAGTGCCCAAGGAGTGAATGTTAAGAGTTTTCCTGCTCTTGGTCAGAAAGCTCTCCAATTTATGATAAGCCCATTGTAAGTTGAAAATATCCTAAGTTGAAAATGTACTGAATACAGACATCTTCCTACCAAACATAATAGTTCAGCAACACAGTACACTGTGGTGTAGATTGTTTCCCTCAGGATCAAATGGCTGATGGAGCTGCAGCTTCTGGCCTCTACTTGGCACCAGAGGGACAGGGCCACTTATCTCTAGCTAGCCTAGCAAAAGATCAAAATTTAAAAACAAAGTACAGGGCTGGGGTTGTAGCTCAGTGGTAGAGTGCTTGCCTTGCACGCATGAGGCACTGGGTTTGATTCTCAGCACCACATAAAAATAAACAAATAAAAATAAAGTTATTGTGTCCATCTACAACTAAAAAAAATATATTAAAAAAAACCAAAGTACAGTTCCTGCTACTAAATGCTTGTAGCTTTTGCACGATTGTAAAGTCAAAAATCGTAAGTCAAACTATAAGTTAGGGGCTGTAGTCAAGAGCCTACTTTAAAAAAAAATTAGGCAGGTACAGTGGCGCATGCCTGTAATTCCAGCAGCTCAGGAAGCTGAGACAGGAGGATCTTTTTTTTTTTTAATATTTAATTGATTTTATTTTTTAAATACATGACAGTGTAATGCATTACAATTCTTATTACACATATACAGCACAATTTTTCATATCTCTGTATATTAAGTATGTTCACACCAATTCGTGTCTTCATACATGTACTTTGGATAATGATGTCTATCACATTCCACCATCCTTGCTAACCACCCCCATACCCTCTCACCCTCTGCCCTATATAGAGTTCATCTATTCATCCCATGCTTACTCTCCCTACCCCATAAGGGTCAGTCACCTTATATCAGAGAAACATTCGGCATTTGTTTTTTGGGGATTGGCTAACTTCACTTAGCATTATCTTCTCCAGCGCCATCCATTTACCTGCAAATGCCAAGATTTTATTCTCTTCTATTGCTGAGTAATATTCCATTGTGTATATATGCCACATTTTTTATCAATTCATCTACTGAAGGGCATCTAAGTTGGCTGCACAGTTTAGCTATTGTGAATTGTGCTACTGTGAATATTGATGTGGCTGTGTCCCTGTAGTATGCTGTTTTTAAGTCCTTTGGGTATAGACCGAGGAGAGGGATAGTTGGGTCAAATGGTGGTTCCATTCCCAGGTTTCCAAGGAATCTCCATACTGCTTTCCATATTGGCTGCACCAATTTGCAGTCCCACCAGCAATGTATGAGTATGCCTTTTCCCCATATCCTCGCCAACACTTATTGTTGTCTGTCTTCATAATAGCTGCCATTCTGACTGGAGTGAGATGATATCTTAGAGTAGTTTTGATTTGCATTTCTCTAATTGTGAGAGATGATGAACATTTTTTCATTTTTTTTATTGATTGTATATCCTCTTCTGAGAAGTGTCTGTTCATGTCCTTGGCCCATTTATTAATTGGGTTATTTGTTTTTTTAGTGCTTACCTTTTTGAGTTCTTTATATACCCTAGAGATTAGTGCTCTATCTGATGTGTGAGGGATAAAAATTTGCTCCCAAGATAGAAATCAAAGAAGACCTTAGAAGATGGAAATATCTACCTTGTTCTTGGATAGGCAGAATTAATATTGTCAAAATGACCATACTACCAAAAGCACTATACAGATTTATTCCAATCAAAATCCCAATGATATTCCTCATAGAAATAGAAAAAGCAATCATGAAATTCATCTTGAAAAATAAGAAACCCAGAATAGCTAGAGCTATAGTTTAAGGTCTGGTATAGTGATGCCATCTGCGTTACTCTTTCTGCTAGGAAGAGTAAAGCAGGTGGCATCACTATACCAGACCTTAAACTATACTACAGAGCAATAGTAACAAAAACAGCATGGTATTGGTATTAAAACAGACTGATAGACCAATGGTACAGAATAGAGGGCACAGAGACTAACCCACAAAATTACTATTATCTTATATTAGACAAAGGTGCCAAAAACATGCACTGGAGAAAAGATAGCCTCTTCAACAAATGGTGCTAGGGAAACTGGAAATCCATAGCAATAAGATGAAATTAAACCTCTATCTCTCACCATGCACAAAACTCAACTCAAAGTGGATCAAGGACCTAGGAATTAAACCAGAGACTCTGCATCTAATAAAATAAAAAGTAGGCCCTAATCTCCATCATGTGGGATTAGGCCCCAACTTCCTTAATAACACTCCTATAGCACCAGAATTAAAACCAAGAATCAATAAATGGATGGACTCAAACTAAAAAGTTTCTTCTCAGCAAAAGAAACAATCTGTGAGGTAAATAGAGAGGAGGATCTTGAGTTCAAAGCCTTCCTTAGCAATAGCAAGGCACTAAGCAACTCAGTGAAATCCTGTCTCTAAATCATAAGTGCAAAATAGGGAAGGGGATGTGGCTCAGTGGTTGAATGTCCCTGGGTTCAATACTTGGTACCCACCGCCCAAAAATAATGAAAACTGCACCTCCTTCTTTGCCTCCAGTATGGGGATTTGGTCTCAAAAGTGGACTGTTGTGCCTACTGAACCACACACCAATCTCTGTTGATCCCTCACCCTAGCATCACCTGAGCATGCAGGTGTGTTTGTGAAATATGTAGTCATGATGAAATATGAAGGCCTCTGGGGTTGAGGCTCAGCGGTAAAGCACTCACCTAGAACGTGTGAGGCGCTGGGTTCAATTCTCAGCACCATATAAAAATAAATAAATAAAATAAAGGTATTGTGTCCAACTAAAACTAAAAAAATAATTTAAACAAACAAAAAAAGAAAGAAATACGATGAAAACTTGGGAACAAGCAGGGGAGGGAGTTACACCACTTCTTCATACTGCACAGCCCTTACTCCCCAGCCCCCCAAGCCCTGAGCGGAAAGGTCTTTGTAGGGTACCAAGTTCCCAATTCCAGAACTGTTTGATGCAAATGTAACATTGAGAAAGACCCAGTAATGGGGTCAGGCATGGCCAAGCCCAGAGGCACAGGAGCAGCAGTGAGATCCCAGGAAAAGGAAGCAACTATGAGTCACGTGGGTGCATGGAAATGAGGGATTCATCAATATCGACTATTTTTGAAACTTTTGTAAGACATCAAAATTGATCATGCACTGGATCTCACATACACACACACACACACACACACACACACACACATACACACACACACAAATAATCCAAAAAAGTAGACAATTCAAAGGACATGGCAGAATTTCAAATTCCCCAAATTTTTTAAAATTCTGATAAACATTGTCAGGATGCTCTCCAAAACAGCAACACAATTTACATTTATTTACCTTTCTCTAATGGTTGAAGATGACCATTTTAGATTCATTCTACTTTAAATTGCTATTTCTATGTGCTTATCTTTCCAGATAGATGTTACTATCATATTGTTACCTTCATTATTAAGATCTGGAAATATGTAAGGAATTCAAGGACATAACAGGAATGCATAATACCATTGGTACAAGTTCTCATCTAAATATGTTAAATCTATAAACCTATGTCTTAGTCTGCTTGGACTGCTATAACAAAGTACCGTGGACTGGGTGCTGAAAAAAAAAATTTTTTTTTTATTTCTCACAATTTTGGAAGCTAGAAATCTGAAGTTAATTTTACAGCATGGTCAAGTTCTGGTGAGGGCTTTCTTCTGGGTTTCAGACTGCAAATTGTCATTATATCCTCACATGGAGAAAAAGCTAGCGGCCTCTCTGGCCTCTTTTTTATAAGGGCACTAATCCTATATATGAGGATTCCATCCTCGTCACCTAATTACCTCCCAAAATCCCAACCTCCAAATACTCACTCTGGGATTAGGAATTTGAGGAGAGACACAAGCATTCAGTCCATTACAGTATATTCAGCAAAATTTTCTAAATAAACATTACTAATACAAGTCATCAAAACAGTAATTGTACATATTAACATTAGTCACTTGTCGCAGCACACGACTAAACCAGTCAGGGTCACTCCAGGTGAACTGGGCTGGCATGAGATAATCACACAGACAGAGAAATACCTTTTTCACTGGATTCTGTGTTGGCTCCTCCGACCCAGCTCCCACAAAGGAGGCAAGGCAGGCAAGAAAGAGTGAGGAGCACGGTTCTGAACCCTTTTATTGGGGAGAAGCCCATTCAAATGAGGCAAGGGGTCAGGTTTCAGGGGATTGAGTCTGACTTCCTGATGTCTTGCTGTCAGCAGGTTGACTAACGTCTAGGAAGGCCACGCCCATTCCATGTGCTGTGTGGGGATCATGGCTATGTTGCCTGCCCAAACGGAGGGACAACGTGAGTTCAGTCCACCCTGTGTGCTCAATGCTCATACTTCACACACACACAAAGCCCATGGCTGGCTTGCCACATCTCCACATTCTCATCGCTCAAGGCAAAGGGGCGCTGGGTTCCTAGGTAGCAGCTCCCGACAATCATTGATTACAAAAGTATTTAAATGAATTTGCTTAAGATTTGATAATAATGGGCAATCTTTTTCTTTCCAAGTGATAACATCAGTAACTATCCTTGATCATAGGTCTTTATTCATTGATCTGTGGAATAGATTCTTAGAAGTGAAATTCATGAATTGAAGGGTGTTTTAAAATTTTAATTTTTAAGAAATTTTGCCAGAATGCTTTCCAAAAACATTGTAGTTAAGTTGCTGTAACACTTCCCTTCTAAAACACTTCACATTCCTATAGAAATGTGTAAAAACACTGCCTTCCGCCTCCTCTCCAGCAAGTAACAGATATTGTATTTCTTTTAGATTTGCCTGATTGGAGTAAAGAGAGATTTCAAATGTTACTTTAATTTGCATTTCCCTGATTTACTATTAAACTTGAATAGCTCTTTGTATATTTGATGACCATTTAGATTTGTGTGATTTGCCCTTTTTTACAACATTTATTTTTTAGTTATAGGTGGACACAATATCTTTATTTTATCTTTATGAGTTGCAAAGGATCGAACCCTGTGCCTCACGCATGCTAGGCAAGCACTCTACCTCTGAGCCACAACTCCAGCCCGCGACTTTCCTTTTTATATAATCTTTGTTCATTTCATATCTGTTTTCGTCTATTTGTAAGATTTTTTTGTATACTAGCGAAATTAATCATTTGTCATCTACATTATAAATTTTTTCTAGCAATGTTTTTTTTCCCACGTCTTTGGTATGAAAAGAGAGCAGAGTCCCAGAAATAAAATTACTGGGTTGAGAAATATCTTTATCACCCTCACTTCCCAGATTAGATATTCATTGTTTTAATTTTCAATTTAAACTTCAATCTATTTGTTTTATTAACAGCTGCAAGAGGCTGATAAAATTTTAGTTTCTTCAGAAAGTAGATGATCATGCTGGCATCACACAACTGAATAGTCTCTCAGTATCCTTTTCCCCTCCACCCCAACACTCCCACATCCCAGTCCGATCTACTTCCACGATGGTTATATATGGACTTCTCAGGTATATCAGGACCTAATTCTTGTTTCTCTATTCTGTTTCATTGATCTGTTTGTCCATTAGCATACCAATGCGAGATGCATATGCTTAAGCTCACTTAGGGCAAGTTCCCATAGCTAGTATGGCAAGTCTCTCTTCTGTCCTTTTTACAATTTTCTTAGCTATCCTCATAAGCATTTGTTCAACCGAAGAACTTTAATAAGACTATTTTACTTAATCCCAACACACACACACACACACACACACACACACATCAAACCTGTTTTCCCCTAAATATATTCTAATTGGAAATTGCAATATATTTAGATGTTACTTTTGAAAGAATTGACATAATATGGATACATCTTTACATCCAAGAACATGGGAGACCTTTCCATTCTTTTAAGATTTTGTTTAGGGTCTGAATATTACAGATTCTTACTATTGGCTCTCAGTCTTTCTTGTTAAATTTTTTTCTATGTATTGTAAAGCTTGTTCTTTCCATTTCACAACCAGGTTTTGTTTTGTTTTGTTTTATTGTTAGAACATTAAAAATAGGTTGATTTATTTGAATGAATCTATCCTGTTAGCGAAATTTGCACAATTATTCAAACCCCCTCTATTCTCTTCAGCTTACTAAAATGTGTATTCATATCATAAGCAAGTTGATATTTTACAAACTTTTAATATGCATGCCAGTCATTTCATATTCTTGGTTTTGTGAATTTACTAAAATCTCTGAAAAAAATAATAAGTAACAATGATGTTAGGCATTGGCGTCTCATTCCTGATGTTAACGGAAATAGCTTTAGTGTTTTGATAATGAATATATTTGCTGTCACATTTTGGGGAAATTCAGACTTTTCTCCTACAAACGGACCTTTTACTCAACAATATTCTTTAAATATCGCTCACGGAGTTTTCGACAAGGAGTGCTGGGACCAATAGAGACAGCCAGCCTGCGCAACAGCTCATAGGGGCAGCGCCCAGGCTCTCCTAGCTTGGGGCGTTGTGCCAGGGCACCAACGGTGCGCAGGGACCTGGAGACCCCCAGGGCCGTGGGCGTGGTCTGGAGCGGAGCGGTCCTGGCAGTTCTCCCGGGTCCAGCCCCGCCCTCCGAGATGCTCAGCTGGCCCTCTGCAGCAGAGCTGGCCTGCCCCACTGAGATGGGGACCTGGTCCCTAGACAGCCTGTCCTAGGTGCGTTCTTCCCCCGCAGCGCGCTTCCCTGGCGCGCAGGTCTGGGCTGCACCTGACAGCTGTCTCCAAGTCCTGCGGCTCTGGAGCTCTCCGGGTCCAGGTCTTCTGGGCTGCGGAGGGACCTTGGTGAACTAGAGAACAGCGTCAACGTGAAATGAGCATCAGCCCACTCCTGACACCGACAGCCCCTCCGGTCTATATTACATTCAAGAATTAACAAATTTGCCTGCTGACTCCTAGGAAAAGCCTTTTCAACATCAATTGATATATCTGTATGGGTTTTTTCTTTTAGTTTACTGATAATATTTCCATTTCATATTGAAACACTTTTGTACTCCTGGAATAATCTCAGCTTGTCTTTGATCCATTGCTGAGTTCTGTTTCCTAATATTTTGCTTAAATTTTTGACTCCATATTAATATGTGAGATTGGGACGTGGTTTTCTCTTTACTGAAAGAAAACTTGCCTTTAGAACTCGAGTTATTCTAGTCTCAGAAAGACGGGAGGAGGAGAATGGGGCTAATCTTCCCCCCCCCCCATTTTGTTATATCTAATCTACTCTATAAAGAGTAGGCGGTACTCTATAAAAAGTAGTAGGTATCTTTGAGACGTACCTACTCACTTTCCCATCTCTTCTAGGGCCATTGCTCACTTCAAATGCTCCTGTCATTTCTGAATCACATTGGGGAGTTGGGAGTGCCAGAAAAATCATCCCTATAGATTCTCATCATTTACTGTGGGAGACCAACCTTGCAAGTGACTGGGTCACACTCCCCGGCTGGGTGCTGAGACACTCAGTCACAGAAATGTGGCAGAGCTTTCCCTACCCTTCTTGGGTTCAAGGGTTGGTGTCTCATGCATGGGTGTGTCTTGCTACAGTCCCAGGGTGAAGCTACTCTCACCTGTTCCTTTGTGATATAACCCCTTGCCCTGTTTAGGGTAGAATCTTCCATGGAAGTGCCTTGTGTGTGTCCCCTTCTCTTACTGTGCCCTTGGGTGTGGCCTACCCAGGTGTCAGTCAACCTGCTGACAGTGGACATCATGAAGATAGACTCAGCCCCCTGAAACCTGACCCCTTGCCTCATTTGAATAGCTTCTCCTCAATAAAAGGGATCAGCGCGTGCTCTCTCTCTCTCTCTCTTCCTGCAGACACTTAAGGTCAGAGGAGCCTTCACAGCGTCACAGCGACCCCAAAGAAAAAGGTATTTGTGTCTCTTGTGTGGTTATTTTGTGAGCCCAATTAGCCCAGTTCAATTGGAGTGACCCCTGAGCCTTTTAGTCGGGAGAACAGACCTGGCAATTTACTGCTGTAGGTCTTGCATGTTGTGGCTTTCTTACGCTTTTTAATCTCAACTGAAACTATCTTACATCTGTGGCCCTCCTAGTTTGCCCTCATCATGCTGATATATCCAAACATAGCAATAGCCAGGATCAATGTGCACCCCTGTAATCTCAGAGAAGCCATGGACTAAGGCAGGAGGATTGAAGAATTCCAGGTTAATCTCGCAATTTAGCAGATCCTGTCTCAAAAGTAAAAATTTTAAAGGGCTGAAGATGTGACTCAATGGTAAAGTGCCCCTGAGTTCAATTCCCAGTACTGAGGGAAAAACCAAACGCATCAATATACATTTATGATATAGTCACTCTGACTTTACTGGCTTTATTATTTTTTTCATGGGATACCTCACTGTTGGCTTTTAATATTTCACCTTATTTTTTCCGAAGTTAATCATTTCATTCATATTTAGAATATTATATATGATTATACTCTTCTATCTTACTCTATATTTATTACGTACTTTTAAGAGGTTTTTTCCCCACCTTATTTTTGTGAATTCGAGTTGCCAATCATTCCACTTCTTTCCCTTGTTAATTTCGATGTACCTAAAGTCTTCATCCCACTGATCCCTATGGCCCCTTTTCCTCCAGTTTTTATCATTGGTCACATATGACTCCCCTTTTATCTGAACACAAAAATAACCAATTATTTTCCTCCATTGAATCAGTCCCCACATCAGTTCTTATCTTCTCACCTCCTGGAGCCTTTTCCTCACAAACTGTCCTTTTTCCAGCCCCTCTTATGATTCCTTCACGTACTACCCATACTTTGCAAGCATAGTTTAATGTTTGTTATTTTTGCATAACTCTGAACAAGTGTTTTATTCTGAAGATTGAATTTAGGGACACTATACCACTGAGCCACACCCCCAGCCCTATTTTTTTGTTTTATTTAGAGACAGGTTCTCACTGAGTTGCTTAGCAACTCTGTCATAATTGAGTTCTGAGGGATATAACTTGTTTTTTGTTTTTTTGTTGTTTTTTTTTTTGCCTCATGGTTGAATTGGCTTTGAATTTACAGTTCTCCTATCTCAGCCTCCCAAGCCCCTGGGATTACAGGCGTGCACCACCACACCGCCGATAGTGTATTTTTAATCTTTCTCTTTTTTTCAACAGTTCTTTTTCTCTCCTGGAATTTCCTATTTGTTCAATCAGTGAGCACTTTTACTTATTAATACAAGTTTTCTCAGACTTTGGTTTCAACTGTGTTGAACATGTAAATCAATTTGGGAAGAACTGATATTGCAAATATTGAGTCTTCCAATTCAGGAGCACAATAGCCTTCTCCAGCCATTGAGACCTTTAATTTTCTTTCATTGATGTTTTGTAATTTTCTATGTACAATTTTTTTCCTAAGTACTTTTTTATGCTATTATAAGTGATATTTACTTCAAATTCCAATTGTTTATTGGTGGTGTATAAGAATATTAATGTTATATTCTGTGATATTGCTAAACTCAGTTTAGCAATAAACTGGCTTCTTTGTGAATGTGTAGATTTGTGGGGATTTTCTACATAGTCATATCATTTGTGAAGAAAAGCAGTTTTATATCTTTCTTTCTTGGCTTTATGCCTTTATTTGTTCTGTTTGCCTTATTACACTAGCAAGGACTTTTGATTTTGATGCTAAAGAGAAGATTTTTCATAAGTATCCCTTATTTTTTTCTAAAGAGAGGGGGAGAGAGAGAGAGAGAGAGAGAGAGAGAGAATTTTTTAATATTTATTTTTTTTTTAGTTTTCAGCGGACACAACATTGCTGTTTGTATGTGGTGCTGAGGATCGAACCCAGGCTGCACGCATGCCAGGCGAGCGTGCTACCGCTTGAGCCACATCCCCAGCCCATAAATATCCCTTATTAGCTAAGGAAATTATCTTCTATTCCTACTTTGTGTTAGTTTTTTTTTATTTAGTCATGTTGAATTCTACTGAATGCTTTTTGTGCATTCACTGATTGGGTTTTTTTCTCATTCAGACAACTCCTAAGGTGAGTTGTATTGATTGATTTTTGAATGCTGAACTAGCCCTGCAATCCTGGGATGAATCTCATTGTTTGTGAGATATTCTTCTTTTCAATATATTGCTGGATTTGATTTACTAATACAACATTAGGAATTTTTCAAGAAAGAGGTTGACCTGAAGTTTTCTTTCTTTGTGAATGTATGAGAAAAATCGTGTGTCTCTCTGTGTGTGTGTGTGTGTGTGTGCGTGCGTGCATGCCCAACTCTAGTTATCCAAGGACTTAAAAACTCTGCATCTTCACTTGATACCTGTGTGGCTTGTACAGAGGACAGATGGATCTTGGAGAATAATGGTAGATCATCATATACTTAATCAAATAAAATCTGTGATTGCAGCTGTTCTACAAGACGTGGTTTCAATGAGGAAAATAATACAGTCCCTGGTACCTGGCATACAATTATTGATCTGACAAAAATTTCCCCTCAAATACTTGTTAGTAAAAACTAAAATAAGTGGCTTGCTTTTAGCTGGCAAAGCCAGCAATACACCTCCACTGTCCTGCCTTAGGGGGACATCATTCTCCCACCTTCTGTCATAATTGAGCTCTGAGGGATCTAACTTGCTTTTTTCCTTCCAAAAAAAATATCATATTAGTGAATTTGGTGATAATCATGAAAGACACCATGCCAAATGCCCACAATCCTGAATGTTGAAGTTCCAAGGGATCAAAATCCCCAAGACATAATTCTAGAAAAAAAATTGTTTAATTTTTTAAATTTTTATTTTAAACGGGATTGATTGGAGGAACATATAAAAAACACACAGAACATTTCATAAGCCACTTTATACAATAAGATAGGCAATGATAGCAGATTTTTGCAAGCATAAACATTTGGGTATTCTAATAATAGTACCATAGATATGTCAGTTATGAGCAAAGGAACTATATTCATAAAGAAATACATCAATGTCTTATGGGGCCATACTTTTGAGAAAAATAAGTTAGACTCATAAAAATATCACTTTTTCTCTCTTAGGTTAAAGCTTAAGGGAAAATAAAGGATGCCATGAAAGTAGAAGGGAGACAGCAGGGGAAAAGAAAGGAATCAGGGGAAGGCATCAGGGGAGGTATGGGGATGATATTGGGGTGTGAAATTTATCTAATTACATTTTTACATATATACTAATATGCCACAATGAAACCCACCATTCTATATACCAACACACACACACACACACACACACACACACATCAATTAAAAAAAAAAAGTTTGTGGACACATTTTTTTTTTTTTGTACTGGGGATTGAACTCAGGGGCACTCAACCACTGAGCCACATCCCCAGCCCTTTTTTGTACTTTATTTAGAGACAGGGTCTCACTGAGTTGCTTAGTGCCTCACTAAATTGCCGAGGCTGGCTTTGAACTTGTGATCCTCCTGCCTTAGCTTCCCCACTTGCTGGGATCCCAGGTGTGCACCACCATGCCCAGCAAAAAAAGAGTTTTCCGAAAACATTTTAAAACTAAACATCGTATTTTGCTTGTTAAAGAACTTACCTGAAATGAACATAAAATTATTTTTAATTAAACATCAGACATAACTATATAAATATTTTCCTCTCAGTTATCCCTGAAACTAAGCAGTATATTTATAAATCAAAAACACCTGAGGACCAGGGCTGGGGATGTATCTCAATGGAAAAGCACTTGCCAAGCATGGGTGAGGCACTGGATTCAATTCTCAGCACCACATAAAATAAATAAAATAAAGGTCCGTCAACAACTAAAAAATATTAAAAAATAAAAGCTGAGGACTCAAAAAAGAGAAACATATCAAAAAGAAAAATGTGTGTGTGTGTGTGTGTGTGTGTGTGTATAAATGATCATCTGAAATACTGTGACAGACAACCTAAGTCTTTTAAAGTGATCAATCAAAAACCATAGTGGGTCACCACTGTGTATGCAGTTACCCAAAGAGGCAGACTCTTGAGAAATAAATACAAGATCTTGAGAAATAAAAGTTAATGCTGGAAATTTAAAGAGTGAAGAAAAAAATCTTAAGAAAAATAATAGAAAAAAACTAAAAACTCCAAGAAGAAAAAAATTTGATGGACAAAAATGTGTATTAAGGGGAGATATTATAGGTCTTGGCACAGAGGTTTGCCATAAGAGCTGGCAATAATGACTTTCACAATCCTTAACTATATTTTGAAGTCTTAAATCACAATAAATTGCTCGATTTTTTTTCTTTTCTTTTAGGGCATAGCTCTCCTTGGAGAATACGTTCCCATTTACATTCTATGTGGCACTACTTTTAAAATTATTCTGTGGCATTAGAGCAGATTATGCTAAGTGAAGCTAGCCAATCCCTAAAAAACAAATGCCAAATGTCTTCTTTGATATAAGGAGAGTAACTAAGAACAGAGTAGGGACGAAGAGCAGGAGAAGAAGATTAACATTAAACAGGGATGAGAGGTGGGAGGGAAAGGGAGAGAGAAGGGGAAATTGCATGGAAATGGAAGGAGACCCTCAGGGTTATACAAAAGTACATACAAGAGGAAGTGAGGGGAAAGGGAAAAATAATACAAGGGGGAGAAATGAATGACAGTAGAGGGGGTAGAGAGAGAAGAGGGGAGGGGAGAGGTGGGGAGGGGGCAGGGTGGAGGATAGGAAAGGCAGCAGAACACAACAGACACTAGTATGGCAATATGTAAATCAATGGATGTGTAACTGATGTAATTCTGCAATCTGTATATGGGGTAAAAATGGGAGTTCATAACCCACTTGAATCAAAGTGTGAAATATGATATATCAAGAACTATGTAATGTTTTGAACAGCCAACAATAAAAAATTTAAAAAAAAGACAAAAAAAAAATTATTCTGTGGCTCAATATAAACTGGCATGAACATTTCCTATTAAATTCCCCCACTTTCTATGCTTCTATTGTTTGGGACTCGTGGAACTCCACTTCACGAGCATATATTTGAAGAAAACAATACAAGTGATTGAACATCAATACCATTGAGGAAGAGTCTTCTCCTACCATGTTCATAATTATTTTGGAACCAGTCTGTAACTTCACTGCCTTCTTCAGACAAACACAACTTTCATTTATTAAAAGCTCCTGGAATTTCATTCACTGGAGGGAATGCCAAGGCAGACAAATGATGCATTTTAAAACTGAAGTTTTCATCATTGCTATATTTCAAAGCCAAACCCATCCCTAGAATTCAGCTTTTCACCCCTTTCATATACCTTTTTCATAATAAAAAAATTATGGTTTGGGGATTTTGGTTTTCAGAATTTCAATATTTGGAATTTTAATATTTCAGAATGGTGATTTGAAGAATTTTAGAATTTGAAGATTTTAATCATTCAGAATTTCAGCATTATGGATTATGGTATTGAGGATCATTTCTTTGGGGATTATGATCAGGACCAGATACTGCTTCATTTTACTGACAACATTATGCTGACTGGATCTAGTGAGCAAGAAGAAGCAACTGTTCATGACTTACTCATGAGATGTTTGCATGTCAAAAGATGGGAAATAACTGACAAAATTTCAGGGGCTCCCTACCTAAGTGAAATTTCTAGGGATCCAATAGTATGAGGCATGTCTTCTAAGGTGAAGGATGTTATAATTGCATTGGTACCCTCCTACAACAGAGAAAGAAGCACAGTGCCTAGTGGATCTCTTCGGATTTATCACTTGGGTGTGTTATGCAAGCCCATTTACTGAATGACCCAAAAAGCTGTATGTTTTGAGTGGAGTCAGAATAACAGAAGGCTCAGTAACAGGTCTAGGCTGCTGGGCAGGCTGCTCTGCCACTTGGGCAATATGACCCAGCAGATCCTTATCAGTAGCAAATAGGAATGCCATTTAGAACATTTCATAGGCCACTGTGGGTGAATCACAGGGAAGGCCTGTGATTTTGGAGAAAAGTCCTAACAGTCTCTGCATGTAACTACTGTCCTTCCGAGAAACAACTCAGTCTGAGAATGGGCCTTAATAGAGACTGAAAGTTTACCGTTTACCATGGGCCAGCAAGTTACCATCAGTCGAACTGCCCATAATGATCTGGGTGTTATCTGGTCCATCAAGTCATAAAATTGGGCTTGCACAGCAGTATGCTATCATCAAATAAAACTGCTATATAGGTAACTGGGTCTGAGCAGGTCCTGAAGGCTTTAAGTAAGTGACATTAAGAAGAGGCTCAAATGCCCACTGTCCCCTTTCCTCCTACTCTACCTTCTCTCTCCCAGCCTGCACCTACCGTCTTGTAGGGAATTCCCGATGGTTCAATGACAGAGAAAGAGAAGACTAAGTCCAGTTTACAGATAATTCTGTAATATGCCTGAAGTACCTCTGGAAAGTAGGCAGCTACAGAACTACAGCTCTTTCTGGGACATTCCTGAAGAATAGTGAAAGGAATTGCTCTCAGTGGACAGAACTTGGAGCAGTACACGTGGCTGTGTACTTTGCTTATAAAGAGAAATGGCCAAACGTGCAGTTGTATACCAAGTCATGGGCTATGGAAAGTAGTGTGGCTAGATCATCAGGGTCTTGGAAGAAACATGACTAGAAAATTGGGTAGCCAGGGATTTGAAAGGAACATGGTTAGAAAACTGTTGACAGAGAAATTGGAAGACAAGGTATGTGGACAGATCTCTTGGAATGCACAAAAAGAGTGTGAAGAGATTTGTGTTCATGTGAACCAAAGTGTGGCCTCAGTCAATCAGTTCAATCAAATGAATAGGATGACCCGTCTGTGGATACCAGTCAGCCTCTTTCCCAACCACCTCTGTCCTTTTTCAGTGGACTCATGAACAAAGTGGCCATGGTGACAGGGATGGAGGTTGTGCATGGATTCTGCAGTATGAACTTCCTTCCACTCACCAAAGCCAACCTGGCTGCAGTTGCTGCTGAGTGACTAATCTGCAGCCAAGACCAACATTGAGTCCCTGGTATGGCACCTGGGAGGAATGATGGCAGCTACCTGATGGCAGGTTAATTACATTGGTCTGCTTCCCTCATGAAGGGGGCAGAGTTTTTGTTCTTACTGAAATAGACACATACTATGGAAATGCATTTCCTTCCTTGTAGACAATGCTTCTGCCAAAGTTACTCTCTGTAGACTACAGAATGCCTTATTCCCTGTCAGTATTCCACCCACCATTGCTACTGATCAAGGGACTCACTTCACAACAATGGGCTCATGTTCACAGAATTCACTATTGTCACTACGTTCCCACCATCTTGAACTAGCTGACTTGATAGAAAGGTCTTTTGAATACTCAGATATAGCGACCAGTAAGGTGATAAGACTTTGTAGAACTGAGACAAGGTTATCCATTAGACTGCATATGCTCTTGCATATGCTCAGACAAAGGTCCATGTGTTAAATGTTTGGTTCCCAGGGTGCTATTGGGAGGTGGTGGGAACAACATGAGATGTTTGCATGGCAAAAGATGGGAAATAACTGACAAAATTCAAGATACGTGACATAGTATGAGGTCCTTAGATCATTGAAGACATACCCTTGAAAGGGACTGTTGGATGCCACTCTCTTCCTCACTCTCTTTTGCTCCCTGGCCATGAGGTGAGTGAGTAGCTTTGTTTCATTGTCTTCCTACCATGATCTGTTGCCTCACCAGAGACCTAAAGCAATAGGGCCACCTGATCTTGGACTAGAACCTAGAGAACCATAAGCTAAATAGTTTTTCTCTTATAAGTTAATTTCCTCAGTTATTTCCTTCTAGTAATGGAAAGTTATCTAATATAGCTCTGAATTAGTGTTTAACATGTGATGCTGTTTCTTCCATAGACAGGATACATGGGTCCTACAATCAAGGGATAGAAATGGGAATAGTACCACTCATTATTATCCTTAGTGACCTGCTAGAAAAAATTTTTGCTGTGACCTTATGCTCTCCTGGCCTAGAGGTCTTACATCCAAAGGGAGGAGTACTTTTACTGGGAGACACAGCAATGATTCCATGGAATTGGAAGTTAAAACTGCTGCCAGACACTTTGGGATTTCCATGCCTCTAAATCAACTAGCAGAAAAGGGAGCTACTAAGATACTAGGTGACTGATTCTGATTATGAAAGGGAAATTGGACCACCACTCCATAATGGAGGTACAGGAAAAAATATCTGGAATACAGGAGATCTCTTAGGGCTTCATTTAGTATCACCGTACCCTGTGATTAAGATCAATTGAAAATTGAAACTCATTATGGGAAGGGCTACTAAGGGTCCATATTCTCAGGTTCTTTACCACCATGTTAAGAACAAAAACAGCTGAGGTACTTGCTGAAGGCAGGAATGGGTAATGGAAGTATTGATAAATGCCAGCTATGACCATGTGACTAGTAACAGAAATAAGGATTGTTATTTTCTTGAGCATTCCTTTTTATTTCACTTGGAATCATGTTTGTGTGTGTATAAATACCTTTGTGATATTCCTTCTCTTTGTCCCTTATCATTTAACCTGACATGTATTGACTTTATATCATAACATTTAAGTACTGATAAGCATTTTAATCATAGTACTTCAGGTATGAGATATCAAAAGAAAGAGTAAAATCATTCTAAAACTTGAACTCCTCTGCTGGGAAAAGAGTTAGAGCATTTCTGGTTATAGTCAGGAGAGTTGTTTCATGTTAGGGAGAATTATGTCCTTATTATTATCTTTGTTTGGAGATTAAGTATGGTATGGTTTAAGGAAATGCATATGGGTGTCAAGTTGACAAGAAGTGTACTTCTGATGGACACTTTTGTGTGCCAGCGTACTGGTCCATGAGATGCCCAGATATTTGGTTAAACTTTATTTCTGGATGTGCTTATGACCATGTTTCTGGATAAGGTAAACACTTGAATTAGTAGACTAAGTAAAACAGATAGCCTTCCTCAACATGGGTGGGCATTATTCCTGTGCATTGAAGGCCTGAATAAAATAAAAGGATGAGTAAGAAAGAATACTTTATCTCTACCTGACTGTGTTTGAGATGGGACTTCAGCCTTCTCCTGCCTTTGGATACTGTCTACAACTCAGACTGGAACTTATACTATTGCTATACTGGTCTCCAGTTTGCCAGCTGCAGATCATGGATTTTTTTCAGCCTTCATAATTGTGAGTCAATCTCTTATTGTAAATGTATGTAATGTGTTCGTGTATGTGTGTATGTGTATGTGTGTGTGTGTGTGTGTGTGTTGCTCTGGGAAACCCTGATACAAATAATAAACATAAACTTGGAACAAGTTTGAATATCCATGTGAATGCAAACTTAATAAATGAGATATTCTCCTATAAAAAGATACACATTGTTGTAACAGATTTTTTAAAAGCTTATACTTATTGTTTACAAGAGCCACATTAAAAACAGAGGATAAAATAAGATTAAAAATCAATTGATTTTCCTTTTTTACTATCTGTAAAGATGTAGAAGAAACAAAGAAAAAATTAGATTGATGACATAGAAAGAAGTGGCTACTGCCAAGGTTGAAACATGACAAAGAAAGGAAGGAAAAGCTACTTGAGTCTATAACTTTAGTTTTTGTGGGTCATCTAGTCTCTTCCTCTGCCATTGTAGGACAAAAGAAGCCATGATAGCCACTAATTAGTGCGGTTGTTTTGCAATAAAACTTTATTTACAAGAACAGGAACAGGTAGGATTTGTTGTGGTACACTGACCTCTGCTTTATGGCAGAGTCATATTGTGTGCTTGTGGTCCTGAATGAATTTATGGAGTGAACCACCTATCTATCTAGATTCTTCTGTGAAAGAACAACAACAACAGGGTTTGGGGATCCCTTTGCTATAACAATTTAATCTTCATCAGAACTAATATATTGATTTAATAAATTAGAAAAAAGAAAATAAATCAGATTAAAGTAAATAGATAAAATAAAGATGAATTCAGTGAGGTAAAAATACAATTAAAAAAATAAATGCAAAACTAATTATTTGGAACAAAAATAATCCTAAGTAGATTAATTTGGTGATGATTTTAAAGAAAAAGAGAGATTGTTAGGGTCTGTAAACAAGTCAAGATGGCTCCTGGCATTTTGCCAGAGGGAGTGGTTTGTGAAGTAATGCCAGTGAGCCATTAAGTGAGGAGATTCCTTATTGGTTGACTGCTGTATCTAGTTTATGTTAATTAAGATAAGCTGTGTGGAATGTATATATACCCCTCCTATCCTACAATAAAGGGCTCCCACTCCTGCTGTATCAATGTACACAAGTTCCTCGTCACCCCCCGGTTATTTTGCTGCAGCCGGACTGCGGCAGAGATAAAGATGAGCGTAAAAGAATATTAAAGAGACTAATCTAAATCTATGGAAAATACCTGAAAATTTAGAGTAAATGGATAGTATTCTAACGAAATGTTAATTACCAAGACCCAAGTGGTAGAAAATTGTCTTAAATTACTACAGGCAAGGGTCTGGGGTTGTGGCTCAGCAGTAGAGCGCTTGCCTAGCATGTGCGAGGTACTGGGTTCGATCCTCAGCACCACACAAAAACAAATAAATAAAATAAAGGTATTGTGTCCAACGACAACTAAAAAATATATTTTAAAAAATTACTATAGGCAAGAAAAAAAGACCAGGGCCCTATGGACAAGCTCATAGCTGAGTTCCATCTTGCAAGGGTAGATTCATTTATTCCTTAAATATTTACAGAGTGCTTACCACCTGCCAGGCACAATTCTGGACCTGATTTTTTTTTTAAGTGGAAAAACATGTTCCCCACCATGTTTTGCTGAAGGGAGACAGATGATAAAGAAACACACAAATAACTATATAAATATATATTGTGATAATAAATTTGCAAATGAAAGCAAACCAGGATGTGGGAGAGAGTGAATATCTACAATGATGGTGAGTTTCTCGAATGGAATATACTTGATTGTGATTGCTTATCATCTGTAAATCCTCACCAGTGTAATGTCTCTCCAAGTCTTTTTGCCCATTTTTAATTGGATTTTTTTTCTTTTCTTTTTTTTTAACTGCTGAGTTTTGAGAGTTCTTAATATAATCTAGATTCCAGTCCTTTTAAGTGTTTCCTCCCAATCTGTAGCTTTTCTTTTCATCCCTTAAACAAGTTCTTTAATAGAGTAAAAGTTTTACATTTTTATGAAGTCAATTATATAAATTTTTCCTTTCATGGGTCACGTTATTAGTATGCAGTCTAAGAACATTTGGTATAAACTTAAATTTTGCCAAGGTTTCATGCTTTTCCCTGCAAGTTTCATATTTTACATTTAATTTCTTCAGTTGGGGATGTGGCTCCATGGTAGAGTGCATGCCCAGCAGTACCAAAAAAAAAAAAATTAGCGGCTTGGGAGGCTGAGGCAGGAGGATCTCAACTTCAAAGCCAGCCAGCCTCAGCAATTTAGAGAGTCACTAAGCAACTCAGAGAGACTCTGCCTCTAAATAAAATACACACACCAAAAAAGCCTGGTTTTGTGGTCAGTGGTTGAGTGCCCCTAAGTTCAATTTCTGGTACCAAAAAAAAAATTTAAATCCTTCATCAATTTTAATTTTTGTATAAATTGTGAGATCTAAGAAAATGTTTATTTCATTTTATTTTCCCTTTATAATCCAATTGCTCTAGCAATCATTTGTTAAACATGTTGCTTTCCTTTTTTTAAATTGCTTTTGGGTCTTTTTCAAAAACTAAGCAGGCATATTTTATAAATGTATTTATGGGTTCTCCATTCTGCTTCACTGATCTATTCATTTATTCCTTTACCAATACTATATGGTCTTGATTATTATCACTATATGAATATGTCTTAGAATGAAGTAGATTAATTCTTCCTATTTCATTTTTTTCCAAAATTGTTATAGCCCTTCTATCTTCTTTGAAGCTCTATATAAAATTTGGAATACTCTTGTCTATATCTATAAAAAACAATCTTGCTGAAATCTATAAAAAAAATTTCTGAGAATTTGATAGAAATTGTGTTGCACCTGAATATCAATTTGAGACAACTTTACTATGTTGAGTTTTCTAATTCATGTATATGATGTCTATCCACATGACAAGGTCGTTTTAAATTTTTTCATCTCCATTTTATAATTTCTTGTATTGATATTTCATTTTTTAGTTATTATATGTAAACGTGATTGTATTTTTAATTTTGACATACACATCTTTATTGCTGTTGTATAGAAATGCATTTTGTGTATTATATTATATTTGTGTATTATATTATATTATGTGACCTTCCTGAACTCATATACTTTCTATGGTTTATTTTTATTTTTTGTAGATGGAGGGGGCTCTTCATAAATAAGGCTGTCACTGGCAAATAGTAACAGTTTTATTATTTATTTCTGATTTTTTTTAACTTTTCCTTTTAATATTTTGCTTTATTGGATTGGTTTTCACCATTAAGTACATTATAAAGTGTAGAGGTTTTTTTGTTTGTTTGTTTGTTTGTTTGTTTTTAATAAATGCCCTGCATCAACTTGAGTAAGGCCCTTTTAGCCCTACTTTTTAAAGAGTTTTATCATGAATGGGAATTAAATTTTTTCAAATAATTTTTCTGCATTTATTGAGGTACTGATGTGACTTCTTATTCTGTCTGTTAATATAGTGGATTACATTTATTTTTAAATATTGAACTCAGCTTGCATCCCTTCAATAAAAAACATTTGGCCATGGCATACGATTTTTGTATATATTGATGAATTTTCTTTTGTTAAGTTATTATTATTATTATCATTGCAGTAATGTTCATGAATGGTATTGAAGTGCTCTTGTGCTATTGTTTTTCTTGTAGTGGCTTTGGTTTTGATATCAAGGTAAAATTAGCTATACCAAATGTTCCCTTCTCTTCAGTTTTCTGAAGTAGATTATGAAGAATTGATATAAAAGTTTCTTGGAATCTTTGGAAAAATTCTCCAGTGAAACCACTGGAGCTTCAATGTTTCCTTTAAGATGTAGTATTTTCATAAAAATGTTGAGGTATGGTAAGCCCAACAGATCAGAAAATAATTGTCATTGAAAAAATAGTTTATTACTCACAGTTCCCAAAGGAGAAGCACAACATGTCACAGAGAGCCACCAGGGTTTCCCAGGAACCAAAGGGAGAGGGAACAACTCGGGTGCGAGCCTGTATATGGCTTCCATAGAGAGAAACAGGCGAGGCAGGATGAGCAGGTTAGGATTGGCTGTTTTGAATCAAGCTTTGGGGCTCAGAACTGTTCCCAGTCATCTGGTAGCTGGCTCTGGGTATGGACAGGGGACAGTGACCTGAAGTCTGATTGTTGGGGGCAGGCTTTGGATTGGTTGCTCTTTATTTGAAAGGTTCACTGAGCTGCTTTCTCTCTCTAGGAACTGGCTAACCCTGGGATCAACCTTTTCTTCACAGTCAGCAAGGCCCAGATGTCAAAGCTTCAGGATACAGAAAACAAAAGAAAAATCCGATACACTTATCCTGTTTTAAATATACTGAAATCAGGTTTACTTCCCTACCAGTGCTGATGTCTTTCGTGCTGATAACGACATTTTATTCCTCCTAGTTTTCTTTTTTATATAATTAGCCACTCCTTCTCTGTTTCCTTCACTGAACCCTCTTTCCCCACTCATCCTCTAACAGTTGAAATATCCTAGGCTTAATGTTCTTCTCTTCTCTGTCTGCGCCAGCAACTCACAAAAGTGTGATGCATAGCTCCCCTGGGGTCTCCGAGGGTCCCTCTTAGGAACTCCACAAGATCAAAACTGAATTTGTCTTTTTTATTCTGTAGATATTTGCATTTAAGTTGCAAAAGCAAAGGGGTGGAACTGTGGGTCCCTTAGCACAAATCAAGGGGGTGACACCAACCTATATCAGTAAACGTTGTTTTCTTCATACACATGTGCGTGCGCACGCATACACACACACACACACACACACACACACACACACTAAGGCAATTTCATTTATGAATGACTCTGAAAAAGTACAAAAATATTTTGCTTTTATGAATCTCAACTTTTGAATACATCTTATTTTAACATTCTATGTGATTAAATAGGAAGTGTGTGTGAGGCACATCCACTCTACACTGATGAATGACTATTGTCCTGAGCAACAACATTTGGGCAGTTGTTAAAGTAACAAGGTGAACCAGTCTCTTTTTTCATGGAACATCATTTTACTGGAAATAACAGACCAATGATGGTTAATCAGAACTGGATATTTAGATAATCAGTCAACAAATACATGAAAAAAATATTTAACATCTCTAGCAGTTAGAGAAATGCAAATCAAAACTACTCTAAGATTTCATCTCACTCCAGCCAGAATAGCAATTATCAAGAATACAAGCAACAATAAATGGTGGTGAGGATATGGGAAAAAGTTACACTCACATATTGCTGGTGGGACTGAAAATTGGTGCAACCACTCTGGAAAGCAGTATGGAGATTTCTCAGGAAACTTGGAACCACCATTTGACCCATTTATCCCTCTCCTAGGTATATGCCCAAAGGACTTAAAATCGGGCTATTACAGTGACTTGACCACAGCAATGTTTATAGAACTCAATTCACAATAGCTAAGCTATGGAAATGACCTAAGTGCCCTTCAATGGATGAATGGATAAAGAAAATGTGGTACATATCCACAGTGGAATATGCCATAAAGAAAAATGAAATTATGGCATTTATCGGTAAATGGATGGAACTGGAGACTATCATGCTTAGTAAAATAAGCCAATCCCCCAAAACCAAAGATTGAATATTCTCTCTGATACATGAATGCTGACTTACAATAGTGAAGGTGGGAGTAGAGGTTCACCAGATTGGGGGGAAGGAAGGAGGGATGGGAATGGGAAAGACAGAATGAATCAGATATAACCCTGATATATTCATATATAAATACAAGACTGGTGTAACCCCACATAATGTACAACCACAAAAATGGGAAGTTATATTCCATGTATATATGATATATCAAAATATATTCTACTGTCATGTATAACTAAAAGAACAAATAAAGAAAATTTTAAAAATAATTGGGTATTTAGTGGATGTTTTCTCAAAAGTAAAATGATCTTATTCTTTTTTATTGCTGAGTAATACTCCATTGTGTATAAATGCCACATTTTTTAATCCATTCATCCACTGAAGGACATCTAGGTTGGCTCCACAGTTTAGTTATTGTGAATTGTGCTGCTATAAACATTGATGTGGCTGTGTCCCTGTAATATTCAGGGAAATGGATGGCATTAGAGAAGATTATGCTAAGTTTATTTTTTAATCCCAAAAAATAAATGCCGAATGTCTTCTCTGATGTAAGGGGGGGGGGGTGACTCAAAATGGGGTTGGGAGGGAGAGCAAGGGAGGAAGATTACCTCTAGATAGGGAAGAGAGATGGGAGGGAAAAGGAGGGAGAAGAGGAATAGCATGAATGGTGAAAGAGACCCTCATCATTATACAAAATACATGTATGAAGATGTGAATTTGGTGTCAACATACCTTATATACAAAGATATGATGAAGTATTATATAATGGTGTATTAAGAATTGTAATGCAAAAATAAATAAATAAATAAATTAATTAACTAAAAAGAAAAAAAGTAAAATGAAGTGTGCCTTTGCTTCTAGAAAAACACAAATAGTGTTGTTTATGATAAACTCTGAGCTTTCAAGAGAATATTAAAATTTGAGAAAATGTTTAACCAGCAACTTGATTTTGATGGCTTCCTACTATTTTTCCAAAAAGATCAGTGGTGATATTAACAAATGTGATTTCTTGACATTGTATAATGAAACATGTCAATATCTGGAAGGTATCATGACTACCACATGCCGATTTTAGTTGTTTAATATCAGAGTAGAATACCCAGTTATTTGAGAATGCAAATTTTAAAAGTAACTACATTTCTATGAGACTAGTTTTTTTTCATAGTGTCCAACCAAAAGAATATATTACAGTAGAATGAACACAGAAATGGCATGAAAATCTGGTTTTTCCTTTATTTTTATTTTATTTTTTTGGTACTGGGAATTGAACCCAGTTGAACCCAGGAGTATTTTCCTACTGAGCTACATCACCAGTCCTTTTTATTTTTTCTTTCCTTCCTTCTTTCTCTTTCTTTCTTTCTTTCTTTCTTTCTTTCTTTCTTTCTTTCTTTCTTTCTTTCTTTATTTTGTGTGGTGCTGGGGATTGAACCCTTTGCCTTATACATGCGAGGCAAACACTCTACCAACTAAGCTATATCCCCAGCCCTGTTTTATTTTTTATTTTTTTTATTTTTGGTACCAGGGATTAAACTCAGGGATACTTGACCACTGAGCCACATCCCCAGCCCTATGTTGTATTTTATTTAGAGACAGGGTCTCACTGAGTTGCTTTGTGCCTTGCTTTTGCTGAGGCTGGCTTTGAATTTGCAATCCTCCTGCCTCAGCCTCCCAAGCTGCTGGAATTACAGGCATAGGCCACTGCACCCAACTCAGTCCTTTTTATTTTTTTATTTTGAGATAGGATCTCATAAAGTTGCTCAGGGCCTCGTTAATTTCCTGAGGCTGGTCTCCAACTTGCAATCCTACCGCCTCAGTCTCCCTAGTTGCTGGGAGTAGAAGCATGAATTACTGTGTGCCCAGTTCCTAGTTGTCTTTTCTTTTATTTATTTATTTTTAGTTATAGATAAACACAATACCTTTATTTTATTTACTTCTTTCTATGTGGTGCTGAGGATTGAACTCAGTGCCTCATATGTGCTAGGCAAATGCTCCACCACTGAGCCACAACAATAAACTAGAACTTTAAAGGTATTTTTTAAGTATAAAACAATGCCACTCTTCTTACTAAATGCTTTTACTTGCAAAAATAGTTTTTATTATAACATATTAATATGTAAAGGATTTATTACTACTTGAATATCTGTATTTATTTATAAATAAATATTTCAAAATAAGCATAGTCTCTAATTTGATTGCTTGACTTAGGATTTACTACTTTATGGTGGTGCAAAAGTAACACACATTCAATAGAAACTGAATTTGAAATCTGGAATTTTGATCTTTTCCTGGATTAGAGATGTGCAATAAGATTCTCAGTGAGCCATGGTCAGTCATGAGATCAGAAAGAAAAAAAGTGAGATTCTACAGTGCACTATATTGCTACACTATAAAGTTTGAAAGGTTTGGATTAAGTATATTTTTAACTGACAATATTTTCAACTTACAACAAGTTTATTGGGGTGCAACCTCATTGTAAATCAAGGAGTATCTGTACATATTTTTAATTTTTTCAGTTTTAATTTCTAATAAATAGAAATTTAAATCTTTTTATCTAACATATTTCTAAATATCACAGCTATAATTCACATAAAACTCTTTGGATGGGTTTAAAATTTTTAGAAATGTATAAGAGAATTTTAAAAGAATTTTAATATCGGGGTAAGAGAGCTCTTATCTTAAGGGTGTTACCCTTAAAGAAATAAATAGTTGACAAGATCATCATTAATGCCAACAAAAATATTAGCAAAACAATGACAGGACCCTTGTGACAGACAGACCATCATACTAACTTTTGGAATCCCTACAACTGCAAAGAACATGGCAGTGACATTTCAGCGTTTCCTCCCTAAATTCCTCATCCATCCTTCCTCTCTTTCTCCATTCAGAAACTCTTTAGCATAAACTAGTCACAAAATCCCAGGCCAAAAGTGCAGCTTGCACATGACAGAAAAGCCCCCATCAGCTGGGATCTGAAAACCCAAAAGTTTCCAAAATTGTGAACCACCATCCACAGTGTGGAGTGACGTGCTCAGAGAGGCCCCTTCTGACCTGCTTGCCTCCTTGGTGCTTTCAAGGACCCTTGTTGTCATCCTATTGCATGTGCCATCTGCTAGTAACCTTGGTGGGTAGAAAGCCTGACACCCCATTTTGAGTAGAACTCTGTGAAGTCAGGGTTCACATCTTTAATTCATCCCCACGCTCTTCCAGCTAGACCTAGGACAGCAAAATTCTGAAACAATTCTAAACCTCTAGGAGTGCCTCACAGTCCCACAGCCCTGGATTGGGATTCAGCAACTGGTTTAGCACAGTTTGGAGACAATAGAATGCCCTCCCACTTAGCTGTCTTCCTTCATTCTTCCTTGCATCCAATTCATTCTTTGATCACTACCAAAAGACTCAAAAAGGCAAATCTGTACTGTAAGATCCTTCCAAGGCTTGTGATTCCCTGAAGTTAATGCCGATGAGCCCTGAGCCAGTCCCTTCCTGCTGACACTGGAGCAGCCCTAACTGGGCAAGTTGTTCTCACTTGGGTCTGTCCTGGGGCAGGGGTTGTCAAGCTCCCCATATACACAACATTCCTAATTTTTTTTTTTTTTTTTGGTACCAGGGATTGAACTTGGGGGCACTCAACCACCAATCTCCAGCCCTATTTTGTATTTTATTTAGAGACAGGGTTTCACTGAGTTGCTTAGTGCCTCTCTTTTGCTGAAGCTGGCTTTGAACTCACGGTCCTCTTGCCTCAGCCCCCAGAGCCACTGGGATTACAGGTGTGCACCACCATGCCTAGCCAAATACACAGCATTCTAATACCACACAACTCTAATGCTAACACAAGCATAAGCAGATGTCACCTGACAGTGAATACAACTCTGATCATGGCTATCTTTCCCAGGGACAGACATTTTATGGTCTTCTGGCTGTAAAAGACCTACCCCCAGTTCTCCCTAAACCTCATAGCAAGAGCTTCCTGAGACTTTTTAACAGATAGGCTTTCCTACCTAGTAAACTTTTTTACTCAGGGCTTAATATTTGATTTATATAACCTCAATTTTACTTAATAACTGAAAATTGATTGAAATGGCTTAAAAGGTGCTCACAATCCTGCCTCCATCTCTCCTCCAATCCCAATTCTAAAAACTCTCCCCAGCTCTTCTGATGTTCTCTAGCAGAAAACTTCTTTCAGTTCATAGAGCTAATACAATCTTTTGCTTTTCATAAATCTTCACAGATGACATTTGCTCAGTCTAAAACACTCTTGCTACTCTTCCCTATTTTCCCCCAGTTTGGGGGTTAAATTGCCATTTCCTCAGGGCTACTTCCCCAGATCCTGGGCCAGCTCAGCTTTCCTGCTAAATGTTCCCACAGTACCCTGTACAATCATGAGTACAATTCAGAAAGACCACTACTGTGGGTCCATACTTGAAAATGCACCCAAACACAGGCACTAAGGACAGTGAAAATCATATACTCTTTCCAAACTCTCCAGCCTGCCTCAAACTGGAGTGAAAAAAAGTTACACATCCAATTTTTGTGTTTTTACAGCTACCTTTGCAACTAATGGCAGTTGGATGACCTAGTTGACTACCAAACGAATAGGATGAGCTACTTCTGGGAAAGCTAGATCTTCCCATACTTTCCAGCTTCCTTCTCTGGATATAGATGTACTGACTGAATTCACACAGACATCGTCCAAACATGAAGTGGCACACTCGTGTGACATTAAATATTCCAACAGCTCTGACCATTGACTTCTATATTTTCTATTTTATGAAATAATTAATCACCTTTATGAAACCAAAGTTAGCGAGCTATCCTGTGACTTGGCAAAAGAAAACATTCCATACTAATACATGACCTCACACATCTGGGAACATGTAGGGAATAGCCCCCAAAAGGACAGGAATTTGAATTTGGGAGTCCCACGATTCTACTTGGGTGAATGCAATTTCTCTTTGTTTTCTCTTCATCTCAGTTCAGAACAACTCCTGTAGGACCAAAGATGACATCCATATAGATAACAGAGTAAGGGAGGATAAATTTGGGTTTTGCATTCAAAAAACTGTGCTATGACTATTCTACATGTCCCCCTCGCTACCTCACCTCAAAGGGTTCAAGAGACCACAGTGGAGAGCAGAGTTGGCCCTAGTAGTATGCACTACTTGCTTAGAGTGTCACTGCCTTTGTGTGATGAAACCAAATGAAGGTGCTGAGTGGTTTAAAATTTGAAGAATAATCCTTTTTGAGTCTCTTATAATTGCTATAAATCATACATTTCCTGTAATTAATAGCACTCAGGAATAATTGGTGACAGCAATTTTTGCAGGATCAGCTTTCAGTGAATGAAGTAACACCCCATGTATCCCATAGATTTTAGAATTTGTTTGTCCACAGACAACTGCACATCCACTTCTCCCACCCGGAGAGATTCAGCTTCTCAGTCTTTGTGCTTCTTGTGCCAAAATTTGTTGTCATCTAAATCAACAATTCTAGACAAATAATAGCCCCAATCACTTTTCCATTAACTGCTAGAATTTGGCAGGTGCCCCAGAAATATCCTGGGACGTTCAATCAAAATTTAAAATCACAAGGGTCACATGAAGGCAACTCTGGCTTTGCCCTTCTCTGCCCCACATATCTGATTATACTATTCATCAAGTCCAACAACGAGAAATAACAAACTGGCCAATGCATCTTGTATGTAGGCACACTGCACTAGTCTATTCTAGGCTCCAATGCTGAGTGCAAAGGTCTATGCACATTCGTCATTTTCCTGAATTCTTCCTCATCACTTCAGTGCAGAATGAGGGGAATGGATACAATCCCTAAGCTTTAAATGTTATGTCATTAGTTGACTTCCCTTTAACTCATTAGGTTCCAAGTTTTCAATTCTGTGAATATTTTAATAAAATTGACACAGGTGCATTAAAATAGTTTGGAAATCATAATCTAGAGCTTTTTGTATTGTCAGTATTGAGTAATATTAATTACCTAATATCATTAATATTTATTAATGAATATTGACTAATATTATTATATAATTATATTATATACTTGTAATATATGTTATATACTATATTTAAGTTCTATGTGTGTTCCACATTGGTGATGATGAGACAAAATAGGTTAATAAAATTTCATGAGTGCTAGACTTCAAATAACATTCTTTTCTAGTCTTCTCAAAAAAAAAAAGTAGAACAATGATTACTAGCGATTGGGAAGTCTGGGGAGGAGGGTAGTTAAGAACCAAATAAGGCCAGTTTGACTAGTGCAAACCTCTATGCCTTTATTGAAATTTCACACTTAACCCCAAGAATATGCACAACTTATGTTAATTAAAAAAAAATAAAATAAAATCCAAAAACATTTTTAATATGTCCAAGGAAATTTAATTCAGTTATTATTCAGCAACTTGAAGAAAACACGCTTTTTAGTCATGAGGGAGAAAACAATCTTCCAGATTAGAGTTTTATCTGTAATCTCCTTTTACTCCTGAGAACCACAGACTGTTCTAAATTGAAGCCCTTGGACTTGGGCTTCAGGTTAGCCTTTAACTTCCTATACTTGCTTTCAGAACAGGAAGGGTCTAGATTGCCAGATGGTTAGCACCTGCCTGCTGGCCACATTATTGAATTAGCACTATTAAAAGTTTGAAACTTGTTCTAGTTGGTGCCAACACCGTACCAATGCCTCCCCGGCTAGATGAGCAACTCTGGCATTATCTCCTTGCTGATCTGCAGGATCCCTTTGGGAAATTCCAATCTAATCACATAACACAGTATCAAGCCATTGAGGCCCAACATTTCCAATCTCTATGAAGAAAGGTGCTGAGATGCCTCTTATGTAATAAACACTGGGTCTCTTAAGAACACTCTCTATAACCATTAAGTTTCGAAGGTCTGGTATTTTCCTAGCCACCATGAAAGGACATAAGTACAGCAAACTGGCCCAGCCCTATTATATCAGCTCTAGGAGAAAACTCAGCTCTTGGATACCAGAGTCATTTTCCATTTGTTCTCTCTGACTCCTGCCTTCTAAAATATAAGGCCTAACACTATGGTTTGAGTGTGTCTCTCAAAGTTCGTGTGTTGGATGTTTCCATCTTGTATCATTATTCATTTTAATGGACTTCCTTTAACATTTTAATAGTGCAGGTCTGCAGGCAAATTCTCTCAGCTTCTGTTTGCCTCAAGAAGTCTATTTTATCTTAATTTTTTTAAAGAGAATGAGAGAGAGAGAGAGAGAGAGAGAGAGAGAATTTTAATATTTATTTTTTAGTTATCGGCGGACACAACATCTTTGTTTGTATGTGGTGCTGAGGATCGAACCCAGGCCACACGCATGCCAGGCAAGCACGCTACCGCTTGAGCCATATCCCCAGCCCCATATTTTATCTTCATTTTTGTACAATATTTTTGCTAAAGAATAAAAGGCTGATGCTTATTTTTCCTTTCATGAGTTTAAAGATTGTTCCATTATCTTCTAGCTTGCATAGGTTCTGATAAGAAGTTATGAAAGCAAAAGAAAATCATATTAATTATAAAGAGCTTTACTGCAGTCCTGGCCAAAATCTTGATTTCCGTGTTGTGAGATCCCTGAGCCAGAGGGCCTCACTCTAAACTAGACTGAAAACCTGACCACTTAAAAAAAATGAGGTAATAAATGGGAAACATAACCCCCACTAAGTTCCACAGTAATTTGTGATGCAACAATAGATATATATAATCCAGAGAATAACCCAAAAACTTTCACACAAAGAAAATTAACTATGGGGCTGGGGATGTGGCTCAAGTGGTAGCGTGCTTGCCTGGCATGCATGCGGCCCGGGTTCGATCCTCAGCACCACATACAAACAAAGATGTTGTGTCCGCCGAAAACTAAAAAAATAAAATATTAAAATTCTCTCTCTCTCTCTCTCTCTCTCTCTCTCTCTTTAAAAAAAAAGAAAATTAACTATGGATAAAGCATCAGAAAGAAAACATTGGATTTCTCAATAGCTCTTCTTAAAACTGGAGGGAAATTAATTTCAATATACAATTTTGACCCACCAAATTCATCAAATATCAGAATAAAATTCATTATCAGATATGCAGGGGTTAAAATAAGACATATCCAATGCACCCCTTTTCAGTAAACTACTGAAAGATGTGCTTCACCAAAACAAAAACAAATAAATAAATAAACAAAATGGGAGGAAGAAGTGGAATTCAGGAAAAAGTAGATCTAAACCAAGAAATAAATTAAGAGAACTCAAGAAATATAATAAAGAAAAGCCCCAAGAGGGTAGCTATGTGTTTGGCTAGAATACCAATCTACTTTGAAATAGAGGAACTACAGAGGTGTAGAAATAGAAGGTAAATACTCAAATACAGAGCTAAGAAAATGGAAAATAGTTAGCTATGGGCAGTAAGAACTAGTTAGGAAGGGAGATGGTGGTTAGCAAGGTGGCACATACCTCATTAACCTGTGGGGAAAGTCCATCTCAATCACTGTCAGGACTTCACTATGCCCACCATCTCTCCAAAGGTATTTTGTTATTGTTGTTTTTAGTGGATCACAGACCTTCTCTGTCCATAAGCCCTAGCTTTACGCAGAATTAATTCTAAGAATTCAAACACAGTTGAAAAGTAAGTATCCATCTCTCTTTTACAAAGTCTTTGTTCTGCGTTCTCCTTCATTCACTTCACTCTCAGGCAAACTCTGTCCCAAAAGCACTGTTTTTTCATTACCCTAGAAAACCTCCTGCAATTGAGAAACACTGAGCCAATCATTATGGCTAAAGAAAGAGAACATAATGATAAGCAAGTCTTGGAGACCCTAATAAACATGAAGATGTTCCTAACCTCTGGAACTGACAGAGAAGTTTATGTCCAAAATGACTGATTTTCACCAACACCCTGGTGGACCAGATAGGTCCATGAAGGAGCCTGTGATAGTTTTTCCATTCTAAAAATGACATAAGAATTAGTTCATTATGGTCCTGAGATGAAAGAAAACAGGAGAGGAGAAGGGAAAGGGAGAGAGACGGAGGGAGAAAGTGTCTGAATGAGCAGAGAGCACATTTTGGAAGGGACGGTTACTAGGTCATGCAAAACAGGAGTCTTTGAAATTCTTTACCTCA
Organism: Marmota marmota marmota; assembly: GCF_001458135.2. Taxonomy (NCBI): domain Eukaryota; kingdom Metazoa; phylum Chordata; class Mammalia; order Rodentia; family Sciuridae; genus Marmota; species Marmota marmota. Next base: position 8,671,896 of record NW_026000093.1, on the reverse strand, counting down.
ACCCAAACTGTAAACATGAAATATAATGTGAGACATAGAGGACTGAAAGTCACTGCTGCTGAATTTAGGAATGAGATACACTAGAGTAGCCTACACCTCCACTCACTCCATTGCCCAGGTCATTGCCAGAGATCAGTCCCCAGGTGAGTGTAGACAACATTTGATGCCCATTACCCAGTCTTCAATTTCCATTTGAGAAATTAATTCTCCACAAATATTCAGAGTCTGGTTGAAATGTCCAAGTGCCTGCCTCCCACCAAGGAATACAGTCAGGGAGTCAGAAAGTGAACAGAGCTGGCCTGGAGACTGATCTGTTCTGAGACTAAAGAAATGACTGAGGGACATTCAGTCCAGTGGTGGCATCTTGACCATACTAATCTACTGGGACTGTTACAGTGGTTTCTGCTCTGTAGTTTTCTAGATGGGTCTCAGTCCTTGCCCACTTCTAGACATGGCTCTTCAGTTTCCTACTGAGTCTATGATGCTGCAAAATCTTTCCAATGAATTTCTCTTTGCTTAAGGTTGCTTAGGGTTCTTTTCAACTCTGTCATGGGAACCTAGGAACCTTAAGTCATATAGTGGTTAACTATGTATTAGAGGATTTTAAATGGTAATGCTCCTTCCATTGATGTTGTGCCTGACTTTGTTTCCGTATTGACAGAATATACTAAATCCCTGCCTAGTTTTTGTAAACTTTGATGAAATCAGGCCAATGCAATCTTCTCTCTCCTTGTTGGTATCATCAACAATCAGTAATAATTTGAAGTATACACTTCCCGGCTTTATATCATAATGTAGTGCAGTGAAATTTAAACTGATGGCCTAAACTAGATCCAAATATTATAATCACCCATTACATTGATAAAATATCCATTGGGGGAGGATAAAAACATGCAGACAAGGTGGAAGCTAATTACACAAAAAACAACTGAAAGAACAGAGACTTATAAGTTGAAAGTAGAGGGACAATACAACCTAAAGCCCAAAGTCTTTCAACATGGTGACTTATAAGTAATTTCATATCTTATAGCAGGTATCACTGTCCCTTGTCTCTTTTTGATGCTGGCTGTTATTCAAAACTGGAATCGCCATTCTACTTTTGCTGGATCAACAAGCTGGTTGTTATGATAACAATATTTATTCTTTTTGGTGGAAAAATGACACAAGTTATAGAATGTCTATTATTTCCTATGGAACCATGGAAGCAAATTACTATATAGCTCTCCCACACTTGGGTTGGGCTGCAAGTGGGGACCAGAAAGAACTCAAGTTATTAGTGACATCTGATCATATACCAAATACTAGTGGTGGCAAAAGCTGGATTAGGTGGAATTGCATTCAATTGTGGAAGGAATCAATCTACTCTTATTTAGCTATTGGTATATCACTTTTAAAAACCCGTCAATGTTTCAGTCAGCTTTTTATCATCATGAACAAAATACATGACAAGAGTAACAAAGAAAAGGAAATAGTTATTTTGGCTCAGTTTTAGAGGTCTCAGTCCAAAGTCATGACACTCCACTGCTCTGGGCTTGAGTAAAGCAGATCGTGCCTGTGGAAGGGCATGGCAGAGGAAAGCTGCTCAGCACAGGGTGGCCAGGAACCAGAGAAAAGGAGAAAAAAAGGTAGCCAGGAACAGATACATTCCTCAGGACCACACCATCAATGACGAACTACCTTCAGCCATGCCCCCGTTGCCTACAGTTATCATCCAGTAGCCCATTAATCTACCAATGGTTAATCCAGAAAACGGATTAAGTCACTGATAAGATCAGGGCCCCCGTCATTGCTTAAATCCCAACCTCTGAGCTTTGCTGCATTTGGGGATCATGTTTTCAATGTGTGAACTTTTGAGGAGACATTCCAGATCCAAACTACAACAGTTAATAATAATTAGAATATATAAACCACAAATAGCTGACTATTGTCGCGAACCATAACAGTATATGACAGAGTCTTAATGTAAATGTGTGTGTGAGCTCTGTGCATTGGAGCTATAAGAGGGGACAGGTCTGGCATTGCACGCTGATGGGCTGTGCGATGTAAGTGTGCCTTTCCTCTAGCTCTGCCTGTGATCCCACACAGCACCTGAGAGGATGTGACTTGCCAAGATGTCGATCAATCTGCTGACCACAAGACATCACCAAGCAAGACTCCACATTTGAAATCTTATCCCTGTCTTATTTGGTGAGGAACATTCTATTGAATCTCCTTGGTGGGTCCCTCCTATAAAAATAAAGAGATTCCAGGTGCATGCTTTCTTTCCCAGTTGACCCTTAAGGTCGCAGAGCCATTCTACCCTCGATCTGAGAAATTCATGTCTGTGTGTTGCATGATTTCTTCAACGTTTTCTTATCTTAATATTGCAGCCAGCTCTTTTGTTTTTTTTCCTTTTTTAATATTTATTTTTAGTTATAGGTGGACACAATATCTTTATTTTTATTTTTATGTGGTGCTAAGGATCGAACCCAGTCTCACCACATGCTGGGCAAGTGCTCTTCCTCTGAGCCTCAATCCCAGCCTGCAGCCAGCTCTTTTGAACCCAGCTCATCTCGTCAGTGTGGGCAGCTGGCAAGAGACTATTCTATAGTAGCTTAAAATTACATCATAGTAATCTAGTAAGTACAAAAGCCTAACTCAAATGTTTCTGTGAATAAGAGGGAAATGTGTAGCAAAATGTGTACTGGTATTCTCGGTTGAGACTCAAAGATATCGTTTCATGAAGAGTCCATTCATCCCTCTCAGAAGTGTCCACAGCCCCACTATGACACAGGTTCCTTTTCCCACACTCTGCATTGCTTTACAGGAAACCCCTGCACAGAGAAAAGTCATTCTCAGAAGTGATCTGGATATCCTAGTAAATGGGTTGCTAAAGTTACTAAGTTTCTCATGTTTGGTCTTATTTGTCTTACAAACACAATATTAATAGACAAAACAAAACTTGAAGACCCTAAGAAGATAGGAGAGTTAAATGACGGTGACTATAAACCTTTCCATTTCTTCTTCTTGTATGCAGATCATTAGTACAATCACACATGGCATAACGATGGGAACAGCTTCTGATATATGCATCATTCCATCCTTGTGTAAAGATCAGAGAATGCACTTAGGCAAACCTAAATGGTAGAGATCGATCCTGAAACACAGCTTCTTGATGTCATCAAGAGACACAATATGAGATGGATGAGGCTGCTGTCAGCTAACATGGCATACATAAAACATCACAGTAAACTCTTCTTTTATAAATAGGAGACTAATCTAAAATAATAATAAAAATGATAACAGCAAGTACATAAACCAGTGACATAGTCATTTATTATCAAGTATTATGTGCTGTACATAATTGTATGTGCTATACTTTTACATAACTGGCAGTACAGTAGATTTGCTTATACCAGCGTTGTTTACCATAAACATATGAGTAATTCATTGCATTACAATGTCACTAGAGGGGCTGGTGTTGTGGCTCAGCGGTAGAGAGCTTGCCTAGCCCTGGGCTCAATCCTCAGCACCACATAAAAATAAGTAAATAAAATAAAGGTATTGTGTCCAACTACACTCTCTCTCTCTCTCTCTCTCTCTATATATATATATATATATATATATATATATATATATTTAAATAATATACATATATTTAAAGATGTTACTAGACAACAGGAATTTTTCAGCTGCATTATAACCTTATGGAACCACCATTGTATATAAAGTCTGTCATTACCCAAAATGCCACTTTTGCATTGCACAACAGTATATGACAAAGTCTTAATGTAAAGTTTGAAACTCTGATCTTTATCTCCACCAGAATTTGGAGTGACATGAAACCTGAGTTCAGTCAAGAGGCTACAGAATGAGTCTCTTGACCTTTGTTAGTCTCTTGTCTTCCTTTTGGTTTCCCTTCCTCACTTGCCTTTTGCTCTTCTGATTGCTATGTTTAGGCTCAACTCTATTTAGTTCAGAAGGCTCTGATCTCAAGTAAATTATATCTTTTTTGTATAGCCTCAGTTTCACACCCCCCATTATATTATTCCTATAACATCCAATAAAAGATTTAATATTCCAAGTTCCTCCCTGGGCTAGACTGTCTAACATAAACACTTCGCTGTCTGTAGGTCAGGAGGGCATTTTCAGCCTTCCACAATTTGTGCTGGACCATCATAGTGAATGGTCTGTAAAATCTGCTCTAGGTATACTAGGGTGACACCAAATTTAATTTGCCATTTACAGATCCTGAACTATGATAATCTGAAACAGCTAAAGGAAATCACCATGCTAACCAGGTTAATTGGTGGTATAGATAGAAAGATAAAGTTCTGACACAAAGTGCCAAGAAAGTGACCAAAACCTCATGGAAAATGTTGAGATGAACACTGGGGAGACACCCTCCAAAAGGTGTCTCTCCATCTCCTGCTCAAGCATGAATAACAAAAATGGTTCAGCCTCCCCACCTCAGTAAGAGCTCAAGATGTAGTAACTAGGTTCTTCCTCCTTTGTCCTCAGGGTCACCTAAACTTGCCTTGTGTGGAATCCTAACAAGTTTCCTGGTGTTCCCCTTGCAAAGATACCAGCTAGGGATGCCAGGAGGTTCACTGGAAAGTGCCTCTTAATCTCATATAAGATTAAGCCTCAAAGCACTTACACTAAAATCCTCACGCCATTAAGAAGGCACACCCTAAAAATAATTAGAATACTTCCTGTCTAGTTTAGGCAGAATATTTGACTATTTTAAAATAGATGAAGATTAGTTAATCTCTCCTCAGATAAATCTAGATTACAGGCTCCAAATAAGAAAGAAATTGTATTTAAAAAAAAAACTCTGTTAAAGAAGCAGATTAAATTTTACACACACACACACACACACACACACACACATATGAAAAAGTTATACAGAGAGAGGAATATTAAAGATTTTAGCACTGGATTATGATAAAAATCAACTGAGAGCACCATTTTAGTTTTTAAATTGTAAGCTTAGTATTATATGATAATATAAAGTTAGGAAAATGCTACATATAATAAAGAAAACTTAAAAAGATAAAATAATAAATTTTAGGGCTGGGATTGTGGCTCAGTGGTGGAGTGCTCACCTAGCACCTGTGAGGTCCTAGGTTCGATCCTCAGCACCACATAAAAATAAATAAAATAAAGATATTGTGTCCATCTACAACTAAAAAAATTTTTTAATAATAATAAATTTTAATGTCTTTAATGCCATTTAATATTTACTAAATTAAACTTTAAGGAAACATGGAACTATTCAGGACCTAATATTACCAGAAATGGAACAGTAAAAGACAATTGGTTGCCCATCCAGAAATTGTACATATGAATCTTAAACATAATATTACACTTGATAAATATATATGGATCAGATGATGGCTAAATGAAATTTTCATACAGAACGTGGGAAGTTCATTTGCTTGGTTTTCCTTTCACCTTTCATATTATAAGGATGGCTCTGACAATAGTTATCTATCATCCTCCAGGGACTGAGTATCACAAAACTTAAAAATCTCTTGGCTGAAAACCACCACCTTCTTTTTTTTTTTTAAATTGTTGCCTAATTTTTTAAACTGATTTTTTAACATAAATGACAGTGGAATGCATTACAATTCTTGTTATACATAGAGCACAATTTTTCATATCTCTGGTTGTGTATGAAGTATGTTCACACCAATTCGTGTCTTCATACATGTACTTTGGATAATGATGTCCATCACATTCCTCCATCCTTGCTAACCTGCTGCCCCCTCCGTTTCCCTCCCACCCCTCTGCCCTATCTAGAGTTTCTCTATTCCTCCCATGCTCCCTCCTACCCCACTATGAGTCAGTCACTTTATATCAAAGAAAACATTCAGCATTTGGGTTCTTTTGAGATTGGCTAACTTCACTTAGCATTATCTTCTCCAATGCTATCCATTTACCTGCAGATGTCATAATTTTATTCTCTTTTATTGCTGAGTAATATTCCATTGTGTATATATGCCACATTTTTTTATCCATTTATCTACTGAAGGGCATCTAGGTTGGTTCCACAGTTTAGCTATTGTGAATTGTGCTGCTATGAACATTGATGTGGCTGTGTCCCTGTAGTATGCTGTTTTGAAGTCCTTTGGGTATAGACTGAGAAGAGGGTCAGCTGGGTCAAATGGTGGTTCCATTCCCAGTTTTCCAAGGAATCTCCATACTGCTTTCCATACTGGCTGCACCAATTTGCAGTCCCACCAGCAATGTGTGAGTGTGCCTTTTTCCCCACATCCTCATCAACATTTATTGTTGTCTGTCTTCATAATAGCTGCCATTCTGAATGGAGTGAGATGATAGAGTAATTTTGATTTGTATTTCCCTAATTGAGAGAGATGATGAACATTTTCTCATATATTTTTTGATTGATTGTATATCCTCTTCTGAGAAGTGTCTGTTCAGGTCCTTGGCCCATTTATTGATTGGGTTATTTGTTTTCTTTTTTTTTTATTTTGGTGTTTAGCTTTTTGAGTTCTTTATATACCCTAGAGATTAGTTATGTATCTGATGTGTGAGGGGTAAAAATTTGCTTCCAAGATGTAGGCTCTCTATTTACCTCGCTGATTGTTTCTTTTGCTGAGAAAAAGTTTTAGTTTGATTCCATCCCATTTATTGACTCTTGGTTTTAATTCTTGTGCTATGGGAGTCTTATTAAGGAAGTTGGGGCCTAATCCCACATGATGGAGATTAGGGCCTACTTTTTCTTCTATTATACACAGAGTCTCTGGTTTAATTCCTAGGTCCTTGATCCACTTTAAGTTGAGTTTGGGGCATGGTGAGAGATAGGGGTTTAATTTCATTTTGTTGCATATGGATTTCCAGTTTTCCAGCAGCATTTGTTGAAAAGGCTATCTTGAAAACCACTACCTTCTAGGAAAACTGCCCGCTGTTATATTGATAACTTCCCAGTCCTTGAAACCAATTAATTATATGTTATATAGTAATACAGTCTTACAGAATGCATTATTAGGAATGACTCTACAAAAAAAAAAGTAATTTGACTACACGTTCCTAGTGGCATGCAGTGTAAAAATAAAAATAACTGTAGAAAACCTTAAACCTTAATTAATAATTTTGTGAGATAACAAAACAAGTTATTATATTAATTTGAAATAAATATTTTATGTCTAAGAGAAAGCAGGAGGGAAAATGGTTTCTAATTCTGCTTGCTAAAATGAGGTAGGAACAAAGGCTTTAAGAAAACAAATCTAGGGGCTGGGATTGTGGCTCAGTGGCAGAGCACTCGCCTCACATGTATGAGGCATTGGGTTCAATCCTCAGCAACACATAAAAGGTATTGTGTCCATTTATAACTAAAAAGGGGGGGAAAAATCTAATGTTTAAATTTAATGCTCAGATCATGGTTTCTACTGTCTTCTCTTCAGAATATCCTGGATAAATGCTCAGTTCTATGAGCTGTTATGAGCCCGGGACAGTTTGCTGTACCAAAATACAAAAAAAAAATTCAGATCAATGGGACTGTGTATCAAAAGAACACAGCAAGGTGGTACACACCTGTAATCCCAGTTACTCAGGAGGCTAAGGTAGTAGGATCCCAAGTTCAAGGACAGCCTCAGCAATTTAGCAAGATCCTGTCTCAAAAAAATAAAATAAAAAAGACTTGAAATGTAGTTCAGGGGGTTCAATCCCCAATATCACCAAAAACAAACAAAAGAATACAACAGGGTACACCCACTGGCCAAAGTATAACTCTGAGCAATAAAAAATAATTACTGTAGTTGATTAGATCACATTGAATCTATAAAAAGTCATGAGTCCAACCATGATACATAGACTCAATGATACACAGGACAAAAATGTTCATAAACATGAGTAAAGATGATGAATAGATTACATTATTTTAATACTTTAATCAAATATGCCATTATTTTGACTTATTTACTATCATTAAAAAAATACAGAATTTAATACATATTAAATAAGTTAGCACTTTCTTGCTTAAGGGAGAATGCCAATATAATGATCCCATAAATTGTGACCAGTCATTCAAGACAACAAATTTTAATCAAGTACATTTGCAAACACCCATGAACATGTTATGATCAAGCATATGAGAAAACTGCAAGATATCTTAAATTCGAAGGTCTCTAAAACCAGTTTGAAAGACATTTATTTGAATGTCTTAAAATCCTCTCAAGTTAAAAGGTATTTAGAGAAGTAAAATTATATATCTTTCTATATATATGCAAAATCCAAGTGATCAATCCACATGGCAGCAACCAACCTCCCTGAGCAGCCAGAATTAGGTAGCATGCACAGATTACGTCCTGGGACACGTTTCATGCAATCCACAGTCCCACAAAACTTGGATCTGTGTGACATGTTATGTTGATCACAGAAAACTTTAGTAACTTTGCAAGCACTTTACTGACAGGGAAACAGATCTATGTTGTATCGGTAAGTATAAAATTCAAATTTCCAAGTAATATCAATAAATAGAAAGATACTTTAAAAGAGAGAGAGATGTTTTTCAAGTTTGACTCTATAATCTTTGTATTGGAATTTTTAGTATAAATATGTATTCACCTACATTTGGATCTTTTAGTTCTAAAAAAGGCAAGAGAGAATTCACCTTGATTCATGTTTGCAAACAGTAATGCCACAGATCAACAGTCGCTGCACTATAAGAACGCCTTCAAATTTCACCATCCTGAAATTGGGCTGTAACCTGAGATCACTGAAGCAGTCCCCGCCGTGGTGACGCGGGATTCATGCAATGCGCTTGCGCAAACATGGTCGTAGCCAGTTGCGTCCCTGCGGTCATCAGTGGGGTGTTGGAACGCCTGTTGAGTTTCATAGCCTTTTAAAAATGTCTTCCAAAAGATTACGTGATGACTCTGAATTGCAATGAAAAGTCACTGTGTACGCAGAAGGGAAGCTGGGCGCACCTTTGGTGGTCTTTGAAGGGCACGACGGCCTCATCCACAAGCTTGCTGCGCCCTGGGACCCGGGAATGCGCTGGCGAGGAGACCCACAAACCCCACAGCAGCCAGGGCCTTCCGGAGCCGAGCGCAGCGCAGGGGAGGCAGCGACCTCGGCTGGTCCAGCTGCCTGAACCCAAACAGCTCAACTTCCAGGTGCTTGGGAATCAAGGAAGGAAAAGCTACCTCCTCCGTTTCTGCGCCACAAGGGCAGGAGCTCCAGGAACCCCGAGAACGGGAGCAAGTCTCCGCTGAGCTCGGAGCAAGTTCCCCCGCTTTCCCCCCAAAGAGGACTCTCTCCAACAATCAGTGTTTCCTCGGTTTCTTTGATTAAAATCCAAATAAGTGAGATATCAGTTATGGTATCTGTTGTCACGTCTTTTGCCGGATACTGAAGAATGTTAATAAAGGAGGAGAAAAATGTAGTCTTAAAGCTAAGAGGCTCATCAGGAGGTGCAAAATGCCTCTTTACTCTTTTCTCCTTTGCTTTTTTACAATTCTAGGTGTTGTTTTAGAATCGATCCGGTTACCACCACAAATTTTGCTTCTTGTCTTTGGGGATCACAAAGGTTTACAGCATTTGATCAGATTAGTGTTAAACCTCCACACTTTTATACATACCAACCATGTCTTTTGATACATACCAAAGTGCCATTATGTCTTTAATTCCAAAATACAAGAGCAGAAAATACTCAAAACTTTAACTTATAAAAATATAAATTGCTTCAACCCCCTTAGGACACTTTTCAACTAATAGCATCTCACAAGTCAATGTTTCCTATGGGTATAAACATAAGGATTTTTATGAATTTCGTAATTAACATTTAGGTGTTTCCTAATATAAATCTGAACCTTGGTAGAATTTGAAGCTGTTTATCTTCCCAACAATGCTAAGGTGGGCATGTTTTCTTCATTTTGCAAGTGAGGAAACTAAGGCAGGGGGATGGTAAGAAGCCTAGGCCATCTGGCCCCAGAGCTTTTGCTCTTTACCACCATGCTAAGGCTTTATCCATTTCTAAGATCCAAAATATTGTATAACACGTGTATAATTGGTAACAAAACCAGGATTAAACATTAAATTTTAGTAAAAACTCACAGGGAAGAAAAAATAAAGGACGTAGATCCTGCTTTCAACTAATGAAGAAACGTTGCAACAGACTTATTACAAAAATATAAGCTTAATATGCTTTTTTTCGCTATTCATTATCATCAATTTGTATTTGGGATTTGGTGCAATTACAAAGAACTGCATTTTTACTAAAATATTCCCATTTACTTTTTTTTTTTTTTTTTTTTTTGAGATGAGAGTCACTACATTGTCCTGGCTGGGTGCTTTTTTTGGGGGGCAGGGCACAGTGCTGGGGATTGAACCCAGGGCCTTGGTGTTTGAGGCAAGCACTCTACCAACCAAGCTCTATCCCCAGGCTATTTTTGAACTTGAAGTCTCAAGTGATCTTCCTGCCTCAGCTTCCCAAGTAGCTAAAACTACAGATAATTGCTACCACACCAGCTAGTACTTTATTTTACATTTTTGGTGTTGTTAGTCTGGAGTTAGTCTGGACTGAACTCTCCAAGTTTTATTCCAAGATAATGTCTATTTTAATAAGTGTTATTATCCTAATTTCTTACATGAAAAGATTGAGGGTTAAACAAGTTTAAATATACATTAGGTGACACACTAAGCCACACAGCACAGAATAGAAATCCTCTTTTAGGATTATGTGTACTTCGAATAGCTTATAAAAATGGCTCTGAAATTTGTTAACTTACCTTCTCAGAACCAACTTCTGAAGCATATGGCTGTTATCATAAAAATGTGGTTATACATCACCTATGTGTAAGAAGGGAACTTTATCATTTAATTTGAAAAATGTAGGTCCTAACAATCGTGCGTGTGTACTATTTTAACAAACTGTGTAATACTGTTAACCCTTTAAACTTCCAAAGATATAGCATGAAAATTCATTTTTATCATAATAATCAGAAAGGAATAATTTATAGTTTGATGTCTGGACCCCGAATTTAATGTCAACATCTAGTTTATTACATTGTAAACAGACACCAGTGATTCTTTTTATTTCTTTGGATTTTTCTCCTACAATTGCTCCGTATTTGTTATGTGAAGCTCTGATCATCACTAACAATTATTTTTATTATTTTTTTCTCCCCCAACTCTACTTCAAAATTTCTGTAACTCATTTGCTTCGAAGTCTAGAATCTCCTTTGCAAGTCAGCTTACTGGGTGGGCTAAATTAAAGGAAAAGAAGGGTTGTTAGGAAGTCAGTGTGTGCTAAGAGGCCTTACTGATTTGCTGTATAAACTGGAGGGAGTATCGGAGAATTCTCTTTTCCCTTGATGAATTGAGGTAGTGTATATTTTGACCTGTATCAGTAGTTCTGTTAGGATTAATTACTTCAAGCTTGCAATTTTTTAATTCATATGAATGTTGCACCTAATTATCCTGGTAAGTGGTTCAACAAATATCTGCTGTTTTTATTTCAACTCTTGGAGCCAATAACTTCTGGAAGCGATTGAATGCAGCTGGAGAATAACACTAATGATCATTATAGCCTGCAAAATGTGCAACAATCTCATTGTAATTTTGTCCAAAGACTGATAAGTTTCATCAGATCAGAGTTGAAAAAAAGCCCATTTTATTATGATTAAAGAAATTTTGTAAAAGAAAGGTGAGTTTGGGGGGCAGCTCAGTGCTATTTATCTGGTGAGAGGTTACTTTGAAAAGAATTCACTTTAAGGGTGGAAGGGCAATTCTTTCATCTGAAAGGGATTATGGGGCTTCATTTGGATATTTCCCCCCATGTGATAAAAACCCTAGCTGAGTGATAGCGCAGACATAGCTCATTTGGAGAAAACAAGGAAGAGAAGAAAAGCGCTGAGGTGGAGGGAGGAGTAGTCACCTATGCTTCCAAACTCCTGCAGCTTTTCCTGGTCTTTTCATACTCTGTGGCATCTCAGGTCTCCTCTAGGAGTGTGCGATGCCCTCCCCTCTAGTTCTTCGACGCTACCTCCCTGGTAAGCTGTCCCCTTCCTTGGAATCTCGACCCTGCAGCAGCCCTTCTAAGTTCCCAGGGAAAGGGGGAAAGCTCTTCCTGGGAGTCACTCCTCCTCGGGCCCCAAGGCTGCCTCCCCGACTGGCCTGGTGCTCCATTGACTGGGAACAGGTGTGCTTGCTACAAAGGCTGGGAGCTGGAGGGTTTGGCTCCGTGTACAAGGCGACTTACCATGGTGTTCCTGTGGCTGTAAAGCAAGTGAACAAGTGCACCAAGAACCGACGAGCCTCCCAGCGAAGCTTCTGGGCTGAGCTCAACATTGCAAGGCTGCACCATGACAACATAGTTCAGGTTGTGGCTGCAAGTACCCGGACGCCTGCAGACTCCAATAGTCTAGGTACCATAATCATGGAGTTTGGGGGCAACATCACTTTACACCAAGTCATCTATGGTGCCACCAGCTACTCTGAGGAAGAGGCTGGGGAGTCCCACTGCTTAGATGGAGAGCAACTGAGTTTGAGGAAGTGTCTAAAGTATTCCCTAGATGTTGTGAATGGCCTGTGTTTCCTTCACTCTCAGAGCATTGTGCACTTGGACCTGAAGCCGGCAAACATTTTGATCAGTGAGCAGGATGTCTGTAAAATTGGTGACTTTGGTTGCTCTGAGAAGCTGGAAGATCTGCGGGGCTTCCAGGTTCCCCCTTATCACCTAGGAGGCACGTACACCCACAGAGCCCCAGAGCTCCTGAAAGGAGAGATGGTAACACCCAAAGCTGACATCTATTCTTTTGCTATCACTCTCTGGCAAATGACTACCAGGGAGGTGCCTTATTCTGGGGAGCGGCAGTACGTGCTCTATGCTGTGGTGGCGTATAATCTCCGCCCATCTCTTGAAGCAGCTGTCTTCATGGACTCTGTCCCTGGGCAGAGGCTTAAAAGCATCATCAAATGCTGCTGGAGGGCCAGTGCTTTGCAGAGGCCAAATGCAGAACTCCTCTCCGTGGACCTGAACTCTTTAAAAGCTGAAATGGGCTGACTCCAAACCTGTGTCAAGATAAGCTTTCCTCTTTGTTTCTATTTATTTTAAAAGTTGACATGTAGAAGAAAACATATAGGCAGGACAGATTTTTAGAAAATAAAGGTACTAGAAACTCTTTTAGTCTCTAGTGCTTTTTCTAAGACAAATAGAGCTACAAAGCTTGTCATTATTGTACTGTTATAACTAACCTTATTTCCTTTCTTTAGTTTATGCTTTGCTTTCCAGAGTCCAGGTGCTTACTTTGCCAGTTCCATAGCCTTGTACTTACTCAAATTTGTTCTTGACTAAAAAAAACACCAAAACAAAAAACAAAACAAAACAAAAAACAATTCGTCTCAAGCAGAATGCCATTGCAGAAATACCAAATTTTTTTTATGAATTTGGTATGTCCCTTCCTTATCACCTAAATTCATACTAGGAAGTTTACTTGTTCCCATACCAAATCAGTAAAAACTGTTTTAAAATGTTTTTTCTGTTCTCCCCTTAAAAAAAAAAAAGAAAAACTTTGTAATGACCTTAACACATAAATTAACAAATTGAAATTTTTTTTTTTTTTTTGGTACCAGGGATTGAACACAGAGTGCTTAACCACTGAATCCCATCCCCAGCCTTTTATATTTTGAGACAGGTTCTTGCTAAGTTGCTTAGGGCCTCAGTAAATTGCTGATGCTAGTCTTGAATTTGCAAATGTCCTGCCTCAGCCTTCCTGAGATTACAGGCATGTGCCACCATGCCCAGTGAGTAAATTTATTTTTAAAGGAATAATTTATAATATTTTAATTTGTACTTTGTCATGAACAGAAAAGTTTGGTAAAATATTGCTAACTTGTTTTTTTTTTTTTTAACCTGGAATTTGGGCTCAGAAGTAGATGACAAGGATGATCTGAGGAAAAAAAAAATTGTGATATCCCTAAGAAATAGTGAAGTTCAACATTTGACAGAACAAATAGGTAGAATCAGATTTTCAATGTAGAAGTCAAGATAATGGATGCTATACGTAGGATTTGGAGAAGGTGATTGGATCTTGTCCTGGGACAGCTTTGACAAACTTTCTTTTAGTGACAGCAGTGTTGGGGCATGGTACCAGGCCGGGCTGGTACAATGACTGGGAGAATTCATGGCAGGGGGTGAAATGGAGGAGGTACACAGACTGTGAAGGAAGAAAGGACAACAGAACTCTTCAAAAGAGGCAAGAGACAGAAATGGGTTTGGATGTTTGGCTTAGTTTAGTTATAGGATGCAGGAAGTATGTTTGTGGAAGAAAGCAGAGGAGACAAAGATAATAATAGAGTTCAAAAATCCATAGACGGCAGTAGCTATGGAAAGACTATAGTCCTGGAAAGAGGGCATTTCTTCCCATAGATGGGAGTTGAGGCAAATGGCCCAACTGCCACTATAGACAAATTTACAAGTAGGAAACAGGGAAGCTGGGGAAACTCACCACCGTATAGATTTGTTAATGGTAGGGGCTCTACAGAGGAAAATTACAGTTTAAAACTGTTCTGGGGAAGCAAAAGTGAGCTTTCTATGGCCAGGTAGTATGGACAGAATGCTGCTCACTCTTGAGCTTGAGTGAGACCGACAAATACTGTCACCAACGGATGATGGTTTATTTATCTTCTGATGTTTGACTTCATAATAGTGTGAAAGTGATAGGCACTTTGCAGTACTTTGAATTGAGATCTCCAGGGTGAGTGATCTGCAGTCTGATCACCTTTCCCTGTGCTGGGCAGCAGAAGCAGCAAGCTGCAGCTCTCAATCAGCTTCACAATCGTGAGGCAAATAATCAACACACTACAGTGTACTGTGTTGCCAGGTTCTCTGGATACAGGTATAGTTGTATTTGTGGGGTTTCACATCCATATACCTCATTAACAAACTGTCAGTGAGCTATATAAGGATAGCCTATTAAAGGTGGAAAAAAATGCAAAGTTATCTTTCAGACAGAATATGCGCACAGCTTAGGTTCAACCACCAATCTAAAATATTCAGGAAAAAAATGGCATCTGTACTAAACTTGTACAGTTTCCCTTGCCATTATTCCCTAAATAATACAGTATAACCATTACTCACACAGCAATTACAATGCATTAGGAATCAAAGAAAAGTACTCTATAGATGATTTAAGGTACATACAAAGACATACACATGTTATATGAAAATACTCCATTGTTTTATATAAGAGACTTGAGCATCCTCAGATACAGATTTTGATATTTTCAGGGGGTCCTGGAATAGATCCTGTGAAGATATTGAGGGATAACTGTATCGATAAATTCTGTGAACTATTCAACACTTTATTAAAAATAGACTTTACATTAATTTAGTTGATTTTTACCCAAATAAAAGGTAAAGAAAGTGTTCTGAGCATGTTTAAGGTAATCTAGGTTAAGCTATAATGTTTAATAGGATAAGTATAATAAAATGCATCTTCAAATGCAGTTGAACCCATAGCTTAGGTTTAAATAGCTTCCCTTTTCCTGGAAACCACACAATGTCAAGGTGAATAAGGGAGAGCAAAACTGTAACCCCCATAATCAAACTAGGAGACAAACTCCAGAACACACGCAGTGATGCAATCAGTGATGCCAAAGACGTGACTGAGCCCATAGGAAAAGGGCAGTGAGCAGTAGTAGAAGCTCATGGAGGACAGTGGGACCCAACAGTGACAGGTCCCAGAGAGCCCTGCCAAATGAAATACCCTAAAGAACAGGAGCCACTGAGAAGTGCAAAAGGTGAGGAAGAAACTCCTGAGAACAGAGCTGAGCTTCCAAGAGCTGGTAGAAAAAGGGGGAAGAAAAGGTGTGAAGGAGGATCCAGCCATGGCAGAGCTCAGAAAGGGAGAATAAAACTCAGCTGTTGAACATGAGAGGGTCACCCTGGTGGGAGGGGGCAGGAATACAAGAGAGGCTCAGAAGGTTCCTGAGCCCGGTTTGCTCCGGGAGAGAAAAAGTTGTGGCTTCAAGGAGAAACCCACAGAAATGCCATGTTTGAAAGGAAGGAGCAGATGAAGGAAGTCTTTGAGTTATAAGAAGACCACCCTGACAGGGGTAGAGAAAGCACATGGACTGCCCCCTCTGCGATAGCTAAGAGTTGAGGGCCATTATTCAAGACTGACACATGAAATCAGAAGTAAAAAAAAAAAAAAAAATTACCATATAAAGATAAATACTAAAAAATATAATTAAGACTGAGTTAAATTACAGTGGGGAAGAGACACAATCTGTCAATGATAGCATTTCTCCATTGCTCATAGCAAATAAATATTGTCTAGGATTAAGGAAATATATGGAAAATACAACAGATACCCAAAATTTAAAAAAAACCCACAAATAAAATAGAAATTTTACACAAATTAGAAAAGAAAAGTTTATTTACCTCAAAATTTTAGAACTCTTAAAACAACTATGTGTTGAAATGGTAACCAAAAGTTAGGAATTTTTGAGAACAAAAATAATGAAACACATATTATTATACATAGGATAAAAATAAAGGAGATGAAAATTCATAGTCCTAAGTAGTATTATGAATAAAAAAAAACAATAAATGAATAAGGCACATGCTTTGAAGTTAAGGAAAGGACCAAAAAATAAACTAAGGGAAATTTTAAAATCAGGAATTAAAGCAGACAATGATTTCAAATAATAAGTAAATGAATATTTTGTTGACTATCAACAAAACAGGGAAACTACTAGCTAACTTAAAATAACTAAATCACATATACATAAAATTAGACATAAAATATGATGGAAACAGGGATTGTCTTTATATTTTAGAAGAAAATTTGCATAACTATAGAAATAAATTTGAATACCTTGAAGAATATATAACTTTCTAGGAAATTACAGTTCACCAAAAGTAGCCCCAATGAAGATAGAAAGTAGAAACAGACCAATTTTAAAGAAGAAAACAGAGAGTTGTCTAATCTGTACCCCATAAAACACTAGAACCCAAGTTCCACTAGCTTCTACCAATAAAGACCAGGTCATCTTGATGCTATTCAAATTATTCTAAAAACCTCTTTTAAGAACAAGATTTATATCAAAGCCTGATAAAAGACTGCTTTTAAAAAAGAAAGCAGATCAATCTTTTATTTAAAACTATCAGTTTAGAATTGCTAAGTAAATATTAGCAAGCAGAATCATAGTCAACTTTTAAAAGCATGCACACAATATATTTAATTATATGGGTTTCTTCCAAGATGCAAGAATGGTTCACTATTAGAAAATCCATTAATCCACCACATTAATAGGTCAAAAAAGAGAAAAATAAAAATGTGATAAGGGGATATTTGATAAAAGAAACTAAAAAAGAAGAATCAATGGATACTCTATTAACCTGATTTAAAATACACATACACTTCAATAGCCACTATCTTATCAATGGATGTGTAACTGATGTGATTCTGCAATCTGTATACGGGGTAAAAATGGGAGTTCATAACCCACTTGAATCAAAGTGTGAAATATGATATATCAAGAACTATGTAATGTTTTGAACAACCAACAATAAAAATTAAAAAAAAATCACTAGAGACATACCACTATAGTCATGAACAATATAAGAATGTCCATTACTACTGCTATTGTTTAACATTTTCTTGGTTAATGATATTTTAAAAGATAAACTTGACTAAAAAAAATTGTAAAGAGAGTGAAAAAAATCTGTTTGCAGATTCTATTTTTAGGATGTATATTTGAAAAAAAAGTCAGAATTAATAGAAAAACTAAAATTGTAAGAAATTGCATACAATAGCAGGATAAAAAATTAACCTGCAGAAACAAACAAACTTTAATATGTATACAGAAACCAGGTAGAATTTATAAAAGAAGAGAATTTCTTTTATAACAGCAATAAAAAAGAAAAATTCTCTCTGACACAGCCATAGCCTATGTGGTTGAAGACACCATGGTCAGAGAGATAAATTCATAAACTCATATTTTTTAATAAAAACAGATGGATAGAGGGATATAGGTAGAGATGGAAATAGACATGAATGTATGTTCATATAAATGTTTCCTAGCTCCATTCTTCAACAGGGCCTAAAGTAACCACATTCTGGGTAGACTTAGCACAGATTTTAGTTTCTGAATTCTGATATTTTTTTAGTTTATGAATTCTTAATTATCCACAACAGAAAAAAAAACAGGGCTTCTTTGGAGAAATGACTGATTCCAGACAGTACAAAATGAACCTATAACATTTTATGTCTCCAAATAAAGAAATGTCTAGGAATGATAGTAATATATCAAAGGACATAGGATCTAGCTTGAGAGTCTTCCACTGGCCAAACTTGAGATAACTGGAGTATTAAAACTATTAAAGAGCTATGTATAGTGTTGCACACCTGTAATACCAGTGACTTGGGAGGCTGAGGCAGGAGGATCACATTCAAAGCCAGCCTCACCAATTTAGCGTGGCCCTAAGCAACTAAGGGAGAACTTGTCTCTAAATAAAATATAAAAAAGGCTGGGGCTGTAGCTCTGTGATAGAGCACTTGCCTAGCATGTGTGAGGAACTGTTTCGATGGCAAAAGGTGCGACTTATGCAGTTGAGGGGGAGAAATAAAGAATGTCCATGCACTTCTGCCTTTGTCAATGTTTTATTCACTCAAATCACTCAATACACTTTTACTCTATAGGTTCTTAATAAGAAAATGACAATCCTTAATGCTAGGCATTGCAATAGACGTAATCAATTCACAGCAAACAATTCTAGACTAATTCTGAGCACTGCAAACACACTTAATCATGACAGGCTCATGACAGACATTCCCTCTGCATGCTAAGTTCAAGTGTCGGATCAAAAGTCTCAAGCCTTAGGCTATAAGTCCAGCAGATGCACACTCACTCAGATAGCAGTGATCAGGTCAGGAACCAAGGCAGGCTTCTCCTAGGGAGGAGCTGACAGCGGGTTGAGGAGAGGGTTTTAGGGAGAAGTTGTGGCTCTCACCAGGGTCAAGATGTGGCTGTAGAGTTTGAGGGTGATGAGGAAAATGCAGAGGATCAGCAAACAATGAAAAGTGTTGGGATGTCAGTCCAGGTCCACATCGGGCTCTCTGCATAAAGGCATTATTGTCAGCTGCCTGAATGTCTGATCATTTGCTCCATTATTTATACCAAATTTTGGGGCTTTTGACCCCCCCTTTCAATCCTTATCAGCTGCCACCAGATCTGTCAGTGACATCATTTACCCTAGGGTTAAAACGTCTGGTCTGGTGATCCCAACCTGATCTTTTCGCCTTTCCCCTTATTGGGGCAAGGAGGGCCATGCTGGAGGGCTCTGATAGGCATGCCTGGTGAGACTGCAGGTTTCAAACTGGAGTTTTTAAAATGGAGTTGCTTAGGCTCAGGCCTAAGGCCATCCTTACAGGCACAAGGTTCAATTCTCATCACCATATAAAAATAAAATTTTTAAAAAAGGTTCATCAACAATTAAAAAATATATTTTTAAAAAATAAATAAATAAAATATTAAAAAGGACTTGGGATGTGCTCAGGGTTAAGTACCCCTGGGTTCAATCCCTGGTATATATATAATTATTATTAAAGAGTCAGGTGCATTGATGAATGCCTACAATCCCAGCTACTTAGGAGGCTGAGGCAGGAGGATGGCAAATTATAGACCTACCCTGCTTATTTTGCAAGATCATATCTCAAAATAAAAAAAAAAATGGGCTGGGGATATAGTTCCATAGTAGAGCATTCCCTGGATCAGTCTCTAGTACCACAAAATAACAACAACAAAATAATAATAAATGATAGTAAATTAATTAGGAAAAAATAGTCATAGTGAATGAAATAGGAATCCATACAGATATAATTAAATAAATAAATATGGGAGAAAAGAAAGTGCTGTCTTACAATAGAATGTGAACTAATATAATAAGTACAAAATACTTATTAGTTATCTCAAGGGAGATGTCCTGCCAACATTATCTTACAGGTGATGTAAATAAATACACAGATAGAAATCTTAGTTAATATTACCAGTAATGAGATAAATCGACATTACATGCATTCTGATACAATGTAGTAGACCTACAAAAGATAAGTGACCTGACCCAAATCATAAGGAAACAATATTCAAGCCCATATTGTCCTGTGAATTATCAACATAAAAAACAAGGAAAGACTGAGAACTGTTGCATATAGGACCTGACAACCCAAGGCAACACCTAATCCTTGATGGGTTATTTTGTTTTGTTTTTTTTTTTTTGGTACCAGGGATTGAACCCAGGGGCGCTTAACCACCAAGTCACATCCCCAGCCCTTTTTATGTTTTATTTTGAGACAGGGTCTTGGTTAGTTGCTTAGTGTCTCTATACATTGCTAAGGCTGGCTTTGAATTTATGATCCTCCTGCCTCAGCTTCTTGAGTCACTGGGATTACAGATGTGCATCACTACAGCCTTAATAGGATCATAGCCCTAAAATAAGATTATTAGGGCAACTGATGAATTTATTTGAAGAGCATTGCTGGATTAGATGGTAGTATTATATCAATTTCTTGATTTCCAGTAACTACAATGAAAAAGGACATTGCAGAATGCCCTTGTTTTCAGCAAACACTTAAAATACTAAAAGAGCAATGAAGCAGGGCTGCAAGTTACTCCCAAATGGTTCAGAATATGTAACAAGATAAAAATTAATGTCAGATTTAACAACTAAAGGATCTTGCTTGAATTAAAGGATTTCAGAGATCTTTGTATCATTCTTGTAACTTTTCTGTAAGTTTGAAATTAAAGTACAAAATTAAAATATAAATACCTAGGCAAAATGATTAAAAAAATGCAGAATTTTATGGGGAAAACTTTGAAATGCTCTAA
Source organism: Marmota marmota marmota (assembly GCF_001458135.2). NCBI lineage: Eukaryota > Metazoa > Chordata > Mammalia > Rodentia > Sciuridae > Marmota > Marmota marmota. The sequence goes on along the minus strand of NW_026000093.1, from coordinate 8,651,055 downwards.
TAAAGTATATAAGCACACAAATGAAAAAATGTTTTATTGAATAAGTATATTCACCATAAAGATGGCTATTTATTTTGAATTAACTTAGAGATTTAAAACAATTCCAATTAAATCTATTAGTTACAAATAAGTTTAATTCGAAAACATAACAAGCTGGTATAAAATTTGTATGGAAAATAAATTTTAAAAGCCAGGGAAATTCAGAAAAAACAGGTAGCCAGAAAGCAGTAACTCTATCAGATATTAATGGGTACTATAAAACCTAAATTATGAAAATATTGGGAATTCTGTTTAAGTAGAGAGGCCATTGAAACAGAAAAGCATGTCCAAAGAAAAGATTCAAGTACAAAGGGGAATTTTGTATAAGATAAAGATGGTGTCTCATGACAGTGGGGGAAAAAAAGATGGATTTTTCAATAAAATTATGTTGGGACACCTAGCTGGCCAACTAGAACCAAAGTTAAAACCAAACCTCACATTATACAATCAGAGTATATTCTCAATGGGTTTAAGATTTAAAAGTCAAAAATGAAGTTATAAAAAGTACCAAAAGGAAAGAGTGAATTCCTTTATAATACCAGAGTGGGAAAGTCTCCTAAAGCTATAAATGAAGTAACTGATACTTTCGACTACAAAAGGAGGGAACATATCTGCATGTAAAAAAATTAACAGCATATATAGTCAAGAGAGAAATAACAAATTGGGAAAAATTATTTGTACCTCATATCACAGCAAGGGCTAATCTCTTAACATTGAAAAAAGCTCCTGGAATTTGGTAAGAAAAAGACCAAAGGATAAACAATTAGTTCACTGAAATAGAAATAGAAATGATCTTAAATATATGAGAATTGAGAATTGATAATTAAAGCTACCCCATGACACCATTTCCCAAATGGAAAACAGGTGGCTAAAATCCAAAAATTTGACAAGTACAATTGGTGAGGCATGGGAAACTAGGTTCCCTCAGGTATTTCTAGTAGAACTTCATGTTATAAACTTTAGGAGAAATAATTCGGCAACATCTACTGAAATTACAAAATCACTTACCTGTGACCCAATAATGCTTCTGGGAAATTTATGTTCACAGATATCTAAACAAGTGCATTCATGATAACATTTTTGTAAAAGCAGAAGATTAGAAGCAAGTCAAGTACCCATCATTAAGAACTGGCTAAGATATCTAGATGCGGTTGTACATGCCTATAACTCCAGCTACTTGGGAGACTGAAGCAGAAAGATCACAAGTTCTTGGTCAGCCTGGCTAGTTTAGCAAGACCCTGTCTCAAAATAAAAATTAAAAGAAAAAAAAAAAGGATAGGATGTAGCTCAGTGGCAGAGTGCTTGCCTAGCATGCATGAGGCCCTGGGTTCAAACACAACACACACACATACACACAGTCCAAGAAAAAAAAAAAGTATCAGTTAGATTATGGCACAGTTATATAAGAAAACATTATATGCACATGAATAAACCTTTGACTATTACCGAAAAATCTGCATGAATATTTCTATTATAAGCAAGGTGCAAGATTAGTGAATGCACCTGGATATGCCACACTATGCTTTTGTGAAGTGTGCAAAAAGAAGAGAATTAAGAATATATATTCCTATTTATTTGCATTTGCATGAGAACTTTAGAAGGAAGTTCTAAACAAAGTAAAAGCCATTTTCTATGATAAGGAAAAGAAACACCCAGGGGCAAGGACAGGAATGAGAGTTTATGCTGCATGCCTTTTATATTAATTTGACTTTTTAACCATATCAACATATTGCCTGATCAAAAATAGTAACATTTAATATAACAAATATTTAAATAAAAAGTCAGAAGTCTACGATTGTTTACCTTGAAACGGCTTGAATCCACTTTCCCTGCTGCTCCTGTCTTTTGTAGATCACACGACTGGTCCTTCACTCATCCAGGTTCCCTCAAGCCCCCTGAATCATGGCAACTGTGTTTTGAACCATGCCACGAAATTCATTCCCCTTTGACTGATTTCTCAGGTTCAGAGCAGAGTACAGCTGACAGGGCCATGGCCTTTGAAGGGAAAAGACCAAAATGTGCCCAGTTCAAGTCACAGCCTTCTGTCACACATTTCTGTTGAACTGCACTCCAAGCATTTATCACTCTGGTAATTACTTTCTTCATTGCTCAGGAAAAAAAAAATCATAATTTTTCATGATCATCAAAGCTGGAATTTGGCAAGAAAAAGACCAAAGTATAAACAATTAGTTCACTGAAATAGAAATACAAATGATCTTAATAGACTTATGTGCCAAGAACTGTGTTTTATATAAGTAATAAGGTTAAATATTCACAAATAACTTATTTACTATTATTATTTCTTTTTTAAATATCAGGATACTGAGATCCAGAGAGAGTAAGTAACTTGCACAGAGTCACACAGCCAAGTGCTGGGGGCAGAACTTACTTCTTTAACTGTTACACCCTACCACCTGGGATTGTGTTGTGACAGGAAATACCGTACCTTTAGCTTCATTATTTCAAATGTTTGAACAATTTATCTAATTCATAAAGAAATTTACTATGGAAGGCATTAGAGTAGTGTAATTGAGACAGAAAAGACACATAAGAAATATAGTGCCCAAGACTGGAAAAAAGGGAAACAATTATAATGTATACTTATTTTTTTCTTTACATAAGCTTGATCATAAAATAATTCTTATTCGTGTATTCACATATTCAGCAAGCATTTATCATCCTTAGCACCATGCCAGACACAGTGGTGAAAACAAAAACACATAGATCCAAGATATGATTTTATATTCTAGTTGAAGATGTCATATGACACTAAATTTAAGACTTTGTAAATATAGAAGCTCCTTGACTTACAATGGGATTATGTCCCAATATATCACCAGAAACTGAAAACACAGTATGTTGGCCTGGGGAGGGGGGAACAGGTAGCTCAGTGGTAGTAAGCCTGATTGTCCTGCATGATGCCCTGGGTTCAATCTCTAGCACCATAAAAGAGAGAGGGAAAGAGGGAAGGAGGAAGGAAAAAAAGAGGGAAAGAGAGGGGAGGGATAGGGAGAGAGAAGAAAAGGTAAGGAAGAAGGAGGAAGGCAGGCTGGCTAGGGATGTAGCTCAGTGGTAGAGCACTTGCCTAGCATGCACAAGGCCCTGGGTTCGATCCCCAGCCTTGGGGGACAAGAGAGGCAGGTAGAAAGAAATATATGTTGAAAATACTTTGAATATTCCTCAACTACCAAACATCAGAGCTTATCAGCACAATATACTGTGTAGTGTTAGCTGTTTCTCCTTGAGATTTCATGGCTGACTGGGACTTGGGATTGGCTGTATTTACCCAGCATTGTGAAAGAATACAATACTGCATGTTTCTAACCTGGGGAAAGGTTACAAAACCTCACAAAAGCACCACTCTGTAGACCAACCCTTCAATCACAATGGAATTTGGGGGACATAATTAAATCATATCCAAACTATAGCAACATATTATCATGAAATATTAAAACAGTGGGGACAATGGCAAAGTCATACAAGTTTCCAGAAGTTAGAAAAAAAAAATACTAGGTCATAGGCAAAAGATAAAGATGCTAAAAGACAATGGAGGCCACTGAATCCAGAATTCTGAAGGAAAATCATTTCCAACTTAGAACTCTATACGCTGCCAAACTGTTGATTCTATGCGTAGGTTGACTAAAGTCTTTTTCAGATATGCATGATCTCAAAAGTCTACTCCTGTGTTCCCCGTTTCAAGAAGCTACTTGAGATGGTATTTCTCCAGGGCAAGAGCATAAATCATGAAAGAAGAAAACATGGGATCCAGGAAACAGATATAACTCAACAGAGAAACAAAGAGAATTCCCTAAGATAAAAATGAATGAGGAACAGAGACTGTCAATTATGGACCTGCACAGATTAGAGCAGTCCCAATGACTCAAAGGAAATGAAACTGATGAATCCTTATTTTTAAATTTTTTTTTTGTTTTAATTCATTATATGTGACAGTAGGATGCATTTATGTACTTTGATATATTATACACAGATGGGGTATAATTTCTCATTTTTCTGATTGTACATGTTATAGAATCACATTGGTATAAGGTGGGAGATGGCGGGGGGTGGGCACTAGGGAAGAATCCCTGTGTTTTGAGTGGATTGAAAAAATGTTTCCACAATTTGAAGAGAATTTGACATTAACTTAACTGGAGCCCAGAAAAAAACAAAGCAAAGGAAGCAAAACATTTATTAAAGTGAGGAGAAACTAAAAGTTTGAGCAACAAAAGAAAAGCAAATATCACACAACAAATGGTACAAAGTAAAATCGCTTTATATAGATAAAATGATGCAACATTGTTGATCCGACCAGAGTTTCATTCAATGTAACTATGATGAAAGGATGAATGGAGGTGAACTGAGTCGATGTACTAAGGATGAGAGTGGGAAAAAAAATTAAATCTTCATTTTCCAAAAAGGAAAGGTAATAGGTCATGCCTTAAAACAAAAAAACCAAACAAAACAAAAAACCCAAGAAGTATCCACATAAGCATGCTACTTGGAGATGCAGTTTTATATACCAAAACCAACAACAGCAAGATGAAGTTTAAAATATCCAGGAGACTCCAAGAGTCTTGGTCTGGCATCCTTGAGGCCTGCTTTTTTTTTAATGCAGTAATCCTAGTGTCACTATCTGACTCTTTAATGTTCATGTATAATTGATAAAAATTAAAACTAAAATTTAAAAATAAGAAAATTAGTATATGTGCGTGTTTGTGCATGTGTGTGACTTAGGTAGGTCATAGGGAGTATTTCAATTTTTTTCTGTGAAATGAGTTTTAAGAAACACTATAAAAGAGATTGAATATTCTTCTTGATTACCTTGATATTTGTTAATCAACTCATTATGTAAAAAAACCACACTTTCTTGACAAAAAAATATTAAAATAGTACAAGCGCCCTCAAAAGGGAAAATTTAGAGGATGAAACAAGACACACATGGAGCTCAGGAAAGCAGAGGCAGCTGAGAAGAACCAAAGTAAATTGAGACAGCTTCCTGCACACTGCTGAATAGGGCATCCGATTACAAAGAGGGAAAACCTAAAGGTCTATGGAATAATAGAGCACAGCCAGAGGAAATTTAAAGAGAAAGGAGGGAAGAAAAAAAAAAAAACTTGAGGGAATAATGGCAACCAATGCCAGAAGCATGTCCCCTCACAGAGGGGTCAAGTTACAGAATTTTCCTGACTTAAGAACTGGAAGTAGATTTTCCCACTTTCAGGAACAGTGAATCATATTAGAACACATTGTACAGTCCGTCTGACCAAACATTTGTCAAACATTGAGTAATCTTTACTTTAAACCCTTAAGAAATTTGGATTCTGCCACAAAACAATCTGAAGAATAAATTGTCCAAAAAAAAAAAAAGGCAAAAAAATTAACCTGTTGTTTTCTCTCATATTTCTCAAATGTAACAAGGATCCTACTAGTCTATATGGTAGATCATATAACTGCCATTAATGGTCTATTGGAGTGTATCTTTATTTCATAGTCTCCTGCTATTGTAACTTGAGCTAGAATGATTCAGCACTGGGACAATTCCGTATAGAAAGTCAGCTGAATTTAGGTTTCAGTATTTGGTTAGTGGATTGGTGAGGATCTTATCTTTTGACTTTCTTGTCATCCATGCTTTGGCTTTTCTAGTATTTGTTAACACCTCATTAGGGTGTTAGAAGAGAAAAGGGGGCAGATACATTTAATAATTTATTTTTCTAAGAAGACCACTATCACATATTGTCTCTAATTAGATTTGAAGACTACTTCTAGGCTCTACTTCTTTGAACTCTACCGACTCTTCATGTTTTATGAATTCCTCCTTAGGAAACAAATTGAATGATAACACTGTGTGTGTGTGTGT
>NW_026000093.1:8598832-8645137 GCF_001458135.2 Marmota marmota marmota | reverse complement strand
GTGTGTGGGTGTGTGTATGTGTATGTTTTAACTTTATACTGAGAGTTCCAGAGTCAACCCAGAAGTTGGAACTCACAACTTTAGGCATTAGTGGGGTAGCAGGAAGATGTCATTGGAATTTTATTTGTACAAAGCCTCAAAGATTTCTTATAAACAATCTCTAGAAAGTTGGGTTAATAGTTGGGCCCCACATCTCCATATCCAAAAGGCAACCAGAAAATAATGGCTTCTCCTTGACTGAGGAGGAGGTGTATACGTGGAGAAGTTTCCCTGAAGAGAATGTCAGAGCAAACTATCTCAGCTTACCCAGGGCTGAAGGATCTTTTAAGGCCTCTCTGGAAAATGACCAGTCCAGAGGGTGTAAGGTCCTAGGAACAATTAAAATGAAACAGGCACCAGGGGGCGCTGCTGGCCTCAGCTGATCTCTGGAGTCCCCTCAAAAGGTATCCTTTTCTCTAATTCTGCAGATTTAGGGTGGAAGATGTGGACAAGGGAGAAGATGTCAGGGTGGTTAATGTCTCCTGGCAGAGAGAAAAGATTGGAAGGCATCAGGAGTCATCTTTCCTGACGGCTGCTGCTGTAGCCTGAGGAAACAGAGGCTGGGTGTAGTCATGCTTCTGTCTGGGAAAGTTGAGGAAACCCAAGAGTGAATAAACATGCTTCCTGTTTTCAAAGAGCTTCTAGCCTACCACCATTAGTTTTACTAAAATTATATTTTTTCCAATAAATACTTTACATACCACATACCAAAATCACTTCCAGATGGATTAGAGAGCATATGTAAAACTGGAAGAAAACAGAATTGAGAAGTTATTATAAATTTGGAGAGAAAGAATTTCTAAGCAAAAAGCAGTGGAAAACTGTACAAGAGACTGCCAGATTTAATTACAAAAGAAGATATAACCTGAATATTAAAATATGAGTAAAGTACAGACAAGAGACTGAGAAAAATACTTGGTTAAAATGTAACAACAGGTCCATGTTTTTATTATACAAAGAATACATACAAATAAAAATGAAGAAATTAATCATGCTGTAAAAGAGAAGGGGACAAAAATATTGAAAAGTAAATTCATAGCAAGGAAAATGCATTTAGGAGACAAACATGGAAAACAGGAAGATGTCATCCCAAAAGTACTTGAAAACTTGCACATTAAAAATAAGGGGCTCTTGAAAAACACAAATACATGCACAAAATTCTTGATGCTAATTAAGGTGTAGTAAAGCTGGATCTTCCATACATGGTTAGTAACAATGTAGATTACTACAACTTTTGGGAAAGAACTGCAGTCTGGCAGTCTGTCAAGAACCTGAAAAATGTTTATGTTCACTGACTCAGTAATTATGCTTCTGAATATCCATCCTGTGAAACACTACCCAGTAAACGTTTTAATTGATGAAACAGTCACCAAGAGCTGTTTATTCTGGAAAAAAAAAAGAAAAGAAAAATGCCCCAAAATATTAAATCAATTAGAACAATCGATTCAAAATGTTATGATGATTATGATAGCATAGAAATGGCTACTTTACAATGCTAAATGAATGGGGCAGAGTACAGAATCATCTATTCAGTGTGATTACAATTTGAAATTCAATAAATTTTTCTTTAAACATCCATAGAGGGCTGAGAACAGGTAGAGCACTTACCTAATATGCACAAGGTCCCTGGGTTCCATCCCTGCACCACAAAAGGAAAAGGGGGAGGAGAGAGAGAGAAAGAGAGAGAGAGAGAGAGAGAAAAGAATGAAAACAAAGTTTTGTTTGTTTGAAATTATCTGAGGAACTGTGAATATCTCTTTTCATTTTTTAAACTTGTTTTCTGATTTCTATAAATCTTTATCATATAAACACATAGGTAAAAAATAAATGGCCACAAAATTACTTGTGTCTGTATACACTAATATTGAACAATCTGAAAGAAAATTATGAAAACAATTTCATTTATAATAACATCAAAAAAGAACAAAATGCTTAGGAATAAACTAAACAAGGAAGTGAAAGACTTTATACCACAAGAAAACACTGATGAAAGATGATAAAATAGGTATTAATAAATGGAAAGATATTCTGTGTTTATAGATATGAAGACTTAATATTGTAAGGATATCCATATTGCTCAAAGAAATCTACAGATTCAATGTAATCCCTATCAAAATTCTAGTGACAATTTTTTGCAGAAATGGAAAATTTTATTTGAAAATTCATATGAAATCTCAAGAAATCCTGAAGAACCAAAACAATTTTGAAAGAGTTAAGTTGGAGAACTCACAGTTCCTGATTTTAAAATATATTACAAAGCCACCTTAATCAAAACAGTGTGGAACTGGCATAAAAACAGACAACAAGACCAATGGAACAGAATACAGAGGTAGGACGTAGGGGGAACCTTTATGCACATGGTCATGTTATCTTCAACAAGGAAAAGACTCATTCAACAAATGTTGTTGGGCTCACTGTACATCCCATGTGAAAAGATGAATCACATAAAAAAATTAACTCAAAATGGATTAAAGTTCTAACAATAAGACCTTAAACTCTAAAACTCCTAGAAGAAAATAAAGGGTGAACACTTTATGACATGGGATTTGGCAATGATTTCTTGGATATAACACCAAAAGCAACACAACAAAAGCAAAAATGAACGGATGGACTAACATTGCACTTAAAAATTTTTGTGTATCAAAGGACAGAATGAAGATAGTGAAAGACAACCTAAGGCATATATTTACATATCACACCTCTTATAGGAAGACACCCATAATTTATCTACATGAGTATCTCCATATGTCTGTTTCTATATTTAGATAGATGATAGATATAAAACTCCTAGAACTCAACAATAAGTAGGCTGATTTTAAAATGAGCAAAGGACTTGTAGAAACATTTCCCTTAAGAAGATATACAGTCAACAAGCGTATGAAAAGATTCTCAACATTACAGATCATCAGAGAAACACAAATCAAAACCACAGTGAGATATCACTTCACACCAATTAAGATAATCACTATGAAAATAAAAACAAGGTTAGGATGGTACAGTGGTACTAAGCTCAGTGGTATAGTGCTTGATTAGCATGTGCAAGGCCCTGGGTTCAATTACTAATACGGCAAGTAAATAAATAAATGAGCAAAGTAAATAAATAAATGAGTAACAAGTGTCGGCAAGGACTTGGAAAAATTGGAACGTTTGCACTGTTATGAGAATGTAAAATGGTGAGTCACTATGAAAAACAGAATAGCAGTTTCACAAAATTAAAAATAATATTATCACATGATCAAGCAATCTCACTGCTGGATATGTGGCCAAAAGAATTGAAGGCAGGGTCTTGAGGAGATATTTGCACACTTATGTTCATCACAGCCCTATTCACAATAGCCAAGAGGTAAAAGCAATCAAAATGCCCTTTAAAGGATGAATGAATAAGCAAAATGTGGAATAGAGAGCTCAGAGCAATGGAATGGAATAGAGAGCTCAGAAACAAATCTCAGCATATATGTTCAAATTATTTTCAGCAAGGGAACCAAGACCATCTCATGGAAAGCAGAGTATTCTTAACAAATAATGTCAGGAAAACTGAATATCTATATATACAAAAGACTGAAGTTGGACCCTTATCTTATACCGTATACAAAAACAAAAAGCAAGCAAACAAAAAGACCCCTCAAAACAGATCAAACACTTAAGCATAAGAACAAAAACTATAAAACTCCCAGAAGAAAACAAGCAATCAAAATGTCCATCAAGGAATGAATGAATAAGCAAGTGTGGTATCCAATGGAATACTATTCTACTTTTAAAAGAAAGAAAATTCTGTCACATGTTACAACATAAATGAAACTCGAGAACATTATGTTAAGTGAAATAAGCCAGTCACAAAGGGATGAATCTACTTATGGGAGGTATCCAAAGTAGCTGAACTCATAATTAGGATGTGGGTTAATAGGGGCTGGGAGGAAAGGGGAATTATTATTTAATGGTATAGAGTTTCACATTTGCAAGATAAAAATTTCTGGCTGTCTGTTTTGCAACAATACAAATATATTTAACACTACTAAACTGCACACTCAAAAATGGTTAAGATGATAACTTTTATGTTACATTTTTATTATAATTAGAAGTCAAAAATAAAAGGCTATGGGGCTGGGGCTGGGACTCAGTGGTAGGGTGCTTGCCTAGCATGTGTGAGGCACTGGGTTCTAATCTCAGCACTGCATATAAATAAATAAAATAAAGGTATAAAAAGCAAAAACAAAAAAAATTAAATTGTTCTTATTTAAATAAAAGGTTTTTGAGAGTTGTCTCCACTTCAAACTTCAAACTTCTCCAATACTCTCTTAAAACATTTCATATAAATATTCCTTTGCTGCTTCCACTTTATAAAATCGGTGCTCAATTTACTTTTGTTTTTCTTGTTTTTAAATAATAGCTTTATATGATTCACATACATGCCATTCACCTATTCAAAGTATGCAATTCAGTGGCATCCAGTGTATCCACAGAGTTGTACAGCCATCATCACAATCAATGTTAGGATGTTTTCATTACCCCACCCCAAATTCCCTGTACTAGTCACTCCACTTGCATTCCTCCCACCAGCCCTTAAGCAATCACTAACTACTTTTGTCTCTATAGAATTGCCTAGTCTTGACATTTCATATAAATGGAATCATATAATTTATAGTCTTTTTTAACTGTCATATTTCACTTAGCTTAATGTTTTCAAGCTTAGACTCTGTTGTGACATGCATTAGTACTTAACTTCATTTTATTTCCACTGTATAAATACACCACATTTTATTTACCTATTCATCAGTTGATGGATATTTAAGTTGTTTCCATCTTTTGGCCATTATGAATAATCCTGCTATGAACACTCAGATACTCTAAGATTTTTGTAGACATGTTTTCATTGCTCTAGGGTATATACCTTGGAGTGGAATTCCTGGGTCATACAGTAATTCTATTTTAGCATTTGAGAAACTGAAAAAATTGCTTTCACAAATATCTGTACTGTCTTACATTTCAACCAGCACTGTATGCGGGTTCTCAGTTTCTCCACATCCTTGCTAACACTGTCAGATTATCTGTCTTTTGAGTTTTATGTAGCCATCTTGGTGAGTATAGAGTGATATCTCATTTTGGTTTTAATTTTCATTTTCATAGTTAATAATGTTGAACATCGATTCATGTGCATATTAGGCATTTTTATGTTTTCCTTAAAGAAATTTCTACTCAGATTCTTAGGCTATTTTTAAATTGGATCATTTGTTTTCATCAAACTGCCAGAGTTCTTTATATATTCTATATATAGGTCCCTGATAAAATATGATTTTCAAATATTTTCTCCTATTCTGTGGGTTGTCTTTCCACTTTCTGAGTGTCCACTGCTAAACAGAAGTGTTTAATTCTGATGTTATCCAATATATATGTTTTTTCCTTTTGTTGCTCATGTTTTTGGTGTCTTATTTAAAAAACCATTGGAAAATCTATGGTCACAAAAATTTATGTTTTCTTCTACAGTTTAAGTTCTTCATTGAGGTGGTAGGTCCATTTTGAATTGGTTTTCTTATGGTGTGAGGTAGGGGTCCAACTTGATTCTTTTGCATGTTGTTCCAGCATCATGTAGAAAAACTATTCCCTCATCCCCTTATTGTCTTGGCATCCATCTTAAAAACCAAGTGACTATAAATGTGAGGGTTTATTTCCAGACTCTCAATTTTATACCACCCATCTAGTTATACATCAGTCCTAATGACATGATTACACTGGATTGCTTAACTTTCTAAAGAGTTTTTAAGTCAGGAACTGTTAGTCCTTCAATTGTTTTGCTTTTTTCAAGATTATTTAATAATTTCCATATGAGGTTTAGGATCACCTGATAATTTCTGCAAAGTCAACTCTGGGATTTTGATAGGGATTGCATTGAATCTGTAGGTTAATTTGTAGCATTATCATCTTAACAATATTGAGTCTTCCAATCCCTAAACATAGGATGTATTTTCATTTATTTATGTCTTCTTTAATTTCCCTCAACAATGATTTGTAGTTTTCAGAGTATAAGTTTTGGACTCCTTTTGTGAAATTTACTTCACTATTTTATTCTTTTTGATGCTATTATAAATGTAGTTGTCTTAATTTTATTTTTAGAATGTTCATTGCTTGTGTATAGAACTACAATTGATTTTTGTGTCCTATTACCTTACTGAACTCATTTGTTAGTTCTAATAGATGTTTTTAGTGTATTTTTTAGGATTTTCCATACATGAAAATAATCTTATGTACAAACTAGAAATAGTATTATTTCTTCCTTTACAATCTTGATCTCTTTGGTTTGGTTTTCTTGCCTAATTGCCCTGATTAGAACCTCCAGTACAATGTTGAATAGAAGTGCCAAGAGCAGACACCTTTATCTTGTTTCTGATCTTGAAGGGAAAAGCCTTCACTCTTTCACTTTTAAGTAGGAAATTCCTACTTTTCCTAGGGCAGCTTCCTAGGGCAGGTTGCTAGGGAGGAATTTCCTAGCAAGACAAGTCAAAAACTGATTCATTCTATTCATGGAAGTGACATTCCAGCACTTTTGCCAAATTCTAGTATTTGAAAGCAAGTCACAAGCTCCCATATAGAGAGAATTACACAAGGCCTGAAATAACAGGAGGTGGGATCATTGTGGCCATGCTTGAACCTATCTACCACACAAGAGCAAGTGGCAGAATCAGTGTATGAGGAGGGCCACAGATTCAATCTTCTCATAAAGAAAAGCAAGTGGTGGACATGATTTCTAAAATGTGGTATTCATTCTATACAACATGAAAACCACAAGCCTAGTTAGAGTGACTGAGAGATATGAATATCTCTAGCTCCTCTGCATGAGATCAGGATCACAAAAGCGTGGCAATAGAAATCTTCTGAAAGTCATCTTAGAGCTAGGAACCCACACTGTGTAGTAGAGGTAGACGGGTGACTTTCAGATGTATGCAGGCCAGAGAGGAAGAACAAGAGAGGGAAGAAGAGGAACTAGGGTGCCTAGAGAAGACATTCAACTCCCACCCCCAGAGAATTCTGTGAGCTCTGTGGTTAATTATGACTAAAAATTGTCAACCTAACCCGTGTTCCAGATGATTCATGCTTGAAAAAAGATCTTACTGTGTCCCTCATTCTTTTTTTCATTGTTTACTTTAGTAAAATGATTTTTAGAAGCAAACAGAGTTAACTGGCCTTGGTTATTCATGGAACTTCAAACAAAAGAATGAGTGAGTTAAAAAAAAATGGGCAAACTACCTCATAATGGGGGCACTTAATAATTCAGTACTCTCTGATTTCAACTATAGTGGTTTCTTTATCTGCAGTTTTGCTTTTCAGTTATCCATTGTCAGTAATGACAAAAAAAAAATCCAAAAATATTAAGTGGAAAATTAGCCAGGATCACCTAACACTTCTCCCAATGTGTCATCCAAAGGGCATCAGTGACCTAATGCTATGCCTACTTCATTCAGCTCACTTCATCTCATCACATCAGCATTGTAGCATCTTACATCATCACAAGAAGAAGGGCAAGAACAGTACAGTAAAGATATCTGGGGGAGGAACCACATTCACAAACTTTTGATGCAGTTTCTAATTATAATTATCATATTTTACTATTAGCCTTGCTGTTATTCACTTACTGTGCCTAATTTATAGATTAAACTTCTTCATAGGTATATCTGTATGTATAGGAAAAGGCATAATATATATAGGCTTCTATGCTATCTGAGGTTTCAGGCAACCACTGGGGGGGGGGGTCTTGAAACATATCCCCTCCAGGTAAGTGGGGAGTACTGTATAGTGAAATACATAAAGTCCTTTAGGACATGTTGGTTAATATAATAGGATTTTACTTGTCTCAGATGTAATGCCACTACTAATAAAGATGGGCCCTAAAATATCTGAGAGTGCAGCACATGGGTTGACTGCGGAGCCTAAAAAAAGAGACAGCATGGATTCAAACACTGGCTTTTCCTGGGACCTTGGACAGATTATTTAGCTTCATTTCATGAATCGAGTATGAATAACAGTACTTGTCTCCGGGTGTCTATATGAAGATCGAGTGACTGAAGAATACTTCTGACAGTGCTGGCTATCACAGGATGAGTAGTGTTCTCAGTCCTCACGTTTCATCCTAGGAAACCATGAGAAATCACCTCCGTTGTCCATTCCCTGACCAATACAAAATGGGCAATCACGAGAGAAAGTTTCAAACTTGCACCCACTTTTATTCTTAAATTTCAGACTGAAGAAATTCAAACATTGAAAAATTATATTTATATCCAAAATTCAAAATAATATAATGTCTAAACAGACTGATCCACACTCATGTGACAACTTGCCTTTGTTAATTCATTCATAAATCTAACCATGAATGAAATCATTTCTATGGCTGTAAAAAAAAAAAAAAAAAAGTGTAGGATGACACTGTCATTGCAGCAAAATACCAGTAGGTGGCCATCTACAGACCCACCCTGCAGTATACAGGTTTTATAAGATTAGTAAAGAAGAGCTACAGAGAGAGAGAGATTGAAAGTATATGTTTCATAATGGTCTTAGGAATATTTCTAAAGTTAAAATCAAATAAATATTTAATTTATTGAATTTTTATACTGCTGGGAGAAATATGTTTTGGGGTACAATTTTCCCAGAGGGCAACTTACTTAATTTAAGCTTAAATATTTAAAAACTTATTCTTTGATTAAGTCATCCAGTGTACAAGAATATCTAGTAATTATGTGATGCCAACGAGGAGCTAAAAGATTGATCTCTATAACACTGCAGATCAATGGGGCAGAGTAGTTGTGTCTTACAGGAGACATTTGACAATGTCTAGAGACATGTTGGATTCTCACAACTGGAAGGAAGGGTTATCTAGTGATAGCTAGTGGGTAGGAGCCAGAGATGTTGCTAAACATCCTACAATACACATGACAGCCCCCCAAAACAAGGAACTATCCGCCTCAGGATGTCAATTGGGTTGATATTGAGAAACCCTAATCTACCAGCATGTACCTTATGGTATTGTTCATAAGAAAGAAAAATGGAAAAATGTCTGTAAATAGAAGACTGGTTCAACAAATGAAAGAATCATCTATATAATTCATGATGACACTGTCATGAAAAGAGATATTGCTCTAAGTATATTTATTCTGATAAAACATTATGTGACTTGAACTGTACATAGGGCAGGGGCCCATTTTTAAAAGATACTTACATATCTGCAGATGTAAACAGTGGTGATCTCAGAATGATGGAATTACGCACCTTTTTATTTTTTGCTACTGCTAATTTCTACTTTTTCCTTCAATAAGTAGCTCACGTTTGTATGAAACATGAATGTAACTGTACACCTTCTCTGAAGATCTACATTCAACTTTGGTAGTAAATATAGGGGTGATTTTTCATATCCCAGGGAGCTAGGCAATTGCATTTTTGTCTATTTGTTGCAGATAAACATATCAATAAGTTAAAGCCTAAAGATGTGAGAGATAGCTTCTAAAATAAGGTTTTCAGATTTTTAGTGGCACATTCTACCAATAGAATAGTTACAGCTAATAGTTTACATTAAAAAATATTGGAACTAGAAAGTATGCAAATTTTAACATTAAATTTATTGTTAAGTTGCAGCAAACCCTAATGTGTGTGTGTGTGTGTGTGTATTTTTTGACTCGAACAAAACAAAACCGAGTTATTACTCAGGTTAATTTTACCACCAAGCAAGTAAGTCAACACTATTATTTGATGAAAGTTTCAGATGTAATTTACCCACAAGAATCAGAAGAGGAAACTTGGAGAAAGAGCTCTGATGGGAGAGAGGTCAGTGCTGTGTCCCTCACCTGTTCGGTGGGTCTGAACAAATACTTCCTTTCGCTGGGAGTTTCACCTGTAAAGTAATATGAGTTTATCTCCTCTTCCTTCTGTCCTGTATCTCAGCCAGGGCTTGGTGTCTCAGGTCTGTAACCCTGGCCACTTGGGAGTCCGAGGCAGGAGGATCCCAAATTCAAGGCCAGCCTGGGAAACTTGGTGAGGTCCCTGCCTCAAGATAAAAACTTCAAAAGGGGGTTGTGGCTACAACCAAGTGGCAGAGGGCCCCTGGGTTCCCTCCCCATACTCCCCCCCCCACACACACACACACCCAAAGTAACAGATCTAACTCGTCAGACTCATTTTTCTAAACGCCGCGTCAGTTGCTAACTCAGAAAAGTTACTAGTTCACACAACAGTTAGTTGGTTGGCTTTGTATCAGAAACAAAAATTTGCACTGCAGAAACCGCAGGGGTCGTTTGCACTTTTAGCCGAGGGCGAGGGAGAACGCCCCAGAGGTAGTTTCTCAGGTTTCAGCGTCGCCCGTCATTTCTGCCAGGTGGCCAGAGGACGTGCGTCGATACGTGAGCCAGGACCCAACCTCGAGGGGCTTTGGCTCCTCCTGGACAGCAGGGGGCGACCGCAGGCGCACTTTTCCCGCCAGCTCTACGGGTTCTCTAGCCCAGCCTCGCGCGGTATCCTTTTCAGCGCGCGGAGCTATTCCGCTTCCGGGGCTTGAGAAACCCGGATGCAGGTGGTCTATAAAATCGCCACCCGAGCCTCGCGACGTTCTTTTAGAGAGCGACGCGGTTGTTGGTGCGGAGGAGCGTTCCTCTACCCGCTTCTGCTCCTGACTCACCGCTGTTCACTCTTGCCGAGGAACAAGTCGGTCAGGAAGCTGCGCCGCAACCATGGTGAGCCGAGGAACCGTGAAGCGCGGCTTTGGGCGGCAGTGGGACTCAGCCGTGGGCCGGTGGAATCTAGGAGGCAGCGAAAGCCTGGTCTCACTTGGCCGGCATAGGGCTTCTGCTGTGGTGTGGGATCCGGGGATGTTACTGGTGAAACAATGGAGAAAATCTGAGGTTTGAGTGTTTTTTTTTTTTTTCTTTGCTTATTCTTTCGTTTTTTTATCTCGTATGTGTGATAACAGGCATTTAAAGACACCGGAAAGACACCCGTGGAACCAGAGGTGGCGATTCATCGAATCAGAATTACCCTTACCAGCCGCAACGTGAAGTCGCTCGAGAAAGGTGGGTTGAGTCGTTTGGGAGCGAGGCATTTGGAGGAAAAGCAATGTATTTGGTTTACTGTTCGACATTCGTTGCTTTTCGTACCTTAAACCGTTGGCGATGAGGAGATACCTACCGTGTTGAATTATGGTGATAGTTTTTATACGCTATTCTGAGCCAACTTAGATTGAAGTTTCTTAAACGGGTTTTAATTGATTTTAATGAACAGAGAGGTGCATGTATTTCCTTGTAGTGTGTGCTGACTTGATCAGAGGCGCAAAGGAAAAGAATCTCAAAGTGAAAGGACCTGTTCGCATGCCTACGAAGGTAAAATAAATAACAGGAAGTAGTTGTTTATGGATCCACAGATTCAAATAAAAACTGGTGGAATTAGGTTTGTGGCGTCTAGTGTTTGAAGTGACAGTCTTGGGGTACAGTCTAGTCCTTATCGACACAGACTGTAAAGGGCGGGGTAAAAACAGTTGTATTTTTAAATAGTGGTATCTGGAAACCTGTCACTGTAAAGAAATAATGCCTTCTCAAATGCACAACTCTACTTCCAAGTACTAATTTGTCCAGACATCTCAGGGATATGCAAAAAACACTTGGTTTTGTCTTTTGTTGCAGACTTTGAGGATCACTACAAGAAAAACACCTTGTGGTGAAGGTTCCAAGACATGGGATCGTTTCCAGATGAGAATACACAAGCGACTCATTGACTTGCACAGCCCTTCTGAGATTGTTAAACAGATTACTTCCATCAGTATTGAACCAGGAGTCGAAGTCGAAGTCACCATTGCAGATGCCTAAGTCAACTGTTTTAATAAATTGATTTCTGAAAACAAAACTGTATTGATTGTGCAGTTCTATGTAACATGGTGGCTCATAACTTTGGTTACATGTTGGAAATTTTATGCACAGCATCAATCCCTATTCTGATTTATTGGTATGGGGTGCTTTAATCTAGGAAAAAGCTTTAGGGGGATTCTAATATAAAGCTATAGTGGGCAGGTAGTAAATTGGGAAAATGAAGAAATAATTTACAGTCCTGGCTTTGCCGGTTTGTTGGTACTTAATTTTCAAAATATTTGGGAATCGATATTGGTTATGTTTTGGATTCCAGCATCTATGCTTATCAGTGGATATCCTTAAAAAAGAAATGATTTGCTTTTTTTAAACAGTGACATTCAAATCAAACCTTAAGCTGAAATTCCTATGCACATCCAACTGTGCTCAAAAGTAGACATGTCTAAATAGATCTTTCAAACCAGACTTATTAGGGTTTCAAGTGAAATAAATCTGGAGCTATGTCGTAAGTTACTAGACTTTAAAAATTCAATTTTTTACTTTTTAAATATTTGTTTTTAGTTGTAGTCAGACATAATACCCTTGTTTTATTTATTTTTATGGTGCTGAGGATTGAACCCAGGGCCCCCTGTGTGTGCTAGGCGAGTGCTCTACCGCTGAGCCACAATCCCAGCCCCCCAAAATTCAATTTTTTTTTTTTAAAGAGAGGGAAAGAGAGAATTTTAATATTTTTTAGTTATCGGCGGACACAGCATCTTTGTTTTTGTATGTGGTGCTGAGGATCGAACCGGGCCGCTCGCATGCCAGGCAAGCGCACTACCGCTTGAGCCACATCCCCAGCCCCAAAATTCAATATTTTTAAATGTGAATTTGAACTATAATTTTTTTTTTTTTTTGAGATTAGCTATAACTCAGTGGATTTCAACAAGTTATCAGCTTGAGGAATAGTCAAAACTGAACCATAACTATTTCTGGAAGTTATGTGATATGGTGTAGTTAGGTTCCTGAGGAAAGCAATGACCTGGTTTTATTAGAAAACCTGAACTTGGTTAGCTCTTCTAGAAAAAGTGAAAAAGGATTCTCATTAATCAAAGACCAGGAATCAAACCTACAGATAGGTAGCCCAATTTTAAGCAGTATGGAGTGCTAGAGAGCCTAGTTAGGTCATTTTAAAAACTTAAATACCTTGTTATGGAAGGTTCTCAAGTAGATAGAGACTTGGTTATTTTCTTGGTATTGGGGGTTGAACCTAGAGCCTGTTAGGCAAGCAGTACACCAGTGAGCTATACCCCCAGGCCTTTTGTAATTTTTTAAGACAGGTACTCAGTAAATTGGCTGCTCTCTAACTTTGGTGTCTTGCCTCATCCTTGAATAGCTGGGATTAAAGGCATGTGCCACCATGCCCAGCAGAAGCAGCTTTAACAATGTTCAGTATATTGCAATATAGAAAGTGATGAAATTTGTTCAGTCTCCTAAGAACTGATTAAAAAATCTTAATTCCATGAAAACACTTAGCCACTTAGAGCCAAAGTAGAATGAAAAATATTTCAGTGAATCCTAAGATAACAGTTTTACAGCTTCTATGGAGTTATGAGTTTTTAGCAGTTGAATTTCTTCACAAATAGGTGAAGGAGTCGGATTAAAGCTTTAGGTAATACTTTTGGAATCCTGTCAGTTAAAATACACCACTTAAAATGTTAGGAACTGCTGTTTACCAATTTCTCAAAACATTTAAAAATGCATACTTGGAAACAATCCCTGCAGGGGTTAGGAGTATAAGAAAGGAAGGATGGGTTCAATTGTAATGATGCCCATTATATATAAATCTGGTTTCATTTTTTATTTAATTGGTGCATTATGGTAAAGATGAGATTTGTTGTTACATCCTGGTACATGCACACAATTTAACAATCTTTAGCCAGTATCATTCCCCAGCACCTGCCTCTTGCTTCCCAACTTCTGATCCCTTTTCTCTACTGATCTCCCTTTGGTTTCATGGGATCCTTGACCCCTCCACCTTTCTTTTTCCTCTGTAGTTTACACATTTGAGAGACAGCATATGACCTTTGATCTTCTGTTTGTCTTTGATGTTCTGTTTGTCATTAAGGTCTCTAGTTCTATCCATTTTACTATAAATGGCATAATTTCATTTTTCCATGGATGCCCAGGGTTTTAGAACGTTACAGGTTTTTGTATGGAGGGGGAGTTAAAGGAAGGTTTAAAATGAGAACCTCTCTAGTCAGTCACATTAGGATTTAGAATACTGCTTTGCTTTTGTTTTAGAAATATGACCTAGCAATTACCATGGAAACTAAAACCACCGTGACTATTCATTGCTGGATCAGACTTCTTAATCTGACGTCCTCAGAAGATCTGTGTGTGCTCTGGATGGAAAATGAATAGGAAGAAGATGCAAACGTGAAAAGCCCTGGTATGCAGTCAGATTGTTCCAAATTTAGTTATTTGGGTGTAAGTTATTTGTTGACTTAAGCCTTGGTTTTTATGTGCCAAATGAAGATACTAATAGTTATCTATATTAAAAGCATATATGCTATCTCGTCTCTGGGAGACATTTTACAATTAAATCATGACTAGTTTTCTAAAGGCATGAATTTCTTGTACTTGGACCTTGGTTCCCATAGGACCCAGTGTACAAGCTGACAAGTGGTATTGGGTTAAATTGTAAGTTTATTTTGAGATATGTATTTGAATCTCAATGACATGGTCTTTCTATCTACACTCTCCTTCACATAGAAGTGACGAAGCAGGCCCATCTCTATTAGAGAACCATGTAAAGCCAAAGTTTTATATTTTGAAAGTAAAAGGAGCTAAATTAATCTTTATTTCTTTCATCTAAGAATAGTATATTTCACTTTCATAGCAAATTAAATTCTCATAATGAGAGAATTGAATCCTACATTTTGTTCTCTAAACATTTATTTTTGATCTACATATTATGGTTATTTTTTTTCATTCATTTAAAAAAATCCCACCTCCCAAAATATACTGTGTTCTAGTTTACTACTTAGGTATAAAAACCTATCTCTTTAAAACAATACAAATGATACAATATTTTTAAAAACAATACAAACTCAACAATGCTAAGCAAGTATTTTGTAAATTAATTTTTGATTGTTTAGTCTTACATGTAATTATGAGTATAATGCAATCTGTGCATATAGTATGTAATGATTAAATCAGGATGATCAGCATTTTCACCTCCTTAAACATTTATCATTTGTGTTGGGAACCTATGAATTCCTCTTTTACTTTATAAAATATATAGTAAGTTGTGAACGGTAATCACTGTACTGTGCTGTAAAGTATTAGGAAAAGGAAAAAAGTATTAGAAGTATTAGCATTCTTCCTATGTAACTATTTTGGTATTAGTTATCCAACCTCCCTCCATCCTTCCAAACTTGTAGTGACCTCTATTCTACTCTACTATTAAATGAGCTTATCTGTGTGTGTATATGGGGGTCTCTCTGTTGTCAGGACTTGTCTTGAATTCCTAGACTCAAGCAATCCTACATCAGCCTCTTGAGTAACTGGGATTATAAATTTCCACCACTGCCTTGTTTAAAATTAGCTTTCTTTCTTCCACAAACAAGTGATAACATACAGTGTTTGTCTTTCTGTGCCTAACTTATTTAATATAATACCTTCCAGTTTCATCTATGTTACCACAAATAACAAAGAATTTCATTTTTTTATGGCTGAATAATAATTCTTCTGTATATATGCTTTAAATTTTTTTTATAACTGGGAGATGTTTCTCATTCTTCCAATGAATTGTTCTGTTGTATAACCAGCTTCCTCTTTAATGGACTTTAAGACATACCAAGTTTCATTGCTATTAAAAGCACTATTTCAATGTCTTTTCTCACCTGTACAACTATAACAATAGGAAGTATTCCTGGAAGTTAAATTTTTGAATCATGGCTTACATTGTGAGTGTGTGTGTGTATATATATATAGTGACCGATATGAAAAGAATTATTTAAGAACATTTAACAAGCATCTAAGTGTTGCACATATGAATGTTTTTCTGGAATGGTTTAAACAAATGTTTTTGGTCATAGGATATGGGACTTTTTAATTTTAAGTTATATTACCAAACTGTTTCCCTCAAATGACTGGCAGTGCCCCTTTATATTCCTATCAGGAGTAAAATAACATCATCTGATGTACAAAAGATACCTCATTATTTTAGCCCTGCCCTTTATTTATCAATTTTCTCTTTCTGGGACTCCTATTGACTGCATGACCTTCTAAAAATTCTGTATCTCCCTTACCTTTCTTCCACATGTTCTTTTAGTTTTTTTCATCGTACATTCTGTGAGATTTCCTTGACTAGTACTTCTGTTGATTTCTTCTAGTACTTCTATTGTTTTATTTTCCAATTTGATAATCTTGGGTTGATTTTTTTTTTTCAAATAAACACCCAAAGTAGAGAAAATAGTGTAATGAACCCACTTACTCCACTTTAAGGGTAGTCAACTACTAATACTGACCTTGTGTATAACTCTGCACACTCTTCTAAACAACCCTCAGATTATTTTGAAGGAAATTCCAGACATATTATTTCCAGACATATATATTTTACTATATATTAGTTTAGTATCTAAATCTAAAAAACAGAGCCTTTAAAAAAAAAAGTTAGTGGTGTTAAGCATATTCAAATTGCAAAGGAACAGATCTCCAGAACTTTTTCAACTCATGAAACTGAAACTATCCCATTAAACACCAATTCCCTATTTTCCTTGCTCCTAACCCCTGGCAGCCACCATTTTACTTTCTGTTTGTATGAGTTTGACTGCTTTAAATGTTACAAAGGAGTGAAATCATGGAATATTTTTGTATGTGAATGACTTGACTTCATTTAACATAATGTCCTCAAGGTTCATCCATGTTGTACTGTGTGGCAGAGCTTTCTTTTTTAAGACTGAGTAGTTTTCCATTATACGTATGTCCATTTTTTTAATTAATTCTTCAGTTGGTGGAAATTTTGGTTGTTCATGTCGGAGACCAGCTCCAACAGGGGGTCTCAGGAGACGAACGGATGGTGAGGAGTCGGCGAAAGAGGGGTGGAGAAACAACACAGACACCAAAGTGAAGGTGTTGATCCCAATCTTTACTTGTGAAGCTGATCATATATACTTTTCATTTTGGCAGGCTCACAGTACTTTGTGGTTACAAAACAGGAATCATTATTCAAAGAAACAAAATATTACGTAGCTACAATTAGAATAGAAGAATGTATCTCGGCTTATGCATAAGCAAGCATTTGTACTTTCAGTTCGCGTTTTGCTTTGAGCTGTTTCTGCTTAGTTAACTTTTAATAATAGTTAGAAATGTCCCAAACTATTGGCCTATACCTTGACTATTCTTTCTTGACTTACTGACTGGAACCGGTGCCATGGTTACGGCAAGTGGTTGACTTGTTGTTAATTTTAATCAAACAAGAGTAAGAGCACAAACCATTGTGCACAGGAACAAGAACAAGTTGCCCAGTACTAAGCACTAATCTGTCTTCTTAACATTAATTTTTCTTCTCTAGATTTTAATTTAATTTCTCAAAAACTTCCTTGACAGGAATACAGGGAGTTTTTCATTAGACATTAACAATTTACGCTCCACAGCTGAATCATTGCATTTAGAGCAAACAGATCTATTCTTTAGAAGTAGTTGCATTAATTGGGAAAGTCATGTTTTTTCCTTCATACTTAATGGTCATATGAGAAGTTGCAACTATACTTATTAAAGGAATACAAAAACAAATCAGCCCATTCCCAGAAACATACTGTGCTCCTCAGAGGATGGATGCCTTGCGCCATCCACCTCAGTAGGGCCTTGCCATTGCCTGAGTCAGGGGAGGGGCGCAGCAGTTCATACCTCTTGGTTATTGAGAATAATGCTGCAGTGAATATGGGAATTCAGCTGTCTTTGAGATCCTGCTTTGAATTATTTGGGATATATATACCAAGTGAGATTATTGAATCAAATAGGTATTTCTATTTTTAATTTTTTCAGGAACTTTCATACTGTTTTCCAAAGCTGCTACACCATTTTATATCCCTACCAAGGGTTCCAGTTTCTTCATATCCACACCAATACTTGATGTTTTATTTTGTTTTTATACTTATTATCCTAATGGGTATCTGATAATATCTTGTGGGTTTTTTTATTAGCTATTTTTTTATTTGTTATATTCATACATGCACACAATAAAAGAGTATAATTTGATCAATTTAATTCCCCAGTACCTCCCCTTAATCTCCCCTCCTTCCCCCATTCACCTTCTTTCATTCTACTGGTCTCACTTCTATTTTTTTTTTCATTTGTTCTAATTAGTTATACATGACAGTAGAATGCATTTTGACACATTGTACACAAATGAAGGATATCTTGTAGTTTTGATTTGTATTTCTTTAATGATTAATGAAATTGAGCATCTTCTCATGTTTATTGGCCATTTCTTTATCTTCTTTGGAGAAATGTCTATTTAAGTCCTTTGTCTATTTTAAAATTATTTTTATTGTTGACATATGAGTTCTTTGTATATTCTGGATATTAACTCCTTATCAGATATATAATTTGAAACTATTTTCTCCTTTAGGTTTTATTTTCATTCCATTGATTGTGTCCTTTTATGCACAAAATGTTTTAAATGCTATGTGTCCTATTTGTCTATTTTTGCTTTTGTTGCCTGTGATTTGGTGTTATTTTAAAAAATAATTGTCAGGTCTCTTGTTGTGAAGCTTTTCCCTATTTTTTTCCCTAGAAGTCTTTAACATTTTAGGCCCTACAAGTAGGTTTTTTTTTTTTTTAATCCATTTGAGTTAATTTTTGCATATAGTGTGAGGCAAGGGGCCAGCTTCATTCTTTCATATATAATATCTAGTTTTTCCAGCATCATTTGTTAAAGAGACTCCTTTCCCCATTTAGTGGTTTTGATAACCTTGTTGAAAATAATCATATACACAGGATTTACTTCTGTGCTTTATTCTGTTCATTGGCTTATTTGTTTGCCTTTAGGCCAGTACCACACTCTTGATTATTGTGGTTTTGTGCTTTGAAATCAAGATGACTGAATCTTCCAACTGTGTGTGTATGTCTTTCTTTACAATTGTTTTGGATATTTGGGGTCCCTTGAGAATTTTAGGATGATTTTTTTTCTACTTTTGCGAAACAAATACTATTGGGATTTTGACAATTATTATGCTGCATCTATAGATTGCTTTGGTTAATAGTGATAGCAGTATTAAGTTGTAATCCATAAATATGGCCTATTTTTTTCTTTTATTTGTGTCTCCTTTTTTTCTGTTCACAATATTTTGTAGTTCAATGTATAATTTTTTTTAAAGAGCGAGAGAGAAGAGAGAGAATTTTTTAATATTTATTTTTCAGTTTTCGGCAGACACAACATCTTCATTTTTATTTTATGTGGTGCTGAGGATCAAACCCAGCACCCCGTGCATGCCAGGTGAGCACGTTACCACTTGAGCCACATCCCCAGCCCAATGTATAATTTTTCATCTAAAGTTTATTTCTAAGTATGTTATTCCCTTTGGTACTATCGTAAACAGGAATGTTTCCTTAGTCATCTTTTCAGATTGTTCATTGTTAGTATATAAAAATGTACCTGATATTTGTGCTAATTTTGTATACTGCAATTTAGTTCTAACAGGTTTTTTTGGTATTATCTATACTTCTTAGATCACATCCTCTGTGAACAGAGACCATTTTACTACTTCCTTTTCAATGCAGATGTCTTTTTTTTTTTTTCTTATGTAATATCTCTGGCTAGTATTTCCAGTACTATGTTAAACAGAAGTTGCTAGGCTAGCCATCTTACTTTGTTCTTTATCTTTTTTAAAAAAATATATTTTTTTAGTTGTTGATGGATCTTTATTTATTTATTTATATATGGTGCTGATAATTGAACCCAGTGCCTCACACATGCTAGGCAAATAAGTGCTCTACCACTGAGCCACAATCCCAGCCCTGTTCTTTATCTTATTGGAAAAACTTTCAGTTTTTCACCTTTGAATATGATGTTAGCTATGGGCTTTTTAATCTTATGGTCTTATCAGTTAGGTAATTTCTTTCTTTACTAGTTTGATGAATGTTTTAACAAAAGTTATTGATTTTTCCAAATGTTTTTTCTGACTCAGTTGAGATGATCATGTGGTTTGTGTTCTTTATTCTGTTTGGCGTATTGCACTGATTGATTTTTGTATTTCAAACCATCATTGCATCCACAGATCAATCCTACATGGTATGGTATATGGTCCTTTACATGTGCTATTGAATTGGGTTTGCCGATTTTTATTGAAGTTTTCTTTTATGATTATATAGTTCTGTATAATGTTGAAGTTTTTGCATCAATATTTATCAGTGATATTGGTTTGTAGTTTTCTTGTTGCTTTGTCCAGCTTTAGTATCAGGGTAATGCTGATCTCATAGAATGAGTTTAGAAGTGTCTCCTCCTCTTTAAATTTTTGGAAGAATTTGAGGAGGATTGGTGTTAATTATTTTTTTAATGTTTTATGGACTTCTTCAGTGAAACCATCTGGTTCTAGGCTTTTCTTTGTTGGGAGGTTTTGTAACTTTAATCTCTCTACTAATCATAAATCCATTCAGATTTCTAGTTTCTTCTTGGATCAGTTCTGGTAGGTTTTATATTTCCAGGAATTTTTAAATTTTTTTAGGTTATCAAATGGTATGTTATTCACAGTTCAATTATATAGTTATCATAGTATTCTCTTATAATCATTTTTATTTCTGTGGTATCAGTTGTAATGTTTCATATTGCACTTCTGATTTTAGTTAGTTTTCTCTCATTTTTTCCTAGTTAATCTAGCTAAGATTTTGCCAGTATTTTTTTTTTCCGAAAGAGAACTCTTAGCTGTATTGTTTCTATTTTCTGTTAAATTGATCTCTGTGGTGTGTAACATGCATTATGCCCTGAGTTCAATACCCGATAATACTGAAAAAATAAAATTGATCCCTCTTTCACCTAACTTTGGGTTTAATTATTTCTTTTTCTAGTTCTCAGGCTTGTAAGTTCATATTGTGTATTTGAGATTTTTCTTCTTTTTAGTGTAAGCATTTAAAGCTATAATTTTCCCTCTTAGTACTGAATCTGCTATATCCTATAAGTTTGGTATGTTAAGTTTTCATTTTCCTTTGCTGAAGATATTTTCTGATTTTTGTTTGAATTTTGTGACCCATTGGTTGTGTAATAGTGTGTTTAATTTCTTAGTATATGTGGATTTCTTATTTTTCTTTTGCTATTGATTTCTAGTTTTATTCCATTGTGGTGTGAAAAGATACTTTTATAACTTTGTTCTTCTTAAAATTTCTTAAGTCTTATTTCATGGCCTAATCTATGGTCTGTCCTGGAGAATTTTCCATGCACTTGAAAAGAATATATATTCAGTTGTTGCGTGTGGTGTTCTGTATGTTCCTGTTAGGTCCAGTTTGTCTATGGTATTAGTCCAGCCCCCTTTTATTGATCTTCTGGTTATTCTATTCATTACTGAAAGTGAGGTGTTGAAGTTTTCTATTATAACATTGCTATCTATTTCTTTCTTCAATTCTGTCAGTGTATCCTTTATTTACTTAGGAACCTGATGTTACATGCATGAATATTCATAATTATAACATCTTTAATTGGTCTTTTGTACTTTTTAATGACCTTCTTTGTCTCCTGTTACAATATAACCAAACTCTGTTCTGCTTGACACTAGTAGGACCACCCCTGTTCTTTGGGTTCCCTTTTGCATAAAGTATCTTCTCCATTTTTTATTTTCAACATATGTGTATCCTCACATGTAAAGGGAGTCTCTTAGGTATGGTGGCACGTGCAGATTGCAAGTTGGAAGTCAGCCTCAACAATTTAACAAAGCCCTCAGCTATTTAGCGAGACCCTGTCTCAAAATAAAAAACATTTTAAAAAGTGCTGAGGATGTGGCTCAGTGCACTCCTCTCCTCCCAGGTTCGATTCCCAATACATACATACATACATAAGTAAATAAATGAATAAGTAAAGTTTCCTTTAAACAGCATATAGTTGGATCTTTATTAACAATCCATTTATCCAATGTCTACTTTTGAGAAGGGAGTTTAATCCATTTACATTTAAAACAATTATTGACAATGAATGACTATTGTCATTTCATTATTTTCTGTTTGTCTCATAGCTGTTTGTCTTTTTTGTGACTGCCTACTTTGTATTTCATGATTTTTGTAGTGACATACTTTGATTCCATTTTTATTTCATTTTCCGTATCTTCTATAAGTATTTTCTTTGTGGTTAACATGGGGAACATCTTACATAAAACATCTTAAAATTACAATAATTTGTAGAATTAAACTTTCAATCATATACAAAAATTCTACTCCTTTATATATCCACCCTTTGGTAAACTTTTCAGTTATTGTATTTTTCAACACCAGAATTTCTATTTTGTCCTTTTAAAATAATTTATAAATTTCTATCTCTTTATTGATATTTTCATTTTGTTAGTGCACCATTCTTTTGACTTTTGTTGTCTGTGTTCTATTTAGCTCATTGAGGTTCTCTATCATGATTATTTTGAAAATTTAAAGAAACTTTTTTGGTAGTTGTACATGGACAGTGTGCCTTTATTTTATTTGTTTATTTTTATGCAGTGCTAAGGATCTAACCCAGAGCCTCACACATGCTAGGTAAGCACTCTGCCACTGAGCTACAGCCCCAGCCCTATTTTGAATTCTTTATAGTTCTCTACATCTTTAGTGTTAGTTTCTGAAGACTTGCTTTATTCATTTGATTAGGCCATTTTTCTTTTTGTATGCTTTTGTGATCTTTTGTTAGAATTTGCACATTTGAAAAACAGCCATATCTTCTATTCTATTGGACTGATTTCATAAAGGGAAAGACCCTTCATCAGTCTGCCTGACGGCATATTCCCCAGGACCTCTCATATCTTTACTGGGAATGTATCTTTTTTTGGGCCAGTGTTTGTACTAGTCAAAAGAGGCTTGCCCTTGTTTTCTCAGAAGTCATAATATCCTTCTCTCATGTCTTCACTACTGCAGTCTCCCTGGATTAGTTCACATGGCATGCACCCTTGTCCTCAGCAGTCCCCAACCTAAAGCATCCAAACTACATGCTTATCCCTCTCAGTTCTCTGGGTTAGGCAAGACAGAAACCAGAATGTTGGTTTTTATGTTTCACTTTTCTCTTTCCCTCCTAACAGAGAAGCAGGAGTTGGGAGTTTTGTCCTGACTACTCCATGCTATGAGGGACACAGGGAAGGATTCTGGTAGGCAAATGCAATACACTTTCCTATGTACCTTACTGTGATTCTTCTTCTTCTTTTTTTTTTTTAAAGAGAGAGAGAATTTTTTTAAATATTTATTTTTTTAGTTTTCAGTGGTCACAACATCTTTGTTTGTATGTGGTGCTGAGGATTGAACCCGGGCCGCACGCATGCCAGGCGAGCGCGCTACCGCTTGAGCCACATCCCCAGCCCTGTGATTCTTCTTGACTTCATACCCATATGGGTGCAGCAACATCTTCACTGGTTTCTGAAATTCTCACAAAGGCAATGCTGTCCATATATTTTTGTTAAGTAAAAGTTTCTCCAGGGACAAACAAAGGCTGGGGTTTCCTATTTTGATACTGGGTTGATGTCATTCTAAGAACTTTTTAAAAACCTAACAAAATACTACCATCACACCTAAAAATAGAAATTTCATAAATATCATTAAGTATCAAGTAGTGTTCAAATTTTCTTGTTTTATTCGTTACTGCTTATTTCTTTGAATCAGGATCAGATTCATTGGTGTGTTTCTTAAATGTCTTTTAAACTGGTAGTTCCCATTTTATCTAAGAAAGATATAAGGACAACTTG
Source organism: Marmota marmota marmota (assembly GCF_001458135.2). Classification (NCBI taxonomy): domain Eukaryota; kingdom Metazoa; phylum Chordata; class Mammalia; order Rodentia; family Sciuridae; genus Marmota; species Marmota marmota. The sequence goes on along the minus strand of NW_026000093.1, from coordinate 8,621,364 downwards.
GACATGTGTGGCTCAGTGGTAAAGTGTCTTAGATTCACTCTCAATTACCTAACCCTCCCCCCGCTCCCCCACACTCTCAGAAAAAAGATAATCCTTTGCAGAGTAGCATGAGACCGAAATGACCAGGCAAGCTGAAAATATGCAAAAGGATCTCAATAATTAATGGGAAGAGTTATGATAGTTCTATGACCCATAAAATTTCTATCAAACATTAAAATGTCTTCTACTGTCAGTTATAAATATTACTGATAAATGTTAATTATAAATGAAAAATAATAAAAAGTAAAACTAATATTTAATGTACTATCATCCCAAGCATTAGTAACATTGAGAATTTAAATGTTCTGTTTCTTTGTTGAAAAAGTTTATCATAGTTTGAACAATGCTTACTTTCTTTTTCACATCATATAATTTATAAGCATGTTTTTCTGTCTTGACAAATGTTTATAGTTCTTCAGAGTTTGAATCAGCTTCCAACATTTTATCATCTTTTGCTTTAGATGTCATGAACTATTTCTAGATTTTCATTAATATAAAGTTTTTTTTGATGATATCATTTTCAGGACATCTTTATTCTTTTTGTCACAACTAAAATCATCCCTCATTATCCACGCAGAATTTGTGCTAAAACTCTCTACAGACACCAAAATCTGCAGGTGCTCAAATCCTTTATATGAAATGATATAGTATTTGCATTAACCTATACAAATCTTCCCAGTGTACTCTTTAAGTCTTTTATTTACTTTTTTTTTCCCCCAGTGCTGAGGATGGATCTCAGGGCTTCACACATGCTAGGCAAGTGCTCTATCACTTAACTATATTCCCACCTTCTTTCCATATACTTTAAATCATCTCTAGATCACTTGTAATGCCTAATATAACAAAAATATTATATGAAGAATTGTTACACTGTATAGTTTACAGAATAATGGTAAGAAAAATTGGTACATATTTAGTACTTATTCAATCTTTTCTGAAAATTTTTATATTGCAGTTGGTTAAATTCATAGATGTGAACCTATGGCTATGTATAGCCAACTGTACTTTTCCTCATTCATGTTTTTTAAGTTTGCTTCCACAAAGTCCCCCTGCATGTCTAAAGTCTTTTGAATGTTGGAAGGGTTGACATGCCCAAAACTAACTCTTTCTTCTATAACTCCATTTATGTCTGATTTAAATTTCAGTTCTAGAATTATTATGTACTTCCTTGATGCATTTTCATGATTGTTGGTTGATTTCCTGTTCTGAAATTACCTGTGCATTTATCACTGGGAAATACAAGAGGCAACGCAACTACCCATAGCTGTCTTTGCTGTTCCTGCAAGAACCGAATAACAGATGTGCAATGACCAATTACCAAACTTTGAAAGAAGTGGTATGATTAATTATTATGTGCATATTATTTACTTAGTGACTTAGGGACTAAATAGCTAACAATAAAGTTTGTACTTTGTGCAATTACTTACAATGAATAAGTCAAGGTGACCAATCTTTGAACTGTGTTATTGGAGGACTTATATTCACCTAAACTCTTAGAACTGAAATTCATGCTTATCAGAACCTTGAAAAGTAAGGACTGACTGTTTTAGTATCATCCCTAATTCTTTAGGAGCAATTGGCTGTTTTGGCCTCTTTGAAACTGCTATAATCTGTATTTATCTGAGAATCTTTTATTCTAATCATAATTAAGAATTAAGGGTTTTTGTTTTGTTTTATTTTAATGGATACTAGTCCATATTTTCCCTATCCTTATGCAGATAGACTTGATTCTCCTGTATGCTTTTATGCTGCTCCAGGAGGACATGCATGGACATGTGGTACACCTATAGGAAGCCAATTGCTATATTAGGGACACTTCACAACACTACCACTAAAATGAAGAGCAACAGTTGATAATAATAAATCATTGTATTATTGATTTATGTATTTACTGTACTTTTTGAAACTTTATCACAGGTATGTATGTATAAGAAAAAGCAGTATATATAGGATTTAGTACTATGTAAGATTTCAGGCACCCACTGTGAGTCCTGGAATATATTCCCCATGAATAAAGGAGGACTACCCTATATCTGAGGGGCTACAAACCTACTAAACACAGGAGAATGTGCATGATTATCCAGGTTTAGCTGTTTTTCCTGAGTTCTTCCTTTACAAAGCCTTATAGACTCTGGATTTCTAGAAATCTATTGATAGGCTCCAGAGACTTCACTTTGAAGTTGTAGGCAAATATTTACATGTTTATGTCTGATTTTTCTGGACAAAAGAGGGTGTGATAGGCTGGGATGTTACCCCTCTAACTCCTAAGAAAATGAGGTAGGATTCATGACCTTATAGAAGAGAACAAGGGCATTCTCTTGTCCTCTTTCTACCATGTGAAGATACACAAGAAAGACTTCAGTCTGCAATTAAGACAAGGGCATTTATCAGAACCTGATCTGCTGGCACCCTGTTCATAGACTCTCAGCCTCCAAAACTATAAGAAATAATTTTTTGTTGTTTCTAAGCCATTCATTCTTTTGTTTTGTTAGAGCATGCAGAACAGACTAAGACACTCCATTGGTAGATATTTACATTTCTTTTTTGTTGTTATTTTCCATCACAATGTTGTTCTGCATATCTTTGTACATAGGACTCTGCACAATGTTTGGGAAATCCTCCCTCCCTCACTCCCTCTACAAGTTGTTCCAGAACAACAGGTGAAAACTTCATTTTGTACTTTTCTATTTATTCCCTTAAAGACTTCCATTTGCAGTATATTGTTTATGGATCATCTGTATTTCTTTTTCTCAATAAAGTGTATGTTCATATTTATCTCAATAAGTATGATTATCAGGGCTGGGGATATAGCTCAGTTTGTAGAGTGCTTGCCTCACATGCACAAGTCCTGAGTTCAATCCCCAGCACCACATAAATAAATAAATAATAAAGTCAGATTATGTCTATAGAGTGTTAAGTGCTATAAGTGTGAGGGACCTCGAGAAACAAAGGGAACAGCTCCCATTTGCCAGTTGGTAAGTGATTTGATCCTAATCTTGAATAATTCTGGAAATATGATATAAAAGTTCCTTGCCAAAAGAGTAATGATGCATGAATGCACAAAGTAAAGATGCACTTACAACCAAAGTGATATTTCAGGACATACTAGGAGCACAGCAAATTGGTAAACAAAAAGTTCTAAACATGACCCCCACTTGAGTTCAGGATGTGCCTATCTAAAGAAATAATCATTGTAATTGCCATATTTCTATGTTTTTTAAAAAATGGAATGTTCTGCTAAGTGCAGTGGCACATGTCTGTAATCTTGGAGAGGTAGAAGAATTGCAAGTTTGAGGTCAACCTTAGCAAATTAGTAAGGCCGTAAGCAACTTAGCAAGACCCTGTCTCAAAAAAAAAAAAAAAAATAGGGAATGTAGCTCAGTGGTAGAGTACCCTGGCTTCAATTCCCAGTGTGGGGAGAAAATGCTTTGTCCTCTAGCTATCACTATTATCTAAAGAAAAATGATTCTATTTCCTAGTATAAACTGTTCAGACTTTCAGTTGGTTGTGATTTCTAACACAATCTGAAGATTTATCCCTGCAAGTGTTTGGAAGTCATTTTATTTCATTTTACATTTGACTTGAATTCTTTGAGAGTATATTAAACTTTTGGTTCTATGTGAGGAAGAAGGCTAAGGTTTGAAGGCAAGGTTTGGTAAATCATATGTTTTTCTGTAAATTTCAATGTGATTATGATAAAAATATGTTTTCATTTTAATTAGTAATTTTTTTTAACTCAAAGCTAGTTATTTTACCTAACTTGGATTTTAGAATTTTTCCAAGGGCTCATTAGTAATGCAAAATATAAGAAGGAATTAATTAGGTTGAGGGAGGTTGCCAAATGGCAGAACAGGAGAGAAACTAGCTCATAGATGAAGAGTGTTGCTTGTTAAAGGAACTGAGCGATGTTAAGTGTAGATAGATTCCTGATTGGGAGTTCATATGGGTGGAGAGAAAAGAAGGGCCAGATCATACATCAGATTTACTCTATGTTAAAGGATATAGATTTTAGCTGGATGCAGTGGCACATGCCTGTAATCCCAGCAGCTCAAGAGGTGAGGCAAGAGGATTGCAAGTTCTAAGCCAACCTCAGCAATTTAGCGAGGCCCTAAGAAACTCAGTGAGACCCTGTCTCTAAATAAAATATAAAAAAGGGCTGGAGATGTTGCTCAGTGGTTAAGCAACCCTGTATTCAATTCCTAGTACCCCCCCCCCCATATAAATAGATAGATAGATAGAAAGATTTTATCTTCAGATGAGGGAAGAACACAGAGGACTTTGCTTAGAGGTATAAAATAATCAGATAGACCATTAAGAATGAATTGGTGGGGAGGGAACATTCCAATGGAGGAGAGGGCATTGCAGGAGTCAGGGAAGACATGGAACAACTTGAACATGAACATCAGAATGGAGACAGCTCTATTACCATGAGAAGTTTTCAAAGGTAGAATCTACTATCTTTGGAAATGGGTTGAATCTGAGGAAGGATAAATAAAGAACAATGAAGTGTTTGAACATTTACAGAGACCACTGAAGAGAGTGTGGTGGCTGGATTGAACACATTTGAAGTGGCCATATGGCGTTCACGTAGAGATACCTGTTAGATAGATAGAGAAAGTGGATTTAAAGGTTAAGAGAAATCTGAGATGAAGATGCAAATATAGCAATTGCTGTAGCACATAGTTGATAATGACAGTCTGAGGGATGGAGGAAAGGTTCAGACTGATGGTATCAAGTGAGATGAGAGGTTGTGTGGAGGCCTGGAGGATGCCAGTCCTGAGAATGAGGGAACCCATAAGTGTGATCAAGAAAAAACAGGACTATGCAATGAGGGAAGCCAAGGGAAGTGTTTCAAGAATGAGGAAGGTATCATCCACGGGACAAATACAAATAAAAGAGCCCATTAAATTAAGTAAAAATGTATGTAAAGAGGAGGTAGCAGTGAGAGGTAGTCTGTAGAGGAAGGAATGGAGATTGCACACACAAAGCTTTTGGGGAAGTTTGGTTGTAAAGGAGGTAAAAGAGCAAGAACTAGAGGACAGCAATGCATGGTGGAGAGGGGACTTTGGTATTTCCCAGATGAGCTTGTGGAAGGGAGGTGGAAAAGAGGCAAGGGGGAGCAAGAAGGTAGAAGGCAGTGGCAAGTCATGAATGAAGCTCCTGAGCAGGTGGGAGGGATGGAATCTGGACACAGGTTGAGAGTTGAATGTGGAGTGGAGCAGGAACCCTTCTTCCCTTCACTGTTGTAACTAAAAGGCAAAGAGGCAAGGACAAGGCTTGCTGGCAAGGCAGTTTACTTGCTGAGTGCCCAGAGTTCAGTAAAATCCCATAGGATGATTCCTTGTGAATAAGAGAAAGTATCACATGCAAAGTAAAAGGAATCTGGGGGATCTCAAGCTGAAAGAGAACAGAGAATGTTTGAAAAAGTTTGGGGAGAACAGAAGAGGCTAGAACTGATTAAAAAAAAACAATAAAAATTATTGGGGTAGTAAGACCTTGTTAGTGGCACTAACACAAGTCATTGTGCTCTGTTTTTTTTCTTCTAGTTGCCCATGGTCATCAAGATTTAGACACTGGGTAAGCAAATTGCTTTAACTGATAAAGAATCAAGGCTTATCAGAGCATAACAATTGTGGAAGATATGACAAGGGAGTGGAGGAAAAAAATATATTTATTTGGGGGAGGGTACTGGGGATTTAACCTAGGATTGCTTTACCACTGAGCTATATCTCCAGTCCTTTTTATTTTTTATTTTGAGACATGGTCTCACTAAATTGCTGATGACCTCCATAATTTGCTTGCTCAGGCTAACCTTGAACTTTCAATCCTCTGGTCTCAGCCTCCCAAGTCGCTGGGATTACAGGCATGTATCACCACACCCACCTTTGGTAGTGGAGAATATTATCAAGAATAATATCAAGTGATGAGCCATGAAATCAATGAATAAAAGGAAGATACATGTTGAAGACAGGTTCTGATCATTATATTCTGGAAGCATGAGAGATAGTCAAAGTGGTTGTTGATAATCTCATAATGGCAGCACTCAAATTGTGATTTCATATATCTATAGCTATATGTATGTCTACCTGGCTTTCTTTCTATCAACACTCAACATGGCGTTAAAAAGTCACAGGACTTCGCAGTGAAAGATGTACATTCTAGTTCCTGTTCTTTCCTTGAGTTTATTCTTAAGAAAATAATTTATCCTTTCTGGTACTCAGTTGCTTCTGTATAAAGATTTAGACTAAATGATATCAGTAGCCCTTTGACTTTGAAATTCTAGACTTCTGATTGTATTGAAGAGAAATCATTCTTCCATGATCCTTAAATGAATGTACTAACTTCCTCTTTATTTTTTTCAGTACTGGGATTGAACCCAGGGTCTCAAGCTTGCTAGGCAAACACTTCTACCTCTGAATTACATGCCAGCCCTGTTTTAAACTTTATTTCCAGACAGGGCATTGCTAGTTGCCTAGACTGGACTTGAACTTATGATCCTCCTGTTCAGTTTCACCCAAATAGCTGGGATTATAGGCATGTGCTTCTATGTGTAGCTCTTTCCTTCCTCTTCTATCTATAAAATATCAGTAGAAGCGATGCTCTGTAATTACAAGAAGATTTCCTTTTGTTTTAATTCTGCCTAAAGACTTGAGTGTTAACAAGCTTGGAGAAGTATTAGAATTTCTTTTTATTTTTGCTATAACAAAGAATCTAGTAACTTTCAATAAAACAAAGATTTTTTTTGTTAGAAAGTTCTAGTACATAATAGATGCTAACTTACTTTTCATTTTAAAATAAATGTATATAGTTTCTCAAATTCAATAAGATGCACAGAACTACAAAAGTAATAAAAATCAGCATGAAAATAGAAATGAATTCCCTCAAATGAATATCTTGATCTTTATTATTTTTATGTAGAATATATATAAGTAAGGCTGCTTCAGAAATCCAATTTTCTGGGACAGTTCTAGTTTATGTCTGTTTCCTCCATGCAATGAGTGAAATCTCTCTTTTATACTCTCAAAATTGTCCCAGTTTGGATGTTAATAGTAAGACTGCCCTACTATTGATAGATTCCTTTCTGATTTGCCTTATTCCTAAACCTGCTTTAAATATATTCTTTATCTAGTTCTCAAATATTTTACTCCTACCGATGGGCCTTATGAAAATCAATTGAATTCAGGAAAAGAGACTTTTCATTCCTAGCTGTAGCATTGTTAAAAGCCAAATCTGTAGTAGGATTCCAATTTAAATGTTAAAGTAGTTTTCTGCTTTTCCATGTAAGGAGCTTGGAAGTCATTTCTGTCTTCCTTACAACAAGAAGGAAAAAAAAAAAAAACTGAACAAACTGAAAATTGAAGACTTTTTTGGACCCATTAGAGAACTGAATCACAGGGCAAACCACCACCCCGGTGTGGGGTTGGGGGAGAGTTGGCACAACTGAAAGATACCTGGAGAACCAGACTCTAAAGGTTGGAAGGAATATTTGAACAGTAATTTTTTGACAGTTTTCTGGGGCTGAGTGCTGACTGGCCTGAGAGTAAAAAGCTACAAGAGGTTGCAGCCATAAGGGAGTTCCACACTTTTATAGGCTTTTCCTTGAGGAATCCTACCTGGTTCTCACAGGGAAGATTCTGGAATATTTCCCACTTCTGAAAGCCACATTCCTATGACAGGACAACCAAAAACTCCCACTACACTAATAGTAATAGTAACAGTGGATCAGAAACACCAAGAGAGTTGCAAAAATAGCAGATCAAAGGGAAGCCTCAAAACCAGGAGGGAGGAAAAACAAGCATGATGAGGACTCTGAAGCCTCTGTTATCTATATTTGCTACAAAAACAACATAGCCCAACTTCTAGCTGAAGAAAAGAAATCCTCACACAAAATGCCTTTTCCTTAGTTCATATTACTTAACAAAGAATGCACCCCGTTTCAGCAAAAATTCGCAAGCTGTGCCATAGAAAAGAATGTACAGACAAAAAGACAAGGTAGCCATCAGAACCAGACTCAGATATAACATAGATATTGGAATTGTCAGCAGGCAAATTTAAAATAATTAATATGATAAAACCTCTAATAGAAAAAAGTAGATAATATGTACAAATAAATGGGTAATGTAAACAGATAGTAACTCTAAGGAAAAACCAAATGGAATTGCCAGAGTCAAATTGCAGTAACATAAACACTGTCTTTGATGATCTAATAATACACTAGATGAAAAGAATCAGTAAAATTGAAGATAGGTCATGAAATTTTTCAAATTGCAGGGCAAAGTGAAAAACCCAGAACATCCTAGAACTATGAATTATAAAAGGTGTAACATATACATAAGTAGAACAACAGAAAGAAAATAAAGAGAAAATGGAGCAGGAGAAATAGCTGAAATAATATCTGAAAAAATTCAAATATTAATAACAGATTCTAAATCACAAATCCAAGAACCTTAGATAACATCAAGTATCTACAATAAATCTACAACTAAGCAAATCATATTTAAGCTGCAGACAGTTTAAATTTGAAGGCAAAGAAAACCTGAAAGATGCTGGGGATGAGGTATGTTGGGGTGAAGGAAGAGTGTACCCATAAAGGAACAAGGATGGAAATTATAGCTGAATTCTCAGAAACTATGGAAGCAAGAAAAGAACAAAGTGAAATGTTTGCAGTGTTGAAAGAAAAAAATATAAATTCAGAACTCTATATCCAGCAAAATTATCTTTCAAAAAGAAAGTGGAAATAAAGACTTTCTCAGATAAACAAAATCTGAGGAAATTTATTGCCAGCATATCAACCCTTAAAAGTCAAAGAATGATGTTCAGGAAGAAGGAAAATAGGTCACAAGGAGAGGAGTAGGTAAGAAACTCAGATCTACATAAAGCTAGGGAGAATGAGACAAAGAGTAAATGAATTCTTTTATTTAATTGAAACATCTAAAATATAAATGCTCAGAAAAATAATAACATGTTGGGTATTTTAACATACAGATAAGTACAATGAATGGAAGCAATGTCTCAGGATGGGAGGAAGGAACTGGGGAATAATCTGTCATGAAGTTTCAGTACTCCACATGAGGCAGTGTAGCAGTATATTTGAAGATAGACCGATTAGCTGTAAAAGTATATTGTGAAATAGGGCAATTTCTAAAATGTATTTTAAAAACAAATATAAATAGTACCAGAGAGGAGAGATAAAACAGAATGATATAAATGCTTAATTAAAACCAGAGATGGAATAAGAGAAAAGGAAGAAAAGAACAAATGTAACAAATAGAAAATATTTATAAAGATGGTAAATTTTATTCCAATTATATTTACTCATTTTAACTATGAATAGTAAAAAGATACAAGCTAAAAGATTTTCAGATTAGATTAAAAGGATAATACCCAACCCCCTTGAAAAATTAAAACTTAGTTTATTAACCATGTTTCCAGTTCTGTGAACTTGATGCTGTAACATCTGCTCTACCTATATAAGCTGAACCTGCTTTGTCCTGAACAATATATAATATGCCTAAGGCTGCCTTGGTCTCCAGCGTCTGTTCCACTCTCCTACTTCTTGGGAGGAGTCCTCCTTTTGGGGCTGTGATTTTCAAATATAAACTAACAAATCCAGAACCCACATTCTCCCCTTCCTCTGTCAGGATTTCACATCCCAGACCACTGTTCCCTTGCCCTAATTACCAAAGGGCCAGGTACTAGAAAAGTAGGACAGGCTGTATGCCCCAGAGTCCACCAAAATTATTCAAACTAGTCAATCCTAAACCTCCTTATTATGCCTTACCCATTTCTTCCTATGGAGACTACAATAATGGCTCTTGACCACAGTTTCCCCTTTTCCCTCTGCCTCCTGACTGACATGGAGCTTCCTTTAGAGCCCCTCATTGCGTGATATGACTCTTCCTCTTGTCAACTGTAATAAATCATCCTTTCAAAGGCAATCATCTCCTAATCTGTTAGCCTTTGTGTATCTAATATTTTTCTATCAATACACTATTTTTTTTAATTCAGATGCATAAAAAAGGAAAGCATGAAGAAAGGTAACTACTAAATTACTATAGTGACCTTAACACTAATAAAAAATAGCTGGGCATAGTAATTTTAGACAAATTTTTGTTACTTTGAGATAGGATAAGGGTTTATCAAGCCATTGCACAAGTATCATGATATGTGTAGGTTTTTGTAATCCTTTGCAATTAAACAATCCTTTGTAATTTAAGGTTCCAGTTTACAGCATAAACCATTAGACTGTAAAAATAATTAATTATTTTTAAGTTTCCCATCTGCCAGCATAAGGCATTAATTAGGTTGGAAAAGATAATGTGATTTTGTTTTGCATTTAGATCTGATGTGCATGCATAAAAGTGTTAAAGATGAAGGTAAAGAAGTAACATGAACTTTCCCAGAGACTAATAGGATCTGGAGAATAAGGATGAAAACAACGGCATCCAAACAAGTGGATGACCTGCTGAACTGGATGGGGAATGTGTTTATTTTCACAATGAAAGGGCTGGCAAAAGCAATTCCCTTTTCATCACTAACATTAGCAATGATTCAAATATGGAAACAGAATAGTGTTCAGCACTCTTTTTTTTCTTATGATGTATTACTTGTACTGAAATGCTGTTTGACAAGAGTCAGGGAACTGAGCCAGGCTAAGAAGGTGCCAAAGAAGTATTCACTTTTTGTGGGAGCTAAATATACAGGGAGAGTTTATGTGTTAGAACTCAAATGTTCCCCAATCCTTTACAGATAGTTCATATCTTATGGACCTGCTTACAAATGACCAGGCCATTGTCGGTACATTCAGATGAAATAAGAGAGCCTAAATATTTTACACAGAGGATAATAGTTAATAATATTATTCTATGTACAAGGATACTATCTTTGTAATTAAGTGCAATTCCCATTAAATAAATAGCATTAACAGATGTTATCCATAATCTTTCTTTTCCCCTCACCTATGAATGCCCTTAATTTCCCCAAATCTCTCCTTTCTTGGCTTACTATGACTCTTTCTTTCTCTGGTGATTCTGAGGTTGACTTGCTAGACTAATCCTGGATATCCTTTAACAACTCCAGAGAACACTCCATCTTCTTTTGTTGGATTCCAAAATTCAAGCACTCGGGGCTGGGGATGTGGCTCAAGTGGTAGCGCGCTCGCCTGTCATGCGTGCGGCCCGGGTTCGATCCTCAGCACCACATACAAACAAAGATGTTGTGTCCGCCGATAACTAAAAATAAATAAATATTAAAAAAAAAAAAAATTCAAGCACTCATCAATAGATCTTATATAATTCATTTGGCCTAAAGATGGTAGATCACCAGAACATGCTCTCTATAACATGGCTACCTTTATTGATAAATTGTTAGTTTTTGTTATCCCCTCCTTATTCTTCCCTCTTTCACTTTTTATAATTAACCCATGTCAGCTGTTCCCTTCTCCAAAAAAGAAAAAAAAAAAAGAGGAAAAACACTTTTGATTCATTTTTCTCTATTTGATGAAAACATCGATATAAAACACTCAACAACACAGCAGCTAACAGTGGATGAGCAACAACTTTGCATTTCTGTCCCTTTCTCTAGAGGAGATGAAAACAAAACAAAAGCCAACCCTCTTACTTTCTGGTTCTATTAATTCCCTCTTGAAGGCGGGGCATTGGTAAGAATCTGAACAATCTGATTTGGTTAGAGGGCTTTTCTTTCTAAACCTTTGTGTGGTTCTCATGATTCCCACTTGTGGCCCATATCTCAACCCAAAGCATATTTTCTTCTTGCTTGGAGGGAAGGGTGGGAGCCCTGACCATTAGACCTCTCTTTGGCCAATCCTGGCTGTCAAAAGTGCTCTCCTCTAAATGAGCACTGTTCAGCTTCCGAAGTTTTTGAACTCAGTTCTGAGGAAGAGTTTTCCTCCCATTCTCTTCACTCAGGATAAGTCTTTTACAAAGCACTTTAGCTGAAGAGAACATAAGTTGATGTGAAATTTAGCAGAGTTGGGGAGGGAAGCAAACAAATAAGCCCAACTTGTGTGCTGGGGTTTTTCCCCTCCCTCTCACCACACAATATTTCTGACCTTATCATGGGTGATTTTCAGAGCCCCAATATGGGGTCAGACAGGGTTTCGTGTGCCCCACACCAGTCTTCTTCCCTCCTCATACCTGGCTAGGTGAGAGAACTTTGGAAAGTCAGAGTGAAGAATTGTTCAAGTTAACCTGTGATATGATAGTCAAAGGCAATCTTCTAGTTAATCCCTTCTGACAAATATGCAAGACTCCCCACCCATTGTTTACACTAGGGGCAAGGTTCATTTCTAACTGAGAGCTTTTGTGCCCCGAGGTGGCTACTCAAGGCTACAGAGACCCAGGAAGGGACAGGTAAGTCCATGAGGTAATTCATTCTCTAAAAACAATAAGTCTTTGTGCCATATGATTCAATTTCTGTGAAATTTTAGGATAGGCAAAACTACAGTGATAGAAGTTAAATGAATGGTTGCCTGGAGCGGGGTCAGGGACATAAGTGAACATCTCAGAAAGTTCTACATCTTTATTATACTTATGGTTCATAGTGGTATAAACATATCATAACTCATTGAGTTGAACATTTAAGATTATACATCAATAATTAGCTGAGTTTAAAAAAAAACAACAATGTGAAATATTCTCACCTTAAAACAGATAGGAGAGCCAAGGGAACAAACTGAATTGACTACATCTGATTTCCTTACTGCATCTCCTTGTCCCTGGAATCCTTCATGCAAGATCTGTGATCTAATGTCCTGGATGCTCACCCAAGAGGAGCTCTGTGGAATGGTGCACATTATTTTGTGTATTTTCTCTGTCTCTCTTGCTTTGCTCCTAAGATGCTATGGAGGTTGATAATACTTTGTAATGAGGAAATCCGGAATTGAGTTCATCTCTCTTCTTTACTTTCTCAGATCTTCTGGAGAACCTTGGGGAATCATATCCAAAGTCTCAAATTTCATTTCCCCCTGTCCTTCTGAACAGGATGCTATGGCATTTTTTCTCATTTGCTATTTGGCTGGAACTGGAGAATGTGGATCCTTCCCTGGAACTCCCTGACCACCTGTAGGGAGTAATGGCATTAGACCAGCTCTTAGGACTTTCATTGCCTTCTCCACTCACCCCACTTCTTTGAGAATGTCTCCTTAGTTCTTTATCAGGTCCCAGAATTAACATAGCACAATGTTCCTTTATATGCTTTTATTAATCACAGGGATTTAGGATTGATATAAAATTTATTAGAGCAAATTAAAATCATTACACAATTTAATTTCAACTTTGAAGAAATTCCTGAGGGGCATTTTTTCCTTGAAAATTTAATAAAATAACTTCTTGGTCATTAATCTGTGTGGGCAGTAGGTGGGCATGTGTTCACACCTGCAGTGAGGTATTCCCAGACCTCATTCAATTATAAATCTCTGTGACCTTGACTCACCTGCCTATGGCACTGAAAGTCATTACCATGTTTTAAATCTACCCAATTATTAAGAGGTATTTTTATAATTTCAGTTATGTATAAATTTTTGCAAAATCAGTGAATAGTTCTTTAAGTTATTATACAATAAACTCACAAAAATGAGGAATTGTAATGTTGAAATATGTCATTTTCATCAGAAAATGTTTTTATTGTCTATTATTGTTTATTTTTAAATCAATTTACAATTTGATTTATGAAAGAGGACATGATATGTCCTTTCATAAATGTCCTTATTGTTCAAAGAACATTCTACTAAGCCCACTGTCCCTTTTGATATTGGAAGAGAAGAAGAGGTATACATGCTAAAAACTCACTTGCTCAAGAGACCACAGAGGGAAGTCTCAAGTCTACTGGGGCTTCTATTTGCTGAGTCAGGATTTGAACACTACAGACCAGTGGCCCTTATGCCAGAACTTTGTGACTTTTTACTTCCTAATATTCTTCTTCTCTATAGTAAGAAATCTTAAAGCAGATAGAGCCTTATAGTCATATTTGGAGAAATCAAGAAAGTGGGAGCTGAGGAGAACCCTGTTTCACAAGATGAAAACCCACATGAGGGACCTAGTGGCAGCACCATTGAATGGAAAGCATCCTTAGGTGTCCTTCGGGCCTTCAGCACAGAAGAGAGGACATTTACAGTGAGTTGGCTTGGGTCTAAGGTACAGGTGAGGAGTGAAAAGTGTTCCCATATCATGGTCTAACTGTGCTTGGTTGCCTCATAGGAGGAAGTCATATTTCACTTGGCTCGAGCCCCACCTAACACCTGACAAAATATGCCTAGTGGATGTATTAGAGTTCTCCAGAGGAACAGAATCAATAGCATGTATGTAAGCGTGTGTGTGCACACATGTACATACACACATTTATTATGAAAATTGGCTCACACAATCATGGAAGCCACAGGTTGTTGGCTGAAAGCTTGCCTAGGGGAATGAGGACAGTGCAAGTCCTGAAGTCTGAAGGCCTAAGAACTGGGAGCTCTGATGTCCTAGGGCAGAACAAGATAGATGTACCATCTCAAGAAGAGAGCGCATATTGCTCTTCCTCTGCTTTTTATTTCTATGTAGGCCCTCAATGGATTGGATGATGCCCACCAACACTGGTGAGAGTGGATCTTCTTTACTTAATCTACAGATTCAAGTGCTGATCTCTTCCAGAAACATCTTTACAAATACATGGAGAAATGTTTCACCAAAATTCCGAGTATCTCTCAGCCCAGTCAAGTACACAACTAAAATTAAGTGTCATAAGCCCATCCCTTGTCAACTTGATACATATTTACTATCTCTTTAAATCTAGCTTAATCTCTGAATAATGACAATTCTAATGTCATATTTCTGCCTTACATAACACAACTATCCTGCCTACAACTGGAAACACACTAGTCCCTTCCCCAGAAGAGGAAGTAAAGCTCTAAAAAGATGGTGACTCTTCTCTTGATTATCCATAATTAAAATACTATGACATAAAATTAATAATACTTAAGGGGCTGGGACTGTGGTTCAGCGGTAGAGCACTTGCCTAGCATGTGCAAGGCCCTGAGTTCAATCCTCAGTACCACATACAAAATAAATAAATAAAATAAAAGATAAAAATTAATAATATTTAAATACTGATATAAATATATGTTGTGTTACATGATAAGGGAATAAAAGAAGAGATTTATTTTCATTCCTCTCTCCAAATATTAGCATCCTTGACACCAAGAAGTCTCAAGATGGTTGGAAATCCTTAAATCTGTGAAAACCATCTGAGTATAGAGCATTTATAACACAGATACAAAAAGAAATGCACCATGACCCACAATTTTTTTAGATTGATGATACATAAGTGGTTCCAATTTTTCTTTGTTGCATTCTGAAATTTGAGAAGATAAAGGCAAAATCTTCATAGTCATAAAGTCTGTGTTTTCATAAAATAAGAATCTGTCCATCTTTGGTTATCATAAAACCCAGGCTTTGTTCACTTTCTGAGTCCTAGAAGGTCATGAGATATTTTCTGGTGCCTCAGGTGAGTTGTTGGCTCTGTTGAACGTTTGCTCGGCTTATGCCTTTCCCTGCCTCATCAGGAAGGAAAGTGATGGGATCAAATGATGCCAGCTGTTCTGATGAACTCATGCTGTGAAAAGGAAAATGTTTCTGAAATGTTCTAAAATAATTGTGACCCAATCTAAGTTGGCAGGAGGAAGACACTATACTTCTGCTCCCCGGGACTTTTGGGGAAGTTTTACTGGATGGGGCCTTCTGCCTGATGTTCTTGTTGTAGATGTTAAATTAAATAAGCAAGAGGCTATTGACTTGGAGGCTATCTCCTTGCTTTAAGTTTCCACATAACAAGATGCAAGCTAACTTAGTATCCAATGGAACCAAAACCTAACTTAGGAGTGTCAGTCTTTGTAACATATAGAGGATCTCAGCCAATCACAAGCAACTAGCTTCAGTCAATCACAGGCTGTCATCTAAGACAAGGCCTGGCTATAACCAATCAAGCTGTCTCTATACTTTACTTTTATTTCCTGCTATAAATACTCATAGTCCCTGTTTCCAAATGGAGGTCTATGGACCTCGTTTGGTTCTGTTTGATGCCTGATTCATGAATCATTCTTTGCTAAAATGAACTATTAAATTTAATTTTCTAAAGCTTTTCTTTTCTTTTTTTTAAAGAAAGAGTGAGAGAGAATTTTTTTTTAATATTTATTTTTTAGTATTTGGCGGACACAACATCTTTGTCTGTATGTGGTGCTGAGGATCGAACCCAGGCCGCACGCATGCCAGGCAAGCGCGCTACCGCCTGAGCCACATCCCCAGCCCTAAAGCTTTGCTTTTAAAACACTGGTCACATGTATTCTACGTGTAGCCTTGGTAGTAGTTTTCTCCATGTTTGCACTGTTTTAGAGTCTTCCAGAGGAGATTTGTGAATTGCTGCAACTTATTTCAGCACAGGCTCCCAGTACACATTAGAGCCATTGCTAATCAGTCCAGACAACCAACTGTCACAAACTTTTATTTTCTTATTGAGAGTCATCACTTTCTTATATTGTGTCACTTTTTGTATATTTCTATCAATGGGAAAATGTTCAGTCTTTTTTTTCCCCTATACCAGGGAAAACCGAATTTGTTTGTGTCATCTGGTCAGTGGTACCATCAATAAAGATGAGACCCAGAGTTTTACTGACCTGGAGCTGTGGAGAGTAAAAGGCACTTGTCTCCGGGGAGCTCTCCTGCCCCTTGTTCCTTTGAAGCCTTGACTGCATGTGGATCTGCACATGACAGGAGTAATCCCTGAGTGGGGCACAAGTTACAAGCTTCCAGGTAAGAAGAGAGATAGGGCAAGGGCACAGTTGAAGAGGGGTAGTTCTTGGTAGTCACCACATTTGCTGTGGAATCACTATGTCCAAATTCTTGGACTGTGGTATTACTGTAGTTCTTTTGAGGCTAAAAAAAAAAAAAATTAGGAATATTTTTTATAGTTTTTAGGAAAAAATATTCTTCAACTTTCTACTATGCATTTTGCATTTGAGAACATTTTCTATTTTCTTGCTTTCATTGTTTTTAAAAATAGCTGGATATGGGGCAAATCATCAGCAGACACATCATACATACCTTATGTATCATCATTTAAGTTGGGCAACAAATTTCTTGTTTTTAGGAAAACTTTTAGGGCCCAAACCTAAAAATAGTTTTTACATGAAAAGCCAAACTCACAAAAGCTAGAATGAATTAGAACCTTGATACCTTGCCATCAGGGCCTGTAAGCTCTCTACCAGCTAAATCTTAGTGAAATCTTGAAAAATAAAACAAAGAATTAATCCTACCTAGAGGATGATGTCTAAATACAATAATATGCCTCTTAATCCAAGATGTGATGAGAATAATCACTTCAAGGCCCATCCTTTATGGTCATAAAAAGGCAAGAAGTTGGGGCTGAGGTTGTGGCTTAGTGGTAGCGCACTTGTCTGGCATATGTGAGGCACTGGGTTCGATCCTCAGCACCACATAAAAATAAATAAATAAAATAAGGGTATTAAAAAAAAGAAAAAGGCAAGAAGTGATACTCAATAACTACAGTATGGTTTCCCCCACCTACTTTCTACACCAAGTATATAGGAAATAAGGGGGAAAAGTACATTTTGGCCATTTATATTGTAGGCAAACTGCTATGTTGGTTATTTGCAATTGAAAGGTGTCAGTTATTTCAGCTGTATTTCTTTCTTTTTATGACACATTTTGAAAAGTCATTCAGGTTCAAAAATAATATATATTATTTGACTTTTTAGTTTTTTTACTTGAGACATTTTAGACCTTAATTGAGCCCATTTTTTCCTTTTTACTGTTTATTCTTAATAAAAATATAACTTTATAAATAACATTCTGATATTAAAACAAATATAAACTTATCCACCAAGGGAACTTTATATAAGTGTTGGATTAAAGTTAAATAACAATGTTCACTTGTCAGAGTTTTATAGGTTCTTAAACTGACACTTGGAATTGAGATCTGCTATTTTTAAAAGATTAAGTTATTTTCCAGCTTGAAAAATGTGACTATGTTATTATACTTTTTGTGAGTTTGTATTTCTGATAAAATCTCCTTCATGCACATTATTTTTAGACTGAATTTTTGAAAACAGAAATAGGCATTTTGTACACAGATTTTAAGATTAAGCTGTAAACTTAACAGTTATTTATATTTGATTACTCAGAAATCATTTGAGCTTTAATGTACTTTCTTGCTGGGCATGGTTTCAATTTATTGTTCTTTTCAGAATTTTAGGTTATGCATTGTTTGTTATGTGATAGGACACTAGATGGCGCTGTTCCCTGGGGGAACTGACAAGCATACAGATCTTTAAAGCCTATTTCAAGGTGTGGTTTCTTGGGTGCTTTCCAAAAGTGAGAAAAAAAAAAATCCTTTATTCCTTTTACTTTTTTTTTGTCATTAACTTTATAAATAGCATCTACAATTAAAATGAACATGGACCTATTAAATAAGGTGATTTTTTGTTTGTTTTATTTTGTTTGGGTGATACAAGGGATTGAACCCAGAGCCTTTTTAAAGTTTTATTTTGAGACAGGGTCTGGCTAAGTTCCCCAGACTGGTTTTGAACTTGGGATCCTCTTGCTTTAGCCTCTTGAGTAGCTAGGACTACAAAGTGTATGCTACCAGCCCAGCTAATAAGGTAACTTTAAGTGAGATGTTGAATAGAGGTCTTTGACATGATAGTAAATCTATGGCTTTGTTGTACAGGAGCTAACCTATGAAACATGTTGACTTTTGTTGTTTGTTGTTAATAAACTTGTTAATAAGATTGATTTTATAGAGCAGTTTTAGATTTACAGAAAAATTATGAAGACAGTACAGAGAGTTTCTATATGCCCTTAACATCTAACAATCATAGTATGTCTGTCACACAAAGGAACGATAGGAATACATTGTTATTAATGGAAGTCCATTCTTTATTTAGCTTTTCTTAGTTTGTAAATTGTGCCTTTTTGCTATCCTGGGATCCCATCCAGAGTACTACATTCCATTTAACTATCTTGTCTCTTTTGCCTCTTGCTTCATACTTTCTTTGTTTTGAGTAAACTAGAAACTTCTGAGAGTTCTTGGTGTGCTCTACTGTAAATATTACGCTCTTGGAATTTGATGTTCCTTTCATGATTAGCATGAGGTGCTTAGGATAAAGACCACAGAGATGAAGGACCACATCTTATCAAGGCTACATACTATACATATGCATACTGATATTGACTTTTTTTTTCAGATTTTCTAGAATACTTGGTAAAACCAAGTATTCTGATATTGACTTTAATGGCCTGCTGAGGAACTGTTTATCAGTTTTTTCTGCTGTGAAGTTACCTTTTCTCTCCTTTTCATACTGTGTTCTTTGGAAGGAAGTGCATTATGAACACTGAAGGGGTGGGAATCATGCTTCAGCTCTTTGAAGAATGGTGTATCTATATAAATTTTTAAAATTTTTCTGCCTGGGAAAAATTTTTCCTCCCCTTTCTGTCCCTCCCCTCCCCTCCCCTCCCCTTCCCTCCCCTTTCTCCCTCCCTTCCTTCCTATTAGACTCTGGATATTTAATTTACACTCTGGGTTATAATCCAACACTACTTTATTTTGTTACTTCAGTTGTTCTAGTATTGACCCTCAGGAGCTCTCTCAGCTTGTTCTCATGTTGCTTTGGCACACCCGTGTCATTGTGAGCTTCTATTTCTTTACTTTTTAATAGATTTTGTTCATTCTTCAAGTAAGATTTAGCTGCATTATTGTGTGTTTCTTTTTTCCATTATTAAAGTAATCTATAATAATGAAAATTGAAAGACACATGAAAGTGGAAAGAAAAAATAATCTTTGTTCAATCTTAGTTGTGATCTCAGTGAGTTCTCTTGAAGTACTTTATTTTCTTCTTTGCTTCTTTCACTTTTAGTATTTTTCATACTTTTCAGACATTCTTTTTTTTTAAAGGTTCTAATCATTTATAAAAATGGAATGTTCTGGTTATTTCAACTCAATAATACACCATGGACATTCTCTCTCTCTCTCTCTCTCTCTCTCTCTCTCTCTCTCACACACACACACACACACACACACACACACACACACACACATCACTTAAAAAGTGTTCTCCATAATTCAATTAACCTTTTCTTTGCAATTGAATAAAATTGACTCGTAAGTATTCTCAGTGCATTGCATAACTCTAAATACATAGCAGACTTTGAATAAAACAATAGCTGAATGAATTAGCCATTTACAAAGTTTCTATCATATGTGCATGCATGTGTGTGGTGGTGCTGGGATTGAACCCAGGGCCTTGTGCATACTAGGCAAGAGTCCTACCATAGAGCTGCACCCTCAGCTAGAGTGTCTTTTTTTTTTTTTTTAAACAATACCCAGGGAAGATGGTATCTACCACTGTACCACTGAGCTAAATCTCTAACCCTTTTAATTTATTTTATTTTTTATTTTGAGACAAGGTCTCACTAAGTTGCCCAGGATGACCTCGAACTTGCCTCCTGCCCAACCTCTCAAGTAGCTGAAATTATAGGCATGCACCGTTGTACATTTTCAATATTTTTGAATAGTGAGGAAATGAGAACATTTGAGTCTAAGCTTATTTAAACAGTTTTACATTATTTTGCATATTTAAGATTTCTAGAAGTTAAGTTTGGTCTAATAATAACATCAATATTTTTTAAAGCTCTTGATTCAAATTTTTTCAAAATTGGGTGAATAGTATGATGTTAACCAAGAGAAAGAAAAGATGTTGTCTAGACTATGCAGCTAAGCAAAGGGGTCCCTGATTGAAAATCTAAACAAATTAGCCAATTAATGAGAAGTAAAAATTTCCCCAGAAATGGTAAGTCTATTCACAGCCCGGTTATGCCCTTCTCAGTACCCATGCTTACTACTGTGCTGAGACTGTGCCACTGGTTTAATCCAATTTGGTTCAATAAAGAAAAGAGGAGAAATTGAATCCATCTTCTAGGCAGTACTGGTCACCTAAGCCCTTGCGACCTCCATAAGTGAACAGAACAGTGGCAGGCCAAGCAACAGCCTTCTATAGGGGTTTGGATCTCCCTCAGACTTTTGCTTAATCATACTACCCTAAATGTTCATCACAAAATTAGCTGATGCCTGAAAATACCAGAGCATCAGAAGCTAGATTCTTGCCTCTAGGCATGGCTTAGGTTAAAGGAACAAAACCAAATTTTATCATTTTTTCTTGTGTTGTTTTAAAACTATTTTTGTTCTTAAGGGAGAGAAGTTCAATCCTAGTTTTGCCTCCCTTGATGTAATAACATGGGAGTTTATTTCTGGGATTTTATATTCAGATTTAAAACCTTATGCACACTGTTAAATGTTGGTTTAGGATATATATCTGGGGGAAGTCATCCCAAATTCTCTGTTGAAGAGTGTGTGAAATTCTTTCTTCTTCCTCAGAGTCAGGATTATGCTGTGTTCTAAGAAAATGACCCTAGCTTTTTTTTTCTTATTTTTTATTCATTACTTTTAGCTATACATTACAGTAGAGTGTATTTTGACTTATTATACACATATGAAGTATAACTTATTCTAATTAGGATCTCATTCTTGTGGTTGTACATGATATGGAATTACACTGGTCATGTATTCATATATGAACACAGGAAATTCTTGTCCAATTAATTCCACTGTCTTTCCTATTCCCATCTCCTCCCACTTTCCATCATTCCCCTTTGTCTAATCCAATGGACTTCTGTTCTTATCCCCATCCTCCCTTGTTGTGAGTTAGCATCCACATATCAGAGAAACATTTGGCCTTTGGTTTTTTTGGATTGTATTATTTCACTTAGCATGATATTCTCCAGGTTCATCCATTTATTGGAAAATGCCATAATTTCATTCTTTACAGCTGAATAATATTCCATTGTGTGTATATACCACATTTTTTATCCATTGATCTGTTTGAGGGCACCTAGGTTGGTTCCATAGCTTGGCTATTATGAATTGAGCCACTATAAACATTGATGTACCTGCATCACTGTAATATGCTGATTTTAAGTCCTTTGGATATAAACCGAGGAGAGGGGTAACTGGATCAAATGGTTGTTCCATTCCAAGTTTTTTGTGGAACCTCCATACTGCTTTCCAGAGTGGTTGCACCAGTTTGCAGCCCCACCAGCAATGTATGAGTGTACCTTTCCCCCCTATCTCCTTGCCAA
Source organism: Marmota marmota marmota (assembly GCF_001458135.2). Classification (NCBI taxonomy): domain Eukaryota; kingdom Metazoa; phylum Chordata; class Mammalia; order Rodentia; family Sciuridae; genus Marmota; species Marmota marmota. The sequence continues at coordinate 8,599,120 of NW_026000093.1, read as the reverse complement.
CATTTATTATTACTTGAATTCTTGATAATTGTGATTCTTTTTTTTTTTTAAACTTAAAGTATTTATTTATTTATTTATTTTTAATTTTTTATTGTGGGTTGTTCAAAACATTACAAATTTCTTGACATATCATATTCCACACTTTGATTCAAGTGGGTTATGAACTCCCACCTTCACCCCATACACAGATTGCAGAATCACATCAGTTACACATCCATTGATTTACATATTGCCATACTAGTGTCTGTTGTGCTCCGCTGCCTTTCCCATCCTCTCCCCTCCCCCCTC
>NW_026000093.1:8544290-8595451 GCF_001458135.2 Marmota marmota marmota | reverse complement strand
ATTGATGAAGTTCTCTCCTCCGCCGCTTTCTGATGACATCAGATCTCTGCCATGTTGGTATCCTATGCGAATGGCAGCATTTCGTTCCCCTTGCCGGGCAACCAAAGCAACGGGTGAGTCCTGACCGGCCCTCAGCAGGACCCGGACCGAGAAGCAGTTTCCGCGGGCTCCTAGCCCCGGGCCAGGGAAGTTCCGGGAGCCGGAACTCGGCCGCTGATAATTGTGATTCTGACTGGAGCGGGATGGAATCTCAGTGTAGTTTTGATTTGCATTTCTCTAATTGCTAGAGATGTTAACATGTTTTCATATATTTTTTGACCATTCATATCTCTTCTTCTGTGATGGCTCTATTTTTTTTAATAGGCTTTGTTCTAGAGGTGTATGTGTGTTCTTCATAAAGGTATATTGTGTTACATTATTCATTAATAAGAAAAAAAATTTTGTTATCCAACTCTTTGAAGTTGAGAGTTTTAATTGAATTTTTAAGTTTTTCATACTTCCTTTCCTAATACACACTGAGCAGCTATCCAGAATAAGACTTGGATACTTTTAGCTCTCCTGGATTCAGCGCACTGAGGGTTGTATACTAGACAGCTAGGGATAGTCCCTCTGTACCAGAGGCAATGGAAAAGATCCATATTAGTCAGTCCTAAGCCTGCTCGCTCTGCCTTGCCTGGCCTTTCCTGCAGAAAGGCCCTTGCTCATGTTTCCCCTTACTCCCTCTGCTTTATGACCAATGCTGGTGCGTCTACATGTGACCCTGCATGGCATGGTGCAACCCCTTCTTTTGAGAACTGTGTGTAATAAGCTGTCTTTTCAATGGCAGGTGTCTACTGATCTGTTGGCTGTATCAGACTTGAATAATAATAAAATCCTACATTTTAAAAACACATTGCTGCCCATCCATTCCTCCATGGAGCCCTTATCCCCAGAACCCTAGAGAACATGCCATTTTAGCTTTCCTGCTTTCTGCTTTAGCAAGCTTTTTATATCATTTTTTTTCTTTCTGGTCCAGTGTGCTAATCAGCTTTCTGTTACCATGATGAAATACTTGAAAGAATCAATTTAGAAAGAGGAAAAGTTTTATTGTGGCTCATGGTTTCAGAGGTATCAGTAAATGGTCATTTGGCTCTGTTGTTTTGGGCCTATGGTGGTACAGTATATCATGGCAGGGATGCATGCCAAAGGAGTACCTGCTCAGATGACAGCAACCAGGAGCAAGAGGAGAGCCCCAGGAAGGGGCTGGGGTCCTAACATTCCCTTAAGACCCGCCCCAATGACCTAACTTCTTTTCAGTAGACCTGCCTCTTAAAAGTTTCACTACCTCCCAATAGTGCCCCAGGCTGGCCACAAGTCTTTAACACATGGGCCTTTGGGAAACACTTCCAAATCATAGCACCCAGCTACGCTCTTCCTCACTGCAAATTATCCCTAGTTCTCTGTTTTCTACAAAATTTCTCTTTAATCAGCTACTCCTATGATTTCATTAGGCTGCTACATTAGTTTGCTAGGACTGCTATAACAAAGTACCAAAAATAAGGAGACTTACAAAAGTAGGAATTCATTTTTTCACAGTTCTAGAGGCCAGAAATCTTAGATGGAAGTGTTGCCTTGGTTGGTTACCTTTGAGGGCTGTGAGGGAAGGATCTGTTCTAGGCCTCTCTCATTGGCTTATAGATGACCATCTTCTCCTTGGTGTCTGCACATCATCTTTTCTCTGTGCATGTCTCTTCACATGGTGTTCATATAAAGACACTAGTCATATTGGACTAGAGGCTTATACTCCTCCAGTATGACTTCATCTTAACTAATTACACCTCTAACAACCCTATTTCCAAATGTGGTCACATGATAAGGTCCTAGAATGTCAACATATCATTTTGGGAGGACACAATTCAACCTATGATATCCGTCATCTCCAAAATCCAATTTTCTGGTTGACTTTTCTTCAGGGTTATAATTTGAAATACTTAAATCAATATTATAGGTGGTGTGTGTAAGTGTGCGTTAAAAACACAAAGGTAAAAATAGAAAAGCTAAAAAAAATAAATCCAACAGGACTGGGGTGTAGCTTAGTGAGTGAATGCTTGCTTAGCATGTGTGAAACCTTGGGTTTGATCCCTAGCATTACAAAAAGTAAAAAAAAAAAATAAAAATTTAAAAAGCACAAGTAGATTTATGCACCTAGTTCCAAATCTAGAGAAATCTCATCTGCATGTTGGGACTGTCTGCTACTGTGGTGTCTCCCATAGCAGGCCCAAGTGTAATTCAGGCTTTTGTTTTTTTTTCCTCCATGGGGACTGCCATAATAGCTTCTTCATTGGTTTTCCTGTCCATCTGTCTCTCACACCACTTACTGGCTGATTAGACTTCATAATGAGCTTTTCTGACATTGCACTTAACATTGTGATTCAACACATCTTGACTTCATGTTTATATTTCATAAACATATTGACTTAGCTATGTCTAAACTATGTCTTAGCTCCTAATGAAATATTTCTACATCTATTCCTCATAATAACCCTATGAGGTAAATATAATTAGAATCCCCACTTTGTAGCTGAGCATGAACAGAACTGGGGAAAAAATCCAGGAAATGTGGCCCCAGAGTCCGTGGTACACGCCTTAGACTGTGTTCCCCTTTAGGAGGCTCTCTCAATCATCTTGTGCTTCACCAGTGTGGTCTAAGATCTGCTCCTCATCTGGGACTCCCTGTTTTCTCCAAGATGTGACCTTTTTCTGGTTTAGCAGGTTTTCCTGCTTTTAAGAACCATTATATTCCGTGGGTCTCTAAATGTGGTCCAGGACCAGCAATATCAGCTGCCACTCTTGGGTCCTATCCCAGACCTACACCCCAGACCCCAAACCCCAGGGTTGGTCCCAGTGATCTGCTGTCAAGAGCCTCTCAGGAGATTCTGAGGCACACTCAAGCTTGAGAGCTGTCGTTCTCTTTGTACTAGTCTGAGTGCCCTGTCCCTTGATGTGGCCATACTTCCTGCCCTGCCTCTTCCCATGCTGCACCTTTCCTGAAGCTTCTCCCAGCAGTGTCCTGTTTGGCTGCCAGTACCCAGATCCATCCTTCAAGACCAAACCTGACTTGAAGGATGGATCAGGGCACTCATCACTCACTTTTAGGAAGCCTCTTTTCTTTACCTTGTCCTATATTTCTAACTGTTCTGTGTTCTCTTTGGAATGATCTTCCTCATGCTTTATACCTGCTTTTTGCTCCCTCATAACAGTTTTCTTTCTCTACCTTATGTCATTGTTGTACTTGTCACTTAAAGTAGAAAATTTAAGGTTGAATATTCATGTCCATCACATTTCCACTGCAATTCCTGTAACAGGGAAGGGCTTCATAAAGCATTGCATTGAATGATTATTATTAGCTCAAAGAGAACCTATTTTGATTGAAAAAATTAGGGACAATTGCTTTGGAAAAATAAATTTACCACGACAATTCAGAACACAATCATTTGACAGAGCAAATGGTTTTAAAAGATTCCATTGTTACCTCCTATCGAATCAAGAAACGTCTGTGCTGTGGCTCTCAATGGCTCCCTGACCCTTCAGTTACTTTCCATTACCTACCCCAAAGTGACTTTCCAAGGGTAGTGTTATGCCCTGTGTGGTCTGACCTCATGTGATGACAGAGCATCTCTGGGTGTGTGTGGCTTTTTTGAGCTCTAACTACATATAACTGTACTCCTTAACTGTCGTGGCTCCCAGAGGTACCTTGGGGCCCACTAAAACACCCAGATTTCCCCGACTTCTCTAAGGCAATATTGGATCAGGTTATATTAATAACTGAAAGAGAAGCATAAATATTTTATATCTTTGAACATAGCTGCTTAAAATGGTTTTTAAAAATTTATTAGTGCATTATAGTTACACATACTAGTGGGGTTCATTTTCACCTATTCATAAATGCATATAACATAATTTTCTTCATTTCAATCCTCAGCACTTTCTCTTTGTCTTCCCTCCTTCCCTAAGCCTCTCACTCTACTCTATTGAAATTGATCAAATTATGCTATGTGCATGTATGAATATGTCACAATTCATTCCAATTAGACATATAACTATAATGCACCAATTAAAAATAAATAGAATGAAGACTAAAATGGATTTTGAGCACTCACCCACTCAATGTGCTTCATTTGAATCTAATGTACTGCAGATATATAAAAGGTCCCGCTCATTCTTTAACCTGTCAGGGTACAGGTCTACATCCCTATTCCACAATTCTGAAACACATACTCCACAAGCCAAAAGATTTTTAAAGAACTCATTTGATGACAAAAATTGACCTAAATCTATTTATAGGCTACATTTATCCCACTTAGTGTAAATACTCCTGCATTTTTCTGCAGGAATGTTTTATTTGATTATGTGTTTTTAGTGTTCACTGAAATTTTGCCACTAAATATTCAGTACATTAATTGTATCAATAATTTTTGGGGGGGGGCACCAGGGATTGAACTCAATAATTTTTAAAAATCAAATTAAAAACACATCTGACCCTAAGGGTAGCAGACAAGGACCTATTGTCCATGCATAGTATAAAGCTAATAATAAACAAAATTCACAGATAATTTATTTGCTTTGTGACATGGCATCTGCTTTTGGGTACTATAGATAAGGCCACTTTTGATTCTAGAAGTTCTGCATTAAGATTGTACATCATTCAATCTAGATTATTTCTTAATGTTTCCCTAACACTTACAGGTTGAGGCCACTGAGATTGCTCTTGTCATTTCCACACTGAAGGGAAATACTCTTGAGAACTCTGTGACATTTTCAGCTCTCCACCAGAAGTATTTAATGTACTCATAAGAACACAGGAAATCAAATCAGAAGACTTACTTCTTATACATGTATCAGGCTAGAATTTGCTGAGATAAAATTTTAACCAGTTTTAATATACTTTCATGAAATAAAGCAAAAATATTATCAAAATATTTTATTAAAAAATGTAGTCCCTACAATTATTTAAAAGTGTAAGTGGTGAGTTTAGCTCTTGTGTGACATTTTGTCCACACCAAAAATGATTTAATAACATTTTCCTTCACATCTATGTGGACTCCAGTGGAGTATCTTGTAATACCTTTGTTGACTCAGAACACCCAAGAGTCAGGGCGAGTCTGCTCCAAAATCATTTCACCAGTTTTATTTCACAACAAAACAATATGAAGCAAAGCTAACCTATTCTTTCTGTGGCTTTAAAGAACCTTATTTCTCAGTTGTGAAACAGATAGCCTGCCAGATCTTCCAGTGTATTGTATAAGAGATAATTTTTATAAAGTGCCAGAGCACCAAAGAGAGTCCTGGTAGATGTATAAGTATCTTCATGTGTTTATACTCACTACTTTCCATCAGCATGAATGGCAAGGCTCAGCTTCACTTAATCTAAAAACTTCATGTAGTAAAAATGTGGGGTCTCTGTTCCACCAGGCAGGAGCCGATAAAGGAGACATTGAGGAGGAAAAGTGGGAAGTTTGATTTCATCTGTGACATGCTTTTAGCTGGGAAATAGGAAACGTTCATGAACTGGCTATGGAACACAGTGGTTAAAATCAGAAGCGCTGGGTAGCCCAGCAGTAGGAGCATTTTGTTTAATTCAGTTGAATGTATCAGAAGCTGGTGTTTCAGTGCTAAGAACATTTTAACAGTTACCACCCCTGTAGCGGATGTAGCTTATGAGAGCAAGGGGAAGAATAAAGGGAAATTAGGCACCACTAGCAGAATTGCAAATGAATTTATAATTATAATCTTGATCTATCCACTGTGTAAACAGTTCCTCCTTTTATTAACTTTTGATAAACTCTAGGGACAGCCTGCCTACTTCCATTGCATAGTATTTTCTTGAGAAGAGGAAGTGTGTATCTCTGATGGCTCCTGACAGAAGAGAAAAGAATCGAATGCTTGATTGAGAGGGAAAGCCAAATAAAAAATGAGAAATAAAAATAAAAAATTACTGTCACTTTTTTTTTACCAAATTGTAAAAAGCAGAACAAAGTGAAGACAAATTTTTAGTAATTTTCTAGAGACTTCTTTTTGTCCTACGGATACTTTAAACTTCCTCTCTATGTAATATATTGGGGAATCACATGTGGTTCTGAAGTAAAATGTGAACAGGCTGGGTATAGGTAGAAAACTTACCATTGTGAATCATCATTGTGACTAGCCGTGCAAATATGATAATATTCTGTCTTTGTGAATATGGCACTTGTGAATGAAGAATCTTAGAATACTTTAGAAGGGACATTTAAACAATCGCAGAAGAAAAACAGAAGTTAAAACTTAAGAGAAAAGTATAATATTTGATTCCTTCCCTGAGGTACCAGGACCTAACAAAACATGCAAAATGTTAATGGTGCCCGCAAAGCCCATTTGAAGACACATCTTATTTGGTCCCCATCATGGGATGTTCAGGCATCCAAGCGGTCAGTTCCTCAGTTCTCCAACCTGAAATGCTCAAAGAATGGAGGTAGAACTTCTGCAAGTTTTTATCACATATTTATATGGAGTTATTTCTCTCCCCCCTTCCTACTAACTGGTACTCAGTTTTACAATGGCAATAGTTGAAATGTTAAACACAAGAAAAAAAGCCTGAGAGGTTGTTGGGCCAGGTATATTAAAATCAAAAAAATAGAATTATTAGGTATATACATAACAGCATAAGTGAAATGAAGTGACACAGCAGTTTCTGTCCAAAGCTGAGTACAAAAATCAAGTAAACAAAACATCTGGGGTGGTTTGTCACAGCTGCTCAAAGAGCTTCCTTAGTCACTTATTTTCCTTCATATCTTTACGTATAAATAGTCTCACACACATCTTATACAATTAAGATTGCTTAACCACAAAAATAGCCCCAAATATGGCATTTTTACTTTCTAGAGTACAACTAAAATTAGTATTTGATTCTTAAAATAATATTCAAATCATCTGAAACAACAAAGGAAATGCTTATGTCTTAGAAAACCCTATAAGGCTCTGCAAAGATTAAAATCTTAATTTTGTTTTTCAAAGGGCACTGTCAAATAAGTCTTTATTTAGGAAATCATGGAACTGAAAAAGCTACACTGTTAAAAATATTCCTCCATAACAGAGAGAGAGAGAGAGAGAGAGAGAGAGAGAGACAGAGAGAGAGAGAGAGAGAGAAGTTTCCCAGGTTCTCCCCTTGGCCCTGGGAGGTCTGGGCCAGCTCTGTGAAGTTGGGATTCCATGGGCCGCTCAGTTGCTGTGAGTGCTTGTCAATGGCGCTCCTGCAGGGGGCGCTCAGAGCGCATGTGCTACTACTTTGGGGTTGCTATAGGCCTCGGATCTGATCAGCGTTCATCAAAGAAAAATGTTTAAAGGTCTAAGATTTCCTGGGCAGGAAACCTCACAAAACCAAAAACACTGAAGTCTGGGAAAGACATCTTTAAGTTGCTGACTTCATCTGTAATATCTACAGGTTGGATTAGTAATTTTTTTTTTTTTTTTAAGTAAGGCAAAGCACAAAGAAAATACAAAATGTCAGGCTATGCATCTGGTTATTTATGCTTTTTAAAAATGAGTATAGTTCTGCTTTACTGGGGATTTGTTGCAACGGTCTCTGAACCTTTGATTTACACATCCAATTGTAAACAGGGTTGGTGTGGGAGCACTTTTGGAGAAAACAGGTGTTTTCTTCTTAAGAGGTTGTATTCTGATGTTGGTAGCAGAGCAAGGTGACCAGCTAAGGTGTGGTCCAAGCTGTATCCTGCTGGGCATTAGTCCAAGAGAACAGAATACATTTCCATGTTCACTGTGAGCTTCCTGAGTAATTTAGCCTCTACTTTCAGGAATCAGGCATGGCAAATGATCGCAGCATGTGAGATAACTGGTGCAACCAGTGACTGTCACTTTCTTTCACCAAATGAGGCAGCCATTCCTGATGGAGGGACAAGTCACCCTGAGTGCTAAGGCTGCTGCTGATACTGCCCTTCCGTGGCTGTGTAGAAATCATCCAGGACACTCTGCAAGTAATCAAACGTTGGTCTCTCCTCTGCCTTTTCTTTCCAGCACATCTTCATAATGTCATAGAGCTCATCTGGGCAGTTCTCCATGCGGGGCATCCGGTAACCCTGAGACAGGGCAGTCATCACATCAGCATTGGTTCTCCCTAAGGCCAAAGGGAAAAAAAAAAGACATTTAGAAACCTGACAAGAGGGGCACGCATGCACTACAGGAGTCTTTTTGCTATTTACATCCTGTACCCGTGATTGAAAAAGTTTTATTAATATACAGGTGGAAGTGTATCCTCCTAAAATTCCTAGGTTGAAGTCCTAATTTCCAGTCCCTCAGAATGTGACTGTATTTAGAAATAAACCTTTAAAGAGGTGGTCAGGGTTGAGTCCTAATCAAATACGACTGGTGTCCTTCTAAGAAGAGGAGATTAGGACACAGGCCCAGAGTGGTGATCATATGAAGACACAGGGACAAGACTGCCATCTACCAGTCAAGCAGAGAGGACTTGGATAAAACCAACTCTGTTTATGCTTTGATCTCAGCATCCTTCAAAGCATGGACTTTGGGTGAAGTTCTGGCATCGTGATGGAGGTAATCTCTGGAACGATGTAAACAGGAACTGGAACTGCAAATTTGGTTAGGAATATCTCTTTCACTTCTTTCGGTGAAAACCTCCAGTTGCATAAAAGTTCAGAATATGCCCACAGAAGATAAACCTTGCCAGATCCCCCTAACCTTACCACAGATATTTTCTTCCTTATTCTTCTGTATCCTTATTAGTGAGCACAAAGTCTTCACTAACTCTGAAGGAAACTGTCAGTGATGCAGATAAAGGCCAGACATACTCCATTCTGTCTGGAGAATTTAACTTGATAAAAGGAGTTAAGTGGAAAGAATCTGAACTCTTTTTATGCACAAATAAGTCAACAAACCAAACAAATCACTAAATGACAAGTCTTTGTAGAAGAAAGAAAAATATGGGGAGTGAGACCTCCATTAGACCCTGAGATTAAACTTGTTAGTTAACACTTGGTCTGTGGTTTGGTTAAAGAAGGCAAACACCCATTAGCTGATAATTGCCTTACTAGACAAGCAATTTCATGTTCTATCCTTTAGTCTTTGACCAGTTACTTATTGATAATCACTAGAGTTTATAAGAAAGCATGAGGCTGTAAGAGAAGCAGAGACAATATCAATGACACACAGCCCAATGGGGAAGACATCCTAGGTGGTGGGGGCAGGAAGTGGTATCTGGAGTGATCAAGAATTAGCAGATACTACAAGTTGGCAGAGATACACAGGAAGAAAGAAAATGTGGTTCAACAGAGGTTAGAAAGGAATTGGGGTTAGTGACAGGAGAGGGGACCCAGTAGTTCCACAGATTATAATAGTCTTTAAAGATACAGGGTTCCCGTGTGTGTGTGTGTGTGTGTGTGTGTGTGTGTGTGTGAGAGAGAGAGAGAGAGAGAGAGAGAGAGAGAGAGAATGAGAACCAGCCACCTTTTAACCATAGTTGTCTACTCAATAATAGTTTTTCCAAAAAGGCAAACCATTATTTTTATTTATTCTTTTTTCTCTTTTCTGCTGAGAATTTCATGTAGTAAATTCACAAGGATGATTTTTTAAATTCTGATGCACACATGGCATTAAGATGCTAGGTACATATGGCAGAAGACTGCTAGAAAAGATATAATGCTTCAGAACACTGTCATTTTCAAACCTCCTTTCTCTTTATATGAGCAAAGCAAATCAAAACCCTGCACTCAGGGACTTTTTCTTTTTACAAAATTCATATAGAAATATATAATCAAGGTTTTGATTTTAAGATAATGGAATGAGGATCTTTTGCCTCCCCTTCCATTTTTTCCCCCATTCTTCACCCCAAAATAGAAAACAAAAAATAGAAACTTAAACTTCATCTTTGATGAAACTAGGAGACATCTGGCAGCCAGAGGTAGAGTGATCTGAGCCAAGAGGAAGAAAGTATAAAATACCCACAGAGAGGGATAATAAGCAGGATGGCCCACTGGGACAAACACTGGGAGGGCTCCCAAAGGAGTGGCCAGAACCCAGAACCCCTTAAGGGAGGGTGAAGACAGTGGCCACAGGGAGAATGGTACCCAGAGCCTGCCTGGTGGTGTCTGAGATAATGTTGGAAAAACCATGCGATGGGTTGAGTATGGTGTGTTCCCTGTGAAACTCCCTGAAATTTGGTTGCCTTTATGATGGTGTTGGGAGGTAGGTCATTAGTGATTAGGTTATGAAGAGAGAATGATGACTTTCTCATAGGAGTACATCCTCTTCATTCTTGAGAAACTGCACTAGTTACCAGAGGAGTGAGTTGTTATCTAGTGAGGCCACCCTTCCTGTTTCATCTCCTCTGCATGAGCTCTTTTCCCCTCCTGCTTTCCATCATGAGTTGAAGCAGCACAAAGTCCTCACTGGAAGCTGAGTAGATGCTAGTGCTATGTTTAGACTTCTCGGCCTTCAGAGCTAAGAGACACAAAATAAACCTCTTTCTTGTATAAGTTGCCACTCTCAGGTATTCTGTTATAGCAACAGAAAAGAGACTAAGACAAACTGAATGGAGAAGCTCCATGCCCAGCAGGGAGGGGGAGTTCAGGACAGAAGACTGGGTATGAGAAGAAAGGTTAAAAACGAAAAAGTGAGACCCTGTGGCAAAGGCCATAACATGGAAGGACCTTGACTATATTCTTATTTAATAACAAGTAAAATGGGAAAAGGAACTCATTTTACTCAAGATTTGATTGTGTAATAATTTAGAACTATGAGCCACAAATAGTAGAATAAATAACCCAAAACTCCTAAAAGTAGATTCTCTTTGAGAAGCATCAACAGGTGAGGGCCTGTGGCGATTTTTCATGAGAAGCCTCTTTTCACTACCTGGCTTTTTAATGTGTATATATTACTTAGATAGAATAATATTATTTAATAAAAATGTCATGGTAAAAAAATTAGAAACTTCAGAAATTTATCAAGAAGAAAACTAATATAACCTATTATCTTTTTGCTCAAGGATAATATCATTTTGGTAAATTGCACCTTTTAGTCTTTTTCCTTCATAATTATGTGTTCACTTTTTATGTGGCTTTATTATTTCTTTTTTGTTTTGTTTTTTCTTTTCTTTTATTCCTTTTTGTTTTTAGTTTTACAAAACTGGGCCTATCACTTCTAAAGCACTTTTTAAAAGACTAAAATGTCCAGCACTTTTCTGTGCAAAGAAAGTCTTTTTAAATAACTCCATATGAGGGGAGCATATTATAATGGTGGAGCATTTTAATTATAATGGTGGAAAATGGCATATTTTGGCAGTGTTCACCAATTTCTGTGATATCTATAAATCAAGTCCTCTGATATTTAAGTAAATAGGCCAATTCTTCTCATCATTCCCAATGCTAGATGTCCTCCTGATTGAATAATCAGGAATAATGATAATGAAGACCTCCTGGAGGTACCTCACATACCTAATCCTTACATAGGTTAATTTATTTGGAGAACAGACCAAGCAATGGTTTCTGATTAATTCTACCATATATACTTTTTTTGTGAATCTACCCATTTTTCTACTGGTTATTTTATATTTATGATTTGCACCCCAAATATTCCAAATCCTGGACACGGAGCACATGGGGTAAGGGGAAAGTCTTAGGAGACATGTGAGTCTCAGTTTGGAAGCAGCTCTGCTACCAGTCAGAGGTCTCTGAACCTAAGAGGCCTCTGCTGAGCATCATGTGTGGTATGGCATATATGTTACATTACATTATTATGTGAGGTTATTGTTTATCAGGTAATGATCAGTTAGATAATCTGAATATACAATCTTTTTCTCACTTCAAACAGATATAACTACAGATGTAGGTCTAAGGAGAGATATAGAAATATAATGCCAGACATCAGGGCTCATCAGAAATACATTTCCTAGTTTACAACAGTGTTAATTTATTAACTTGAGTGTCTAGAGCCAGGGGCAATTGGAATACAAAATGCTGGCACAAGAGGGATTTCCTGAGACCACTGGCCCTCTGTTGCAGGCAGAACTTGACTTTCATTGAATTCAGTGCCAAGGCACTTCTCTGCCTTTTGAAATTCTTTGCTCCCAGGTGTAGTCCCTGTCCCTGCTTCTCTGTGGCCCATCCCCACAGCAGTGGGAGTGACTGGAGCACATCCACCATGGTTCTTAGGTCCTAAAGCCTTCTCCAACTTCCAGCTCATGAAAGAATAATTTGAAATACTAAAGGTGTAACTTTAACTCATCTACAGATTTTGTTAAAAGTCAAACATTAAAAAGAAAGTGAAGGTTTGGGAGAAATCCCTGTTAACCACGTCAGCACAGACCCAGGGGAAAGGAAGAGACGTGAAGAATCTGGCTCTGTGGGCTTCAGGTGTTAGGAATCTGGAGATACTGAATCATGTTCCAACTGACACCCATAAGCTAAAAATCAGCAGGAGATACTGAATCATGTTCCAACTGACACCCATAAGTTAAAGATCAGCAGGATGGTCCACTGATAAATGTTGGCAGTCATTTTCTGAACAAGAAAAGACTCCACAGTACTTATTACAAAACCTCAGTTCCAAAACGAGTCAGAAGGCACTGGAAATCCTCACTTGCTCTGTTTCCTCCTCTGTGAGGGGCACCGACTTGGAGGAGCACCTCTGTCTAATCCAGTCTCATCTCAACACCTCCAACAGTACCAGGCCTGCTCTAGGCACTGAAGAAGTGGTAGAATTAATTAGTAAAAAATGAGTATGCACCCAAAGAAGGCAGAGAAGTGTCTTGGCAATGAAGACAGAGAAAGCCAAGTTCTGGTGCAAAGTGCTTATTCTTTACTTTATTTTTTAATTTTTTTTAAGTAGATGCCTTCATAAATTTGACTCTATTCTCATGTATACTACTTGAATGGAATTGGTGAGTAAGCAGTACCTGGGTAGGGAATCTTCCCGTAGGTGACGATTTCGTACAGGAGAATTCCAAAGGACCATACATCAGATTTGATAGTGAAACATCCAAAGTTGATTGCTTCTGGAGCTGTCCACTTAATAGGAAACTTAGCACCTAGGGACGAAGACAGGTGACTCTTACTTGAGCATCTCAACGTAAACAAGTCTTGGACATGGAACCCTCACATTTTGCCCTTTTGATTTTTTAAAAATTCATATTATTTATCTTAAACAGGTCACACATATATATGTTATAAAATGGAGATGGTGCAAAATGTTGTATAAAAATGTTTGCATCTTCTTTTGATTCTCAATTTAGTAGCAAAGTTTCTTGTGTCATCTCCCAGGGATATTATATCTAGCCTACTTGAAACATAAAAGAATATGATAGGGAATATAAAGAAATTTATTCTAGGTTTCTGTATGCCCCTAAAAACCAGGCTCTAAAGCATAGATCTTTAGTGTTCAGATTTTCTCTAGAGCCAGGCATGATGTTGAGTCTCAATGACCCATGAGGCTGAGCCAGGAGTTCTTGGCCAGCCTGTGCAACATAGGAGACTCCTATCTCAAAAAAAAAAGGAAAAAAGAAAAGAATTTCAGTTTTTCTCTAATGAACAATTTCCATTTTTCTATTTTATGCTGTTTACATGGGATATACATATCTTTTATTACATATTATTTTTATTTACTTGTTTATTTGGCACTGGGGATAGAAGGGAAGGTTCATGTGTGCTAAGCATACACTCTACCACTGAGCTACACCCCCAGCTAGAATTATTGTTACGCTTTTGTGGACAACTATAGCTAAGCCTGAGCCCACAGAGATTTCAGATGCTACTCCATACAGAAATGAGCTATTTCAGTTGCTAGGACAAAACATATTAAACTTTTAGGATTATCCTCCAGAAATAACTTGGTTAAAATAAAAATAATCCTTGTTTAATGATGCTTAGGAAAATTAAGAAAGCAGTTGGCTCACTGTAAGACGGTAGCACTGCAAAAATATTCACTTCACTTTTGGGGGCAAGAGCATCAGAATGCCCAGGTCATGTGCAACAAGATTACCCTACCATAGGGAAGGCCAGTGGATCCCCAACCGTGTGCCTGGCAAAACCATATGCCAGGACTGGGAAATGTACAACTCTCTACACACTTTTTGTTCTCACATACAATTGGAATGTAGGAAAGTGAAGCAAAATATTCTTGTGGGTATTACCTTTAGTTCTGGGTGTGTGACAATGTCCATATTTTAATTTGTATTTAAAAGGCCAGAATATGTGTATGCATGTGTGTGTGTGGGGGGGCAAGGCTAACAAAATCATTGCCAAATTAAATTCATCTCCAAATTGAAAAAAATAAAAAAACCAGATATAAAGCCCAGAATTGCTCTTATAAACATTTTCTCTATAGCTAAGAAAAGTGTATATCTTTCATGATTTGAGTGAAAAACTTCCACCATATAATACAAAAAAAAAAAAAAAAAAAGACTATTGATCTTGTGGAATCTATTTTTGTTTTGCTTTGCTTAATTGAAATACAAATGATAGTGCTGATGAGGTTAATTATGGAGATCATGGAGATCACTGACTTTTTAAAAATAATTATAATAGAACCATTCACAGATATCTTGAATACTGTACCAGTTGTTTTTTAAATAATGATTTTTTGTAACTGCTTTGTTAAAGACAAAAGCAAACTAAAATGAGACAATAACCAAACACTTAAAGAGGCTGTCAGAACGCACCTTCCCTTGCTGTGTACTCGTTGTCTTCAATGACTCTAGCAAGACCAAAATCTGCAATCTTGCACATGAGTGACTCAGATACCAGGACATTGGCTGCTCGCAGGTCTCGGTGGATGTAGTTCTTCCGCTCGATGTAAGCCATGCCCTCTGCAATCTGAAAACAGAAACAGGCTCTCTTTTTGTATGTAGCGTAGGCTAGCATAGTGGACCATCAAGGAAAAAAAAAATATTAAGTTCCTGAAATCTTTTCGTGTATATTATTCTAAAGGTTCAAGTTTTAAAGACAGTGGGTAAATCACAATTGTTATTTGAATCTTTTCTGAAATAACCATGCCCCCAACCAAGTCTCCAATAATGGAGGTCCCTTTTTAAAATTTTTTTTAATAACAATATGTCTCAACTTTACTAATGTGTGGAGAAGCTTTTTAAGACCCTACTAAATCCTCACATGTTGATATGCAGATGTCATTACCCAACTTTTCAAATCAGAAAACACATGCTCTGGTCTGAATGCTTGTTTCCCCTGAAATCCATATGTTGAAATTCTAACCCCCCGTGTGATGGTTTTAAGAGGTGGGGCTTTTGGGAGGTGGTTAGGTCACAAGGGCAGATCCTTCAGAAATAGAACTGTGCTTTTATAAAAGAGACACAAGATGGTTGCCTGGGCTTTTCCATCAGCAAGGATATAACTAGAAGGTGCTGTCTATGAACCAGAGAGAGAGAGAGTCCTCACCAGACACTGAATCTGCTGCCTTATCTGGGACTTTCAAAGTCCCCAGATTTATGTCTGGTGTTTTGTTTTGTTTTGTTTTTAAAGACAGGGTCTTAATAGTTTCCCAGGATAGCCTCGAACTTGCAAAACTCCTGCCTCAGCCTCCCAAACATCTAGGATTACATGCCACCACGCCTACCTACTAAATATGTTGTTCAAGCAACCCATTCTATTGTATTTTGTTGTAGCAGCCCACACAAAGACAATAGAGCTGGAGAAAGTGACCTAATACAAATAAATTAACAGGATATCAAGAACAGGATGTCTGTCCTTGGTCAACACATCCCCTCTGTTGAGTTAATGAACAGCTCACGGAACCGGCTCTCCAGGTTCTCTGGGCACAGTCTCTCCAGGATGACCAGAAAGATTCACTTTGACAACAGAGATGACAGTGGGAAGGAATCAAAGATTTAAAAAGAACAAGGGGTATGAGAAACTACTACTCAGTGCTGAACAGAAAAAGTGGCATGGCTCTAAAATCAGGTTTTTAAGAAAGACATTTAAAAATTGTAGTTAAAGATAAGGAAGAAAGGAAGGGAGGGAGGGAGGGAAGAATGGTGGGGTGGGAGAAAGAATGAACCATTTAGTTATTACTGCTAAAACAATTAGAGAAAACTGTAATTAGAATTTGTTTCACAATGAAACAATTCTGCAGCTCAGCTCACAAGAGTGGACTTTCCCGGGTCCTCAGCAGTAGCCTGCATGATCATGCAGTTCTAATTCAATTCCAAGCCCTATTGCTTAGCAAAGGACCAGCTCCTTATTTCCAGGTTTGCTTTTCATTCCCCTCTGGTCCACTACCTGAGCTCATCCTCTGCTTAGTGAACCTTCCTTCCCTCAAGTCCTCTTCCATAATTTCTCTTTATTCACCCTAGATGGTCAGTTTGCATAAAAACCATTTCCAGCTACTGATTGTAGTTTTATCATTATTTTTATGCTCTTTAATGTGCTTATGATTAGGCCAACCAGAAGAGAAATACACCAAGGGCAAAAGTCACACCTTATATCTTTTCTGGCTTGTGTCAACTTAAAACTTCAACACTGTTACTAAGTCTCTTCAGAAAATGAACTAGTGTTTAAATACTATCAGAAAACTATGTTGTTAGCACACTGCTGCAGGAATTTGGCAAGTGTTATTTTTGTGATTATAAAAATCTTTCCTATAAAGTTTGTTTAGCTCCCCTCTTGAAGTCTGATCATCTTAGTATTCACTTCTGATGGGTACCAAGGAATGCTGTCCAGATTCCTTAGCACTACTGTAAAGACCTGCAGGATCTGCCCTTGATTAGCCTTCCAGCTCCTCACCAAGACCACCCTTTCTGGTATCCTAGCTTCTACATACCCAGCCTCTGCTTGGGACATTTGCTCCCTGTGCCTTATACCTGCCTTTTTCATTCTGCTGGTCCTAGCTGAGATGGCACATCTCTGAGAAGCCTTGTGGCACCCCTCTCCCCTCATATTTCCATCACCAGGGATCCCCAGTCCTCACTGGTTTGCCTGTCCTCAATCACTGCAGGCGTGTAACCCTCTGGAACCATGGGTAGGGTGTATCTATTCCTGTATCTCAGCACGGAGCACAGGGTAAAGCATAATGACCTGGGAGCCTGTCCTTGTAAGGAATCTTAGAAGTGGGACAGGTGCTGAGCAGGGTGGAAAGGAGAGGAAGGAAAAGTGGGTAGGTCTGGATGGCAGTGACTATGCCTCCTGCCTTTCCCCCCAATACTCACAAGCCCTTGGCACTCAGGAGATGTGCCATCTTTATCTAATTCTGGAAAATACTCAAAAAGCCTCTATGGGAAGTCCACAAAAGGTGGGCAAAAAGGACTGGGGTTGTATCTCAGTGGTAGAGCGCTTATCTCGCATGTGTGAGGCCCTGGGTTTGGTCCCCAGCACCACATAAAAATAAATAAATTAAAATAAAGACATTGTGTCCACCTACAACTAAAAAAATAAAAAATAAAAAAGGTGGGCAAAAGTGAGAACCCAGGTGAAGGTAGAGCATTGCTGGAGTTTGTGACTTTCTCTAGGAAGAACTGCAGCACATCTGCAGTGGGGGTGTTGTACAGGAGCAAGGACAGGGAGAAGTTCATGGCTAAATCATTTTGGAACTGGCATTCCTGAAATGGGTGATGACACAGTGGGTGATTTTGGTGGAGGCTGGGATGAAGGAGCTGTGCATTCTGATTCCCTTTGTCTGCTGTACCTTAACTTCAACAAGATTTATTAGAGAGAGCCCAAAACTGGGAAAAGTGGAGAGTTAAGATCCGACTAACCACATGGGAAAGAATGGGGGGATACAATTGTAATAAAATGGATCTGAATGTTTGGGCTTTGGGAGACAGAGCAAGAGGCCTGGTTGAAATTAACCCAAGCTGGTTCTAGAGCCAAGAGGAGATGAACAGCTGGGTAGGAGCTGCTGACACTCTCTGGGCCTCCGTCTGTGCTCCTTGGTGATTCTGCCTTTTGAATTTCTTACTTGTCTTATCTGACATTCCAGTAATTATATACAAACTGGTCCAGGAATAAACAAACAAACAAACAAACAACAAAACCCCAAAGTTGGCTGAAATCTCAGCTTAGACCTGACACTGAAGTTGACAGTAGCAACCTGTGCAGGAAGCTTCTCCACATAGCACACAACACACAGCAGGCTGCATGGACTGAGCCCACAAATGTGACAATAAGAACTCACATCCTTGATGGACGTGATCGATGGTGATGGATTTCAGTGATTGGCCGATAAAACATAGGAGCATTCCAGGAATTTGTTGATAAGGTTTGTTACTTCTACCCAAGTTCTGCATTTACATAACATCTAAATGAATTTTTTAAAAAATGGGCTATGATCTCAGCCATTCAAGAGTCTGCAGCAAGAGGATTCAAGGTTTAAGGGCAGTCTGGGAAACTGAGTGAGACTCTGCCTCAAAACAAAAATTAAAAAGGGCTGGGGGTGCTGGGACTGTGGCTCAGCGGTAGAGCTCTCGCCTAGCATGTGCAAGGCCCTGGGTTCGATCCTCAGCACCACATAAAAATAAATAAAATAAAGGTATGTGTCCAAGTGCAAATAAAAAAATGAATTTTTTTTTAAAGGGGGCTGGGGATATAGCTCAATGGTAAGGTGGCTCCAGGTTCAATCCTTAATACCAAAGCAAAAAAGAAAACAAAAAAAAAAAAAAAGAAAGAAAAAAGGAGGAGACAACATAAAAATGATTCTCTGAAATAACAATAGACTTGCAACAAGTGTGTGTTTACTTTGGCTTTCCTTTCTGCACCACAGGGTTTTAAGGAGCTCAGCTTCCAAAAAAATAATTAGAGTGTTTATCAAGACAGGACTCAAAACAATAGATTAGCCAAGTTGAATAAATGAGAGACATGGGAGCAAAATAAAAAGCGTTCAGGTATGTCTTGCATTTGGGTTCATAAATATTGCGACTCTCTTCTTGCATAAAAATTAGTTCATTGTCTTTATTTCCCTGATTTGTATGCATTGTTTCTTCTTGGTTTATTTTTTAAAAACCTTAATTTTTAAATTTTATGTTTTTGGTTTTAGTATTTCTTTTGGCTAAAGTAAATTTGGCCCCACTTTACAATAGCAGGAAGAAATCAGGCTAATGAATCTAGGATCAACTCTTCTTTCATGAAATTCCTTCTTCCTTCCCCAGGGCCATGTAGCAATTAGCACATCAGAAAGAGCCCTCACATAAATACATAAAACCAAAGTTCTGCTGTCTGTGGGGACCCTGCCAGCTGAGAGCCCTGGCCTCCTTCTTCCTATTGTTCCAGTAGCTCAGAAAGACCCCTGGTGTGGGAGGTATGTAGAGTCAGTCAAGTCTGATGAGAAAAGAATCTATTGGAATCAGAACAGTTTTATGGTTTTGTGCTCACAGTATCTTACTATGATGATGAGACAGGTAGATGGGTAGATAGGTAGATATTAACTGAGCACTTCTTATGTACTAGACCCTGTCTTCTATCCTTTATACCCAATTCATGTTTCATCTTAATAAAAAAAATCTATCAGCTAGGCTTTATTTTCACCAAACAGATGCAAATGAGGCTCAGAGAAATCAAGGGACCTGCCAAAAGCCAGAGTGAAAGCACCATTTATATCAGGTGTGTCTGACCTCCAAGTCCATGTTCCACAATGTCACATGTGTAAGAGAGTTCAATCTGGTTATTGACAATCTGGTTATAGAAGCTTCTGGAACCCAGAGTTTTCATGGAGAGACTACTTCTTTATTGAGAAGAGACAAAAAGACATTTGAGGTTTCCACCTAGAATTCAACCATTGGTAAGCCCACATTTCACCCTTCAGAAATGGCACCATGAACTCTCTCCAGCCGGAGTTCAGGATACTCAACTTGGAAGTACATACAAAGCCTGGTTTGTCTGAACAATCCAGAACAGTGTTTCTCAATATTTTCCCCCATTATCACTCTCCTATGGAGAAAAATTTAATTTTAAAACTTAAATTGGGGCTAAAGATGTAGCTCAGAAGGAGAGACTTTGCCTGGCATGTGTGAGGCCCTATGTTCAATCCCCGAGACTGCAAATTAATTAAAATAAAGTTAATTTATTCTTACCAGGAGAAATTAAACACAAATAAATAATATTGTGTTAAGTATGTTTGAAATTTGGAGGACCACAAACCATGGTAATACGATTTCTTTACCTCTAAAGAACCAATTTTTTCTCACTTGGGGATGATTTTCCCCGAGTACCTAAGTGTAGTCTGAATGCATACCCCAAAATTTGTGAAACTCACTCTCCAGTGCAATAGTATGTAGGAGATTAGGTCATGAGGTCTTCCTCTTTTCTGAATGGAATAAAAGTCTTCATCAAAGAAGTTTCACAATTCTGCTGCTATGTGAAAACTCGACAAAGAGGACCTCACTAGACATCAAATTCTGGCACCTGGATCTTGGATTTCTAACCTCCAGAACTTTGAGAAATAAGTTTCTGTTCTGTATAAATTATCCAATTTGTGGTACTTTGTTATAGCGGCACTAATGAATTAAGACACATTGCCTAAAGATGCTAAGGGAACAAAGATTGTTTAAAACCAGTTTTGTCCTATGAATCAAAAGAGAGAAATGATATGCATGAATGACATATTCTTGGCTAGGATGAGATCACAATGAAAACAACTAGCAAAAATTAAGCTGGGGTTATGGCTCAGTGGTAGAGCACTCATCTAGCATGTGCAAGGCCCTGGGTTCTATCCTCAGCACCACATAAAAATAAATAAATAAAATAAAGGCATTGTGTCCAACCACAACTAAAAATAAAATAAAATAAATTTAAGCAGTTAAATATCCTTTCATCCAGATAGCCCTATATGTCTTAAAAAAGCAATAGCTGTCATTCCCTTTGGAACTTTGATGGGGCCAAAAGGAAATTACTTTCCCAGAATCGTGCTACAGGTTATTGCCATGGTTTGGAAGTGAATTTAATTTCCCTTCTGTGCATTTTACAGTTAAATTAAATGTTAATTCTTAAGCCAGTATTTCTTAACTTTGGCTGTGTGTTGAAATCACATGGGAAACTTTTACACATTATCACTCTCTGGGCCCCACCCCAACTAATTAAACTTGTATCTTTAGAAGTGGGACCTCCCTGGGGAATCAAGACATGCACCCAGGCTAAGAACCTCTATAAGTCCTTGAGACAGGAAGTCTGGTTCATGACCAGCACATTAAAGTTTGAGAAGCATTGCACCAGATTGTATGTTCATGAGCTTATGCTATTTCAGGATTTAAAGTTCTAGGTGAACTGGAACAAAATCTTGATTTCAACATATTGCCAATGAACATCTGTCCCATGTGGACTGCTGTCCTCATAATGCTTGGGAAGGAAATCCCAGTGCAAGTTGGTGTAAGAAAACAGCAAGCAAAGTCAGGAGGGTTGCGAGTTCAAAGTCAGCCTCAGCAATGGCGAGGTGCTTAGCAACTCAGTGAGACTCTGTGTCTAAATAAAAGACAAAATAAGGCTGGGGATATGGCTCAGTGGTTGAGGGCCCTGCATTCAATCCCCAGTACTACCATTACTACTACTACTAATAATAAATAAAACAGCAAGCAGGATGTATATGGTCATCCTAAAGAGCCCAGGCTAAGGAGAAGGAGGTAATTTGGGGAGGCAAGGTGGCGGATGATTAAGGTGCTGGGAATAACTTACTAGAATTCCTAGTATGTCAACAAAACAGGAGGCTTGAGCTTTTGGTTTTCCTACAACCTGACCCCATGAGCCTTATAGGTCAGAGATAGGAGATGTAGAGTAAGAACCTTAGCACCTCCCCCATGTCATGGCTCTGGGCATTCTGGCCATTACTTAGAGGGTTTGGGGAACTGATTCAACCCTTTGATTCCAAATATCTGAAGAGGTTCCATCCTGGGCCATGCCAGCTTCACCATGCCAGGCCCAGTGGAATACAAATACAAGAAAACCCCAACTTTCGAAACCACCTACCAACAGAAGCTCAAGAAGTCTTTCAAAATGCTTCTTTTCCTCCTGTGCTGATGTTTAACGCCCTCTCAGTCTATGGGTGAAGCTATTTACTGGAAAGGTGAAATAGAAAAGCATCCCCACAACCTGCAGTGAGAATATTCATGAAGGAAGATTACTGTTAGGGAGGTTTCCACCCTCTGGGTTTAAAGTCAACTGATGTAGTTGAGATGTACTGCTCAATTAGCATGGCAAACACATTTTTAGTTCCTCTTTTTGTACTTTTAGTGAAAACATATGAAGGTGACATTTTCTTCTTTGATGTTTCTGTTCACTTTTATTTTAAAAAATTAGTTTACTGAGCAAATCAATAAAGGAGACTGTGGAGGTGCAAAATGACCGTGCTGTGAGTGTAGAGCCTGATGGCGGTCACCTGAAGATGCCTATGACTGAAGCAAATGATGTGGAACACACCCAACACGCCTGTGCTGAGCACACTGCAGCCCCAGGAGGAAGGACAGAACTACTAGATAAGACAGCGAACCCCAGGGGTCCACACCAGCCAGCAACCCAGACTGGGCAGGTGAAACTCCTGGCATCTGATACCCAGTGAAAAATTCTAGAAGATCACAATAATGATGTTTCCTGAGTCAAAGGACAGCCTCATCTGGTTAGATGCTAGATAAATAGACTTTCTGTCTTATAAAACAGTGGGTCCCACACAAAGAGGCCTTTCCAATGCATGGGGACAAGGAAAGGAGTGAGCCAGCCTGGACTGCCTCTTCCTCAACCACCAATCAGCTGCCCATCAGCTGAATGTCCTCAGCAGCCCAATCAACTAAACTGCTTCAACTGCCAATCAGCTGAACTTCCTCAGCAGCCCAATCAGCTGAACATATGCGCTTCCACAGCAGGAGGGTCACAGGTAACCTGTGCAGCCAGAGACAGGCTAAAGGTAGGTATCCCAACCCTAGAGCTCTGAAACAGAAAGGGCCAACCCTCCAACAGAGACACTCTCAAGTTCCTACAGTGGGTGAAAAAATGTGCTGCTTTCTTCAGGTGAAAGACCCAACTGTCAGGACTGGTGGGTGAGCTGGATCAAAGCTGGGACTCTGTTGAGCATCCGTTGGACATGCTGCTGCATAACTACGTGGTAATGCTGCCAGCGGCTCTATTTTTTGGTGTATTCAATGGGGACGTGTTCCAAGAAATGTGTCTTTACGCGATTTTGTCATTGTTAGAACATCATAGAGTTTATTTACACAAACTAAGGCAGCTACGATGTCAGTAGGCAATATAATCACATGGGACCACGGTTGTATATGCAGCTATCCGTTGACAGAAACATTGTCATGCAGAGCATGACTGCATTTGGTCTCTCTCTCAACAGCTCTTACAGCATCACAGCTTTTGCTCGCTGCCCATTGCTTTCTACCACCCCTGTCCCTCACCCTTACAGAGACACACTCTTGTGATGGGCAGGAAGGGAACAGAACACAAACTCTAGAGTTCTATTTATTTGAAAATATTTTTTCCCTCAGGATATAAAGTCAGAAAATGTTAAATCAGACCAGAGATTTGGAAGCATCTTGGTTGAGCAAACTCATTTAAATTTCCTGTCCATGAATGTTTAAATAGAGTCTGTGTCTCTATTCCCCAAATGAGGAGTACACGTTTTGCGTGGTCTCAGCAAGTTCCCCACATACTCCCATGCAGCACTGCTCTGAGGAAGACTACACTGGTCCCTCTGTGCTAATGAACTTGGACTTCATATCATCATTACACTTTCTGAGAAGCAAATTTCCTGTGAGCATGCTGGGGGCTTATAGTACAGTGATGTTGGGTGGGAAATACCTAACAATGAAGGCCCTTGGTAATGCACAACATGTACTTCTTTTGCAAGGAATTTGACTATAGAGAGAAATCTCAATTACATTTTACAAACCTAAGCAAAGCTCAAATAATCCCCCCTTGCAAGTGGCTTTCTTGCTAATGATGACCACCCAAGTCATTCATCTTTTTCTCCTTTTTTCCCCAAATGTCCTAGGGAGAGTCTGTCCACCCCAGCACCCAAGACAGTGCAGCCTCCAGCAAGCTCCCCTCACACATGGCTCTGGCTCCCAGCCATGATTTGGCTTGTCCTGCATGTGCTCTGTGGACTGTTGGCTCAGCACACAGACCTGGCTGCTGTCACCCGAGAAGCTACGTGATGCTTTAGACAAATAATGAAGTGTTGTGTGGATGACCTGGCTCTGGAAGTCTTGCTTGAGTGCTCTTGTGTTCATTCTAACTACTATGGCTTTCCTGAGAAATTGGCAAATAACAGGCTGTCTAGTTTGGTGAGCACCCCCTGCCCCCCTTTAATGAGAGGCACCCACATTTGAGTCAAATGACTGAGGGAAAAAAAGGAATCAAAGGAACCTCACGGAGGAGCTGAATGTGATCTCTCAGGCAAAGCTAAAATCTACCCCAGGAAATTCCAGCCCAAATGAGAAACTGGAACTGAAAATGTAACCTGTCTTCGAATTGGCTAGCTGGAAAACATTTGTCATCAAGACAAGCAGTGAGAAAGATTAAATTAAAAAAATCTGCCAAAAAAGCAGGAAAGAATAAAAATCTGATTTTTCCTGTCGCTTTGCCTGTTCTTACAGCACTGTTTGCTTTATTCTCCATATATTTTCTTCCTATGCTTGAGAAAAAGAATTTCATATAATGAATTACATTCAAAACCCCTAGGGAGCCTGTGAAATAATAACATTTATAAGTTGTAAGTGAAAAATGAATAGCAATTGAGTAAACCCACAGTCTTTTTTGAGGGCTCTTTTCTAATCCGGAGCCCCCGGGGTTGATCCCAAATCTCAAAGGACTATCTAATTACAACAACATAAAACAGGGACTTTACAAAAGAATGTTTTAGTAAGCACCTATCTCCTCTACCATACCAAATATGACAGCATCTTTTATAGCATATAAACACTTTTCTATTAATATTAATTGATTCCCCATCCTGGATCACTACACTCTGAAACTTGAATGGAGGAAAGGATAGAAAAAAGAGCTCATTCATTGCCATGTTTGCATTCTTATCTTTTTTGGGATTAAAATTTCTTGAAATTCTTGTTTTACCTGTATTTGGTTACTATAATATTATTATTTTCCAAGCAAAATGCCAAGAAGTAGTGATATTTATATTTAGATGATGATGACGTTAGTTACTATGTGATACAACTTACCCTGGCACTGCATAAGGCGTTTATGTTCATTAAAATAAGACTGTGGGATAAGTGGTAGAGTGCCTGCCTTGCATACATGAGGCCCTAGGTTTGATCCTCAACACCCCTCTCCCCCAAATAATAAGACTATGAAATAGGTATTACTCATAGAATGAGGAGGCTGAGTCTTTTAGAGAACTTATGATGTTTTTAGAAAAGCCAGGATTTGAATCCATGACTGGTTGGTCCCCCCATCTGCACTTTCAACCAGTCATCCAAACTGGCTGCTGCTTTTAAAAATAGAATGCTCCCTAAATTAACAGTAGGAAAAAAGACCAAAAAAAAAGAACTAGATAATTTACAATTGCCCAAGTTAAACCTCACAGGCAGCCTACCTTCACAATTCAAAGATGAGGGCAGTTTGGCATGGGCAAACATTTTCAAAACATTAGAGCTGGTGGAGATTTCTGCAACTGATCATAATGCAATCAATCTAACAACACACAAGGATTTCTGGGAGACATGATCTCTAAAAAGATAGCTTCATCAAATAACCATATTTAAATTAGTTAAGTGTCCATGAAAGAGAATCACCTTCTTTAGCAAAAAGTTTTAAAAAGAAGAAAAAACTGTTAACTAATCCTCATAGAATTTCTCTTCTGTAAAACACACTGGACTACTTCACATCCATGGAGATGGCTATATCAAAAACCAGAAAATAACAAATGTGAGGATGTGAAGAAGTTAGAAACCCATGCACTGCTGGTAGGCATGTCAAATGGTGCAGCTGCTTTTAAAACCAGGATGATGGTTTCTCGAGTTAAAAATAGGATTACTGTATGTTCCACTGATTCCAACTCTCAAAATAAATGGAAGTACCTGTGAACAGATACTTGTACACTGAAGTTCACAACAGCATTATTCACAATAGGTGAATGGTGCAAGCGACCCAAGAGTCCATCAATGGATGATAAAGAACATGTGGTATGTACATACAATGGAACAGGTTCAGCCATAAAAATGAGGAAATTCTGATACATACCACAACATGGGTGAGTCTTGATGATATTAGAATAAATGAAACTAGTTTCAAAAAGACAAAAACGGTTAAGATTCCACTTGTACAAGGTACTTCAAATAGTCAAAATCAGAGAGACAGGAAGCAAAAGGGTGGTTAATTTACAGAGGCTGGGTGAGGGGGCACACTGGAAGTTAGTTGAGGAATTTCAGTTGGGGAAGAGGAAAGAGTTCTGGAGACAGATGGTGAGGATGGCTGTACAAAAACGTAAATGTACTTAATGCCATCGAACTGTACACTTAAAAGTGGTCAAAATGGTACACTTTATGTTATGTATATTTTATTACAACTAAAAAAAAGAAAAAAGAAGAAGAACCTTTGCTGAAAGCTTTCAGCTGGAGCAGAACCTCTCAAAGGATACTGGCTACAGGGAGAAAAGTCAGAGCTTATCAACCCCACAGGGCGGCAGGCTGCATGAGAGGGCCTCATCCACCCTACAGTAGGACCCAGCCAAAGAGGAAGTGGCTAAAAGGCTTCTCCTATAACTTCCTCCCACTAGCTGGCTCTTAAGTCTAGACTCAGAACTCTGGACATAAACCTGACTATGTTAATACATAGTCTGGTTCTCGTAGAAGGCAGACAGATTACCAATTACGTCTCAGACTTTGACACTTGGGGCTATGCATCAGGGACTGTGGAATGTGTTCGGGTTTATGTAAAACAGGGCAAGTTTCCATCCCAAGCTTCAACTTTTCCATGCAGCAAAATGGAACTAATTATTACTATTATACTATTAATTTTTTTTTCTGAATTGTAAGTTTTTGTGTGTACATGTGTGGGTAGTACTAGGATTTGAACCAGAGTCTTGTATGTGCTAAGCACATGCTCTGCCACAGCTCTGATAGTATTATTTAAAATAAAAAGACAAAAGTCAAGATTTGGTTCATAATTGTCAAATGTCAAATGATTGAGTTGATCTTTCAGAGCCTAGGGATAGGGGGAGGCCACAGAGAGGCACACGAACCCAATCTCAGGTACACAGATGTGTCTGCAGGTTGACAGGTTACCATCTTCTTTTTCCTGATTGACAGCTGTCAACCTCAGGAGAAGGTTCTAGACTCTGCTTCTAATAACAGCCCAAAGAGGCTCCCTTATATATAGTACCAGGTTCATGAAGGTGAAAAGGAGACTATCTGCAATGATTCCCTTCCCTCCCATTCATGAAAGAGACTCACTAGTTCTGAACACAGGACAGGACAGTGAGGAAAGGACACTCTGGGATCAGTAATCTCTTTTGCTACCACTGCAACAATCTAAGTGAGTTACCCCTGCTCTGTGGCTAATCAGCTGCGCTTATCACTTAAAAGGAGAAGGAAGTAAAATGTTCTCAACTTATCCCAGCGAGGGAGGAAACAAGAGAAGAGCAGTTGGCTCATGCGTACTTGCTTCCACTGGAGACAGGCAGGACGGGCTGAATCATGGTCTTCTCTGATGTGGAATGTGAACTGACCCAACAGGTAATGCAAAATGTTTCAAAGTGACAAACAATTCACTCGACTCAAGCCAAGTTTTGCTCAGTGAAAATAAGCTGCGACTCTCAAGAAATGTAAAAACACTCCTCCTCTGATCTTGTTACCTGGAGACTGGGGGGGTCAGTGGTAGAGGAAACACAGCAAAACAAGGAGAGGATTGTCCATGGAAACGATCCGCACTGTTATTTATGTCAGCAAACAACTGGAGATGATCTAAATGTTTGTCTCTAAGGGAACATTAAGGAAATGATGATATGCTCGTTGGAATTGTAAAAGGTACATACGTGTTCATAGAATTTTTAATAAAAAATGAAAAGCTGTCATATTCAGTTAAATACATATAAATGTGTAATATCACATACAGTATAAGCCTAAGGTATAGTTTTAAAAACGATGTAATTTAAATAATAAAAGATGGACAGCAAAGTGCTAATAGAAAAGATGTGGATAGGGCTCACACAAAAAGTTCCACATAAACAAGCGGGCGCGGTGGTGCACACCTGTAATCCCAGTGGTTCTGGAGGCTGAGGCAGGAGGATCACGAGTTCAAAGCCAGCCTCAGCAAAAGCGAGTCTGTTGCTAAACAACTCAGTGAGACCCTGTCTCTAATGAAAATACCAAAATAGGACTGGGGATGTGGCTCAGTGGTTAAGTGCCCTTGAGTTCAATCCCTAGTACCATCTCCCCCAAAATAAAAATAAAAAGTTCCAGAAAAATAAACTGTAAACAACAAATAAAGACAAGAAAAGAAGCTTGACTTCATTCTTGTTAAATAAACACAATTTATTTAGAATGATGCATGAAAAATGTCACCTACTGGACTGCGTTCGAGGAAGATGAAGATGCCTAGTTTGACAAGAAGATGAAGTAAAAGGCACTCTCATTTTTTGAAAGACTTTGGGAAAAATTATCAAAATTTAAAATGTGTACACACTTTGGGTGTAGATCTACAACCAAAAATTTATCCTTCAAATATAGTTGTCCAAGTATACAAACATGTATGTGTATATACTATTATAGCAGAAACAACAACAACAAAAAACCCACAATAAGGACAAAAATCCCACCAAAAACAACAACAACAACAACAAAAAACCAACAAAAATATCCATCCACAAGGGAATCGTTAAATGAGTCATAGGACAGCTCTATAAGAGAATACTAAGCAGCTGTAAAAAAATGAGAGAGACCATTTTGTATTGATATGAAAAGATGATCAAGATGAATTAAGCTATCGAGTTGCAACATAAATCATATTGTATGAACTGTATAAATACCATCTACAGGGAAAAGAGTCCACAATCTATGCTGGTATCTGGGAACATGCATTAGAATTATTAAAATTGGGTCCAAGCAGATAGGGTATAATAAGGTTTTTAGTTTATCAATGACAAGTGTAATTACATTTTCCTCTTTAATCATTGAAGTATTATCAATGCTCAAACTTAAAAAAAAAATTAGAAGTCCTGGTTTCAATCCCCCTCACCAAAAACAAAACAAAACAAGGCAAACAAACAAAAAAACCACACACACACATACACACAAAAGAAAAAAGAAAAATAGTAGCACCTATGCTGTATTTCAACTAAAACAGAAAGACCTTGAGTTTTGTTAGGCTAAACAGAATTCCCATGCCAAGCCAGCCATCAAACTCTGAAAACAATCCCTGACTTATTTACCCTTTGACGGACTTGAAGGAAGTGTAATGAGATCTAACAAATTCCAAATACACCTGAAACAGATTTGCAATCATCTTTATTTATGTTTCAACTCTTTTGATGTGAGTTTTCAAAATAACATGTGTTTATGGATGGAGCCTGTAAGGTTCCCCGGTGGCTGCTCCTTCCTGAATTTTCCCTTTCTGAAAAATATGGAATCAGGAGGGACTGGAGCCTGGGATCAGGAACGACTGAATCTGAGGAAGAAGACGTCAGCCTACCAGGTAAAACACATCTGCGCCCAGTAATTTGGGCAGCTAATTACTGGGTGTAATAAAATGTGGTGACAGAATAATTCTTCCCCAGTGACTGTAGTTTTATGATGAGAAAAAGAAACTTACTTGTAAGCTATGACTTAGGAAAATGATCCCTCATTCAATTCAGCCAATTCTTGACAGCAGGGTTTCCCAGACTCATCCAAGCTCATAAGACTCCTGTGGCTTGTCCTAGATGCTACTTAGTCACGGATAACCAGATCCAGAAATTTGTAGATTTTTAAACAAGAACTTAAGATGAGCCTCACGATAAGTATGTGAAACCCGGCAACATGGATTTCCACACAAAGAAGAGAATACAAACTTATGGGAAGAAGTAATTTCTGGAAGCTAATCTGTGATGTAACTAATAATGCAGGCAAATATCATGGGGCCCTCAGCCCTGTCCTGAATGAGGCAAAGAGTAAATGGGGTGTTGATATGACTGATGTCCTAAATGCAGTGTTCTGGGCTCAGGAGAGGTAAGAACTGAGGTATGAGACTAATTAGGCAGTTACTGGGTAACTCACCTTGAGAGAATGTGTTAGTTGGAACTATTTCAGAGTGATGGCCGTGGGGGGTTAGGAGTGTGAATCTACTTGGAAGTAGACTTGCTGCAGGATTGGAGAAGTGATATAAGAGGAAGAGGGTCAGGAAGAACTTCAAGATTTGGGGCCTGGAAATCCTAAGGATGGCATAGCCATCAATGGTAGGGGGAATGTCTATGGGTTGGATAGGTTTTGGAGGAGGAAGAAGAGGTGCTCAATTAGGTGCGTGGAGTTTGACGTGCTTGGTCCACATCCACATGGAGAAACCCAGTAAGCAGTCAGCTCAAGGCAGTGGCTGGAGTTGGAAATGTCAACCTCAGAGTGTAGACACTGCACTGGATCAAGTGTGCCCCCAAAGTTATGACCAGAGGGAACCTCACAATGGGACCTTATTTGGAAATGAAGTCTTTGCCGGTTTGATTGATTAAGGATCCTGAGATAAAATTATATCCTGGTTTTAGGGTAGGCCCTAAATCTAACGACTCATGTCATTGGTGGGAAGGTTAAGAGAAACACAGAGGAGAAGGCCATGTGAAGATGGAGGCAGAGATTGCAGTGATGTTGCCACAAGCCAGGGACAGCCAGGAGTCACCAGGAGCTGAAAGAGGCAAGGAAGGATTTCCCCTGAGAGTCTATGTAGGTCTCACAGTCCTGCTGATATCTTTCTTCCAGAATCCATTCCAGAACTATCAGAGGGCAAACTGCTGTTATTTTAAGCCCTCTGGCAGCCCTAGGAAAAAGATGAGATCACTTAGGAGATCTCACCACGTGTGGAGTGTCGAGGAAGAGGAGGTTGGAGCTAAGATACCATCTCACTCCAGTTAGATTGGCAGCCATTATGAAGTCAAACAACAAGTGCTGGCGAGGATGTGGGGAAAAGGGTACACTTGTACATTGCTGGTGGGACTGTAGATTGGTGCAGCCAATTTGGAAAGCAGTATGGAGATTTCTTGGAAAGCTGGGAATGGAGCCACCATTTGACCCAGCCATTCCCCTTCTTGGTCTATTCCCTAAAGACCTAAAAAGAGCATGCTACAGGGACACTGCTACATCGATGTTCATAGCAGCACAATTCACAATAGCAAGACTGTGGAACCAACCTAGATGCCCTTCAATAGACGAATGGATAAAAAAAATGTGGCATTTATACACAATGGAGTATTACTCTGCATTAAAAAATGACAAAATCATAGAATTTACAGGGAAATGGATGGCATTAGAGCAGATTATGCTAAGTGAAGCTAGCCAATCCCTAAAAAACAAATGCCAAATGTCTTCTTTGATATAAGGAGAGTAACTAAGAACAGAGTAGGGTCGAAGAGCATGAGAAGAAGATTAACATTAAACAGGGATGAGAGGTGGGAGGGAAAGGGAGAGAGAAGGGAAATTGCATGGAAATGGAAGGAGACCCTCAGAGTTATACAAAAGTACATACAAGAGGAAGTGAGGGGAAAGGGAAAAATAATACAAGGGGGACAAATGAATGTCAGTAGAGGGGGCAGAGAGAGAAGAGGGGAGGGGAGGGGAGGGGAGGGGGGATAGTAGAGGATAGGAAAGGCAGCAGAACACAACAGACACTAGTATGGCAATATGTAAATCAATGGATGTGTAACTGAAGTGATTCTGCAATCTGTATTTGGGGTAAAAATGGGAGCTCATAACCCACTTGAATCAAAGTGTGAAATATGATATGTCAAGAACTATGTAATGTTTTGAACAGCCAACAATAAAAAATTAAAAAAAAAAAAAGAAGAGGAGGTTGGAGGACGGAATTCTGAATTTATGTTTAATTGTTGGAGAAATGAACAGGAACTGGCCAGTGAGGCGAGAGACACCAATGTCATCATCTAGGGAGGACAGGACCCAGGGCATAAAGCAGGGTGGAAAGGAGCAGGCCATGGAGGAAGGAAGGGAGCTCTCTGCTGCTGACCTCTCTTTTCTCAGGGAAAGAGACAGCAAGAGAGTCTACTGGGAACTCTGGAGGAGTGAAAGGTATGGGGTTGGAGAAGCTGAAAGAGAGATTGTTGCCTAGGATTGAGGGACAGGGAATGGACTGGAATGCTGGGTTTCTGTTTTCGCGACTAAAAGGCTCAGGGGTCACTCCAGTTGAACTGGGCAAAATAACCACACAAGAGACACAAATACCTTTTTCTTTGGGGTCGCTGTGACGGCTCCTCTGACCTTAAGGGTCCGCAGGAAGAGAGAGAGAGAGGGCACGTGCTGACCCCTTTTATTGAGGAGAAGCTATTCAAATGAGGCCAGGGGTCAGGTTTCAGGGGGCTGAGTCTATCTTCATGATGTCCACTGTCAGCAGGTTGACTGACACCTGGGTAGGCCACACCCCAGGGCACAGTAAGAGAAGGGGACACACACAAGGCCCTTCCATGGAAGATTCTATCCTAAATAGGGCAAGGGGTTATATTACAAAGGAACAGGTGAGCAGAGCTTCACCCTGGGGCTGTAGCAAGACACACCCATGCATGAGACACCAACCCTTGAACCCAAGAAGGGTGGGGAAAGCTCTGCCACATTTCTGTGACTGAGCGCCTCAGCACCCAGCCGGGGAGTGTGACTCAGTCACGTGCAAGGTTGGTCTCCCACACTGGAAATGTGTTGTGGGGTGCTTAGGCACCTCAGGTCTTGAATTTGAAGAGCAAAAAGCCAACTGTCCTATAAATCCTGGCCACACTTGTTGGGTGGACCTGGGGCCAAACAGGTGGAAAGCTGGGCTTGCACAGGTTGGGATTTTATCAGGCACACATGGCAAAGAGGAGGCAAAGAGGTCTGTATCAACTGGGGAAGAAGGGAAGGAAAACATGAGGCAGGTGGAGGTATGGGACAAGAGGAACTGGAAGAGCTGAATAGATGCTAGATTGGTGGGTTAGAGTCCTAGAGGTCGAACCAAACAGAAGGGAGGTGATGGGATGAGATAGAAATAATGGAGGGGGCAGAGTTGTTGGTCACACCATGGAGTGGCTCAGTGGGGAGGGAGAAGGGAGTCAAGGATCTAGGCCTGAGTTTGAACGTATAGATCACTACAGATGATGACAGGGGTTGTGTGGGGTGAGCCAGAGCTGAGTCACAGCTCTGAGTCACAGAGCTGAAGGAGGAGCCCAGGGATGTGAGGTAGAGAATGGGAACTGGCAAAGAGGATCAAGCAGTGCAATTTCTTGTAATATAGCAAGGAAATTGCAGCTAAGACACACCCTGGTTTGCACTCTGCACCACTAACACCCACTCCAAAGAGCATCCTAATCAATAAACATACAAGGAGCTGGTTCTGACCTGGGCCATTCCGTTGTAGACGCCGGGGAAGGGGGTGGAAAAATTCCCAAGGGCTAGAAATCCTGGCCTTGCCCTCACCCCGGGAATTGCAGAGTCAGGCTCTGCTCAGCACCAAGAAGAGGCCACCAAAGGCCCCGAGTGACACAAAGGGAGGAAAAACCTGTTCCGGTGTGGTTTTTCTTTCCTTCAAATTAAATGCAGCCACCACTAGCCTCAGAGTCAAAGATCTCATTTTTAATTCCTCATACCTCCTGGTGTCCTTTATGGCACAAGGAATGTGAAACAGAGCGACTCTTTGTCTTTTTTCAGTGGCTCAGATGCTCATATTCTACTTCCTTCTTTTCATCTCACTTTATTTTGACCAATAAGAAGTTTTGTGCAGGAAAGTAAACCCACGGTTAGAGAACAAGGAAGAACATGCTTTATTCACACCTGAAGTCACCCAGAGAACCTTTAAAACAACATGTGTTCTAGTCACTCATTCAGAATTGTATGAGGCTGAAAATTAAAAATTTATGGTTTTAAATTAAATGTAGACAGTCCCTATCTTAAGTGGTTGATTAATTAGCAAATATTTATTGAGCACCTACTATAATATAAGGCCCTGTGCTAAGTGCTGGGGATACAAAGGTAAACAAGGACTTAAAAAAAATTTCTGGAAGGAATTTCTGGGAGAAATGGACAGGTGTCAAGATAGAGAAGAATGCAGTGGGCAGGGCATTTGGGATGGAATTGCTTTCAGTGGGAAGGGAAGGGGAGTCATCTCTGGACAGGAAGGATGTGTGGCATGGAGTGATGGGTGTTTGCTTCTAGGAAGTGGGTGTGGGATAGCTGCCAAGACAGGAAGGAGCTTGGTGAGCTATACAGCTGAAGAAGGCAGGGTGCTGGGGGCCAGTCATACCCATGGACCATCCAGAATTTTTCTAAGTATGGTGGGAATTCACTGAAGGGATGAAAACCATCCAATTGGTGAGATACACAGAGTGGTCAGATTTATAGAGATGGATGCTAGAAGGGTATTGTCAGGGGCCAAGGACACGAGGTGACCTAGTGTCTAACAGGTGCAGCGTTTCAGTTGGGGCAGATGAAAGAGTTCTAGAGATGAATGGTTTGGCTTCACAACCGTGTAAATGGACTGAATGCCACTAACTGTATTATACGTAAACATGATAAAACGATATATTTTATGTTATACATATTTTATCACAAAAATGGGGGAGGGGGAGAGGGGAGAGGGAGGTGGAAAGGGAAGGGTAGATACTGGGGGATGAAATCGACTAAATTATTCTGTTATAATGTGTTCAGGTATGAATATATAACAAGAAATCTCACTGTTATGTAGATTATTATAATGATAATGCACCAATAAAAAGAAAAAAAAATGAATTCCTGAAGAAGAGCAACAGGCAAAGAGCCTGAAGTTCCCCAATAGTCAAAAGAGACCAATTTCCAAAGAGAACATGTGTCCGTGCACGGGGCGGGGCAGGACAGTGGGGCGGGTGGCTATAAATACATATTATCCAAATCCAAATAGCATTGACTAGTTACTGAAGGTAAAATGTAACTGAAAGAGAGAAACTACTATAAGTTTTGTAGACTATTTGCTGAATATGATCACTTTCAAAGTAGAGTTATCCATGAACGAGTTCACAACTCCTCCTCTATAACTCAGCTTTGATGATGCTTCCAATTTCCTTAATGTCCACATCTATTACGTTGGTGTCCTCCCACCCGACATTCTCATCATGTGCTCCCACTTGCAACCCCTTGAGTCCCCTTTTCTGTGCCCTTATGTTCCTGCAATGGAAGACCTCTGTCTTTGTCTACCCACTGTCCTAAGATAGGGCGGTTGAGCCTGGTTCTTAGGATCACCTCTTCCAGGAAGCCTGCTGTCTGCCTGAGACACTGCCCCTCTGGGTTCTGTCCTTCCCCTGTGCTCTAAAAGTGGCCTCCAGGGCCTGCCCGGGTAGCTCTGGCCGCAGTCCACCATCTCTCCTGTTATCTTCTTGCCAACCCACTCACTCCTGGAGGCGGGGATGTGTCTTGTTCATCCTGTTCCCAGCAGAGCCTGGCTGTGCTCAGTGCACATTGTGGGAGGGAGAAAACCACAGCATGGGTGAGGGGGACACAGGGCGAGCAAGCCACAGGCTTAAAACAAAGGTTTGTTGGAATTGACACTGCTGATCGCTTCAAAGTGCCTTCACCTCCACTTTCTATGTGAGTAGCTGGTAATGACCTTTGCCAATCTCTAAGCTACTTTAATTTAATTTTAGCCTTGCAGGATTTCCCAAAGGGAAACTGTTTTGTAACTTACATTAGCATTGACCAGAAATTGCCACTCTGGGCAAAATAACATCAGGATAAGAGGCAGATTTGGCACAAAGGCCAAAAATACTACTATCTCTACTGTATATTAGCTAAAAGTTTCTTATTGGTGCTAGAAAGTTTCCTAATCAAAATTAAAACAAGAACAAATTTTTCTGCCTTGTTTGCTATCTTGTCCCATCTACCCACCCCCAAAAAAAGAGTTCCTGTTTTATACTATTTTGAAATGACAATTGCCTATTCTTTTTCCATTTTTCAGAAAGAAACTGCATGCAGTTTTGTAATTGTGAAATTGATTCTAGTTTCATATGTCCGTTTTATAAGTTTTCATGGCCAATATTTAAGTCAAAGACAAATCCATTATTGAAAACAGATAAATAGAATCAGGTCCCAAATTGCAATACGTTGGATAAAAAAATCTAGTGCTTTATAGCATAGTAGGGTGACTATAATTAACAATAAATGTGGCACATATACAAAATGGAATTTTACTCAGCATTAAAAAAGAATAGAACCATGGCATTTGTAGGTAAATGGATGGCGCTGGAGAAGATAATGCTACGTGAAGTCAACCAATCCCCAAAAAACAAATACCGATTGTTTTCTCTGATATAAGGAGGTTGACTCATGGTGGGGTAGGGAGGGAAAGCATGGGAGGAATAGATGAATACTAGTTAGGGAAGAGGGGTGGGCGGGAAAGGGAGGGGGCAGGGGATTAGCAAGGGTGGTGGAATATGATGGACATCATTATCCAAAGTACATGTATGAAGACACAAATTGGATGTCGACATACTTTATATACAAACAGAGACACAAAAATTGTGGTATATATGTGTATTAAGAATTGTAA
The DNA here is from genome assembly GCF_001458135.2 of Marmota marmota marmota. Classification (NCBI taxonomy): domain Eukaryota; kingdom Metazoa; phylum Chordata; class Mammalia; order Rodentia; family Sciuridae; genus Marmota; species Marmota marmota. The sequence continues at coordinate 8,558,795 of NW_026000093.1, read as the reverse complement.
TGCAAAAAAAAAAAAAAAAAGAATAGCATTACCTTAGATTAGGTAGAGGGAAGTGAAAGGAGGGGAAGGCAGGGGATGTGGGGATAAGAAAGATAGTAGAGTGAAACAGACATGATTACTTTATGTATGTGACTGTGTGACCAATGTGATTCTACAATATGTATACTCAGAAAAATGAGAATTATATCCCATCTATTGTGATATATCAAAGTATATAAGTGCATTCTACTGTCATATATAACTAATTAAAATAAATAAAAAAAATTTAAAAAGACAATAGAAGTTGAAAAAAATAATTAACAATAGTTAATTGTACATTTCAAAATAGGTAAGAGGGAGGATGCTGAATGTTCATACCACAAATAAATAAGAATTTAAGGAAGGAGGTGAAAATGTTAGTTAACCTGGTTTTGATTATCACACATTTTATACAAGTATCAAAATATCATACTGCATCCATACACATGTACAATCATTATACATCAGTTAAAATATGTTGATTAAAAAAAGATAAATCACCCATATGCCTGCCATCTGGGCACTACATTAATATGATACATTCCTATTCCTTTATTTAGAGTGTAACTTACATATCTCATATCGATGCCATCTGAATGTGCTCAAAATCATTATGATTCCCATAAAAAAGAAAAAGAAGGTTTTTCTCAGTCATGGAATGGTAGAATTGAGGCTAGAAACCTGACATTGCCTGTCATCTTAAGGATGAAATGAGAACTCTGGGCCCTTGAAATGACTTTCCCTGGCAGAAGGAAGATTCCTGCTCTCTGCACAGTGTTTTCTCCACCACTAACATCATCTATAGTTCCATTTACAAAATCATGGCAATATTTCTTACACTCTGTTAAAAGAAAAAATTAAAAGGTCTGATCTGCTGTATAAGATATATGCTGGAAAATCTATGGTCTCCATGCAACAGCTCCTTAATGATGCACACTAAGGGGACACAATGTCCTGATCGCCATGTGGCCCCTTTATCCAGTTCAGATTATGTTATGGAATTAATTGATTTCCACTTTAGCGCCAGTCTTTTTCCCTTCTGAGGAGGCCCTTTTGTCTGACAGAAGTGCAGGGACATTAACACAGAAGCATGTCTGAACATCTTGTGTCAAGAGGTGAGATTAAGAGAGAGGGGAGGAGATGAGGTCTCTTGGTGGAAAAAGAACCCAGGTTGATCAGGAAGTTTCCACCCACCACTGAGTCTCATAAAATATCTCAATGCAACTCTCCCTTTCTTTAATTAAACTAAATGGGACATTATCAATCAAAGGTTAATATTAATAAAGGTTTTGAAAACAAACTAGCTGAAGATGAGGAGATATATATATATATATATTCATATATATATATATATATATATATATTCATATATATATATATATGAACATATATATATATATTTTGTTATATTGTGTTCAGGTATGAATATATAATAAGATATTATGGAGTAGTGGAGGTGATGGGGAGGTGATGTTGGAGAATAGCCTTGAGCAGACAAAATGAAAACCTAAATTACCTCTTAGGTTCCTTACAAGGAGACAGGCTGAGGAGTCCCACATCGGATGATGCTGGCAAACACTCTAGAAATGTCTCGAGAACATCCACCTCTGGATCTTTCAGGCCAGATTCACTACCAACCATTAATGTGGGACTGGGGAGGTCCCAACCTGGACTTATGACAAAGGATTCCCAATCTAAATAATGAGGATGTACTTAAAAGCTCAGATGTTTAAAGGTCTTCCTACTCAAAAAGGTAGAGAGTTACATGGATGGACTGAGGTTTTCTTCCTTCTTTGTTTTACCAATTTCCAACTTCAAATGTGGCATATCCTAAGTATGACTGCTGCAGGATAGAAAGATCTATATCTTTACAATAAAGATATTTGGGGTTAAAAAGGCTGAGGAAATCATTAACTCTGATAGGTAAAATTTAAAAAGGGGGGAAATGCTTATCACAGTGTTGTCAGGTGCAAAATGATCACGGAAGCAGCTCTGATCATGGGATAACATTCAGATACAGAGAAAGAGCCAGAAGTCTGAAGTCAGAAGATGTAGGATCAAGTCCCAGCAATTCTACCCACTAGCTCTATAACCTTGGACAAGTCCAAGTTTACTTCCTTATCTGTAAAAATAGGTTAAATAACATAATTTGCCCAAATTAGACAATGGCAGCATAGTGCTTTATTAACTTGAAGGAACTCAAAATCAGTTTTACTTGTTGCCATGATTATAGCAACTATTCTCCTCTTGCAGTTTTTATTACAGTTTGCTCAAAGATAATTGTCTGTTTCATTTTCGGTCATGTCAGCACTTCAGAGATATTGCCACTAAACAGCAACAAATGCTTTGATTCACTTGGCCTGAATAACAAGATGATTTATCTGACCTCCATGTGTCACTGTGAATTCTGCACTACATTTTCCTTTCAGTTTTACAAGTCTATGATTCCATCTTCATGTCTGGTAAAGGAAATTCCCACCAATTCCAACTCCCTCCTTTCCAAATTCAGCTTTCTTCTCTTACCTGGGGTAAAGGCTGAAAGGGATACGCAGTCTCTACTCTGAAATGTCAAACATACTTTGCAAAGGAGCGATTTTCTTATTTCAATACAGAAAAAAAGCACAAGATTGCTTCATTTTGTACAAGGAGGAAAAGCCGTGGGCAAATCTGACCCAGTCCAACCTTCTTCATCTCCATCAAATGCAGAAGGAGTGTAAGCACAGGGATGGTTGGAGGTGCAGATTATGCTTAGGCTCTGACAAGCATTTCAGAACTCATCCTGAGACAGGAAGTGATGACATCAGCTCTCAGATGAACTGGGAGGCTGTCATGTGCACCCAGCCACTTCCTGTCTCAGTGGATATGTAGGGAGGTGGAGGAGAGAAAAGTAGAGCATGGGGAAGTGGGTCATGGGACAACGGAGGAAGAGGCCAGACAGAAACAGTGGGAAAAGTCCCAGCTCTGCCCCTCAGTCTGTCCCCTTCTTCTTCTGAGGATGCACTTAAGTAAACCTACTTATTTCTACTCCCAGTAACCAATTTTTTTTTTTTTTGCTGTGAGAAATGGCTGACTTTTAGCAATATTCTGCTGTGAACTTTCAGTTTTCCAACTCTGGATCCTATTGACAATGCTTACATAAAAGAAAGCAAGCATTAACATATTGTACAACCTACCAATTATTCATTTAGGACTCCAATGTCAAAAGGACATGCCCATTTTTTTTCTGATTTATCCCTAAATTTCTACCCTAAAGAGTAGGATGGGGAAATGTGGAGAATAGGTTGGATTATCTAAGTATCTGAGCACCAGCTATCAGCACGGGCCAGCCTTATGAATATTAACTATTCTCAAGTTATTCACTATGGAAAAGTGACAAAGTTAACTAGTGACTCATGATGCAGAGGAAGAGGTAAAAGTACAACTTTTTTTTTTTTTGTATAGAGAATTTTTACAAGGTATAAAGGGAATTGGGGGTATTAGAGTTGGGTGAGGTGTCAGGCACAGTTAACAGAAAGTGGATGTGTGAGGGATGTGATTTGAGACTGAGGTTGAAGCAGAGAAGCCCAACTGCTTGTCGTCAAAGGTAGGTCCCCTCATGTTGGTATTATAAGAAGAAAAGTCACAAGTACATGAAGCCAATAATTCAGGGTAGGGCCAAAGGTGATCTCACCAGCTCCACCTTTAGGGAAGGACTGGGAAAGTGTTTAGGTGGGGTTTGCACCTTGAACAAAGATGAACTCAGAAAGAGCTAGTGTTTGGTTTTAAAGAAAATGAATTTTGGCTGGGGGTGTAGCTCAGAGGTGAAACATGTGCTTAGCATGCATGAGGCCATGGGTTCAAGAAAATAAAGAAAAAAAGGAAGGAAGAAAGGAAAAAAGAATGAATTTTGTGCTAACTCCACGTACCCAGGTCTTCATGGCTGCTGCTGACCTGTGATCTCCCACTGATATTAACAATCCATTCACTGAAACTGCTCTCTATGCCCCACCATGTCCTATCAGTTCTACACAGGGGCCACTGCCAGGAAAGAAACCCTGGGACAGAAAAATAAGTATCTGGATTTGGTCAACTGGCTTGGATGGAGATCAGCTTTGATGGCTTGATTGTCCCTCCTGTCACCAGGAAGGCTCAGTCCTATCACAGCAGAGTCCATTCTGGCTGCATGAAATCCACAGTCTGAAGGTCATGGTCAATGCCAGACTCTGATCATCTTCCTTGCAAGCTATGAAAGATTAGAAAGTGACCTCCCCCACTTGTTTCTAACTTAGAAAAAGTTATTGTTTGATTATAGTGGTAATTTGCAAAGTTAAAACATGATCTTTCAGTTAAAACATCCATATTCTGTTAACTTAATTAAACATGATTTTAATGAAGACCTGACTTGGACCTTAAAAACTTTGACTATGCCACAATAACATTTTATGAGAAAAACCTATGCAAAAATCAAACACAAAACAGCCACACAACAAAAGAAGTCATTCTCTGGGTATAGTACACATCCTGAGGTGTGCAGTTTCTACCTTGTAGTGTTGTGGGCACAAATCAGACCCTTAGACAGTTGGAACGAATGGTGAGGACCACTCAGGCCTCCCGGACATCCCTGTCCAGCATGAAAAATTGTTACTGTACTCCTCAAGGCTCTCATTCAATAGGAGACATCGAAGCCACCACTCAAGTAGAGGCCTCATTTATCTGTGTCAAATGTGATACAAATTTATCAGACTTCTGCTTTCTTCATTTCCTGCCTCATTATCTACATGGGATCCAGAGCTGCACCCAAACATGTTACCCTTCCTATTGCTGCAGAGCAGTGGTCTTCAAGCCTGGCAACCCTGGAGTCTCGTGGAAATGCTCATGGGGCAACATAGGGAGTTCAAGTTCAGGGTTAAGAAGGCAGGGATGACAGACCCCCACCTCGCCCCAACCTGCTTCACCACAATAATTTGTTTATGTCAGATGGTGCTATTCTAGATCACATTTGGATTTCCCACCCAGATGAAGTATGAAGCTATAAAGCTCGCCAAGTTCCAGCAATTGAGATGATGACTGAGCAGGGTAACTTCCTCATAGACCTTTACTGGGAGGGTTTTCCCAGCATCCACCGACAAGCTCTGAGGCACCTGCCTCCATATCAGCTCACATGATCTGACCCTCAACATCTTCACAGAGTAGGAATGACTATTTCTGTTTTATAGGCAAATAAACCAACCCAAAGAGGCAAAGGACTTCCTGAAAATGGTACAGCTATTTACAGAATCGTAGATCCAGGACACAAACTCTACTCCGGATGTTGAATTCCAGGTCTGCCTACAATATTGCAGAGTATGTGTTCAAGCAGACTTGAAGTGCTTTCCCTGTGTGCTCCATTCATTCTTTTGATCTCATCTTCCCAAGAAGGCCTCAAAGATTGTCCAAATAAAAGCGGGTCCAAGGGAAAAAAAATGGGAATAAGAAAGGAAGATCACAGACCAATAGAAGAGGGGGATTGAGCATGTTAGACTCAATAAATAATATGTGGTATTTATCCAAAGGAACTAAAATCAGCATACTATAGTATATATCAATGTGTACAGTAGCACAATTCACAATAGCCAAGTTATGCAATCCACTTAGGTGTCCTTCAACAGATGAGTGGGTAAGTAAAATGTGGTATATATACATGATGAAGTTTTACTCAGCCATAAAGAAGAATGAAATTATCTCATTTCTGTAAAACAATGGAACTAGAAAACATCAAGCAGAGTGAAATCAGTCAGACTCAGAAATTAAAAGGGTCAAGTGTTTTATCTCATATGTGGAAGCTGAGAAAGAAAGGAATTAAAAAAAAAAGTGATCTCATGAAAATAGAAGACAGACCAACAGAAATGAGGAAGAGGACCAAGCAGGAGGGAGGAGGAGAGGGCATGGGGAAGTATAGGGGAATGAAAGCAACCAAATTATGCAATGTTCATGTACAAACAGACCACAGTGAATCCTGCTCACGTATATAATGATAATATACTAATTAAAATGATAATGATAGAAGGGAGATTGGTAGAGTAAGTGGATTGGGGGAGGGAAAGGGAAGGTATTGGGGAAGGAGATTAAGCAAATTATGTTATGTGCATGCACAAAATGACATAATAAATCCCACTACTATGTAAAATTATAATGTACCAGTAAAAAATTAATAAGATTTTAAAATTGAAGATCATAAAGGCCACCTATCCTTTCCTAGATGTCTGTAAGTCTCTTTTGCTTCATACATTGGGTTTTATGGTACATGACCTTCCCAGAATAAGCAACCCATGGCCAACATTGAGGAATAAATCAAGCCAATTACTGAATATGACTAAGAGATATGATGAAACTATTAAAAATCAATAGCTGGAATTGTTCATATGTGCATTTCCTTGATGTACCAGGCACAATGGCTCTGTTTCTGGGTAATCTGCCTCTGCTCTTAAATATACTCCAGGATGCATGGGATTCCAAAGTGAACAAATGGGCAACTTCTAGGTTAGTACTAAAACCATTACCAATGAATATTTCTCAGAATCCTTACAACATAGCCCAACAAGAAAGAGTGAGAAGAGAAAGAGCAGGAAAAGAGAAGGAATCATAGTTCCTGCTTTTCCAAGAATGCTGAGGACTTACAAGTATCAGTGTCTTAGATTTAGAACTTAAAGAAACACGCATGATTTAGAAGTTGCTCTTAACTGTATGGAATTGCCTCTTCAAAAAGCTAAGCAAATTGATTGATTCAGCACTCTTTCTATGATTTGTGGGGAAATGATATAAGCATAAAGAGGTTTATCTGTCTTATAAAAGATGATATTCCACGCCCCCCCCCCCAAAAAAAAAACAAAAACGGAAAGGAAAAAAAATGATATCTAAGTCAAATCTGGACATATGTGAAAAGTCCCATTATTATCTCCAAGGATGTGTACTTTGGAAGGTCTTTTTCTCATAATTACTACTAGGAACTATTCGCCAGAAATTCCTTCTCCCTGGAATAGTGATTTCATCATGAATTCAAAGAAGTAAGGTCTTTCCAAATTTGCACACACAGTGGGCTTCTTAATACCTTACCTGAGCAGAAAAGTCGATGAGCTTCGGGAGCAGCACTTTGCCACCTTCGTCACTCTTGAGGAAATCCAGCAAACTGCCTGTTCACAGAGGAAGAACAAGGCAGTATAGTTCAAACATGCAAGAAGAAAAACCCAGGCAAAATTCAATGATATCGGGGAAGACTGACAGATGACTGGCTTTGCAGTTCTGTATGGTTATAAGCCTTTTCCTGATGTTGGTCAAACCTAGTCCCTTCCAATCTGTTAAACATAGTGCATGATCCAGGGGAGAAAGGAGGATGGCCGACACTGCTTTTCTCTTTCTAGGTGTCTGAAACAATGCATTTAAGAGTATCTGCCCTCATCATGAGGCTGCTACATCCACCTGATCTTTAGTGGGCTCTTCTGGAATAGAAAGCTGGCAAGTAAATCCTCATAGAGGACCTGCCTTTAGCAGACACCTGGCTAGGCTCACCCTCATCTATATCTTTATTTTTTCTTTTCGGGTACCAGGGATTGAACTCAGGGGCACTCGACCACTGAGCCACATTCGCAGCTCTACTATGTATTTTATTTAGAGACACCATCTCACTGAGTTGCTTAGTACATTGCTTTTTCTAAGGCTGTTTTTGAACTCATGATCCTCCTGCCTCAGCCTCCAAAGCCGCTGGGATTATAGGTGTGTACCTGTCTGTATCTGACAAAAGGTACAGAGCTCTGTACATGCCATAGACCCTCAAATAAAAATTGTAATGCATTCCACTGCCATATATAAATAAATTTTTAAAAAAGAGTATCTGAGGGGCTGGGGATGTGGTTCAAGCGGTAGCGCGCTCGCCTGGCAGGCGTGCGGCCCGGGTTCGATCCTCAGCACCACATACAAACAAAGATGTTGTGTCTGCAGAGAACTAAAAAAATAAATATTAAAAATTCTCTCTCTCTCTCTCTCTCTCTTTAAAAAAAAAGAGTATCTGATAAATGAACTCTACCCTGAAAAAAAGATATTTGGCCTACCCAAACAGGAGTGTGTCAACAGAAAAACTCTTTTATTTCCTGTGGTATCATGTCTAAAACAAGACCTATTTTTCCCCTGTACTTATAAGAGTTAACCTCCTGGGTAGCTTTGGTCAAGTTACTGAGTTTAGCAAAGTCTTCATAAAATAGGCACATACTGGAGGTCTTGTGAGGATGTACTTGGGATAGATTTAAAGCATTCAGCGTGGTGCTTGGCAGGTAGAAAGGGCTCAATAAATGTTACATAGGAAATATTCTTAGCCCTCATATTTCTGAAGAGATTGAGTGAGATCACCCATGCAAGGTATTCAGAACCATCTGGTACATAGTAAGTGTTTAATAAATGCTACGTATTGTTATGAGGAAAAGTTGTATGTATATATATTACTTAGAATGCTATTAGTTAATTAGTTTGATAATATCTGCTGAACTCCTACAAATGTCTGGCTCTGAGCCTATTTCCTGGGCTATAGAAACCCAGGCCATATAGGCTTAGTTTGGTTTTGTTTGTTTAACAATGTCCATTTTTGGAAGGACTCTGACTGCTATGCTGAAATATTAACAGATATTAAATAAGAAAATACACTATTCATCTTTCTAACCTATTTGGCTATGACATCACACTATAAAGTTCACCATGTATGAGATGACTTAATTTTGGATTATTGTTCATATTACTTTCTTCTCTTCATTCATTACTTCTGAGGACATTTTTAAAAATTATTTGAGAATTTATTAGTATCTCTACTGAATCAGAAGTGAATAAAGGAAGAAAGCTGGTAATATAAAGTCCTTTATCTGAAGGTGATAACAAAAGAAGAAAAGAAGGTTGCTTGGAACCTCTTCTTCAGAGATTCCATGATTGCATAAGAATTCAACTCAATTTTAACTTTCTTTTGTATGCCAGGCAAGCAATCTACCATGAAGCCAAATCCCCAAACACTTTATTAAAAATTTTTAAGTGACACCTTGAACATCTCTAGATAACGTCAATGAAAAAAAATGAGCTAGTTTTAGAATTTCAAGGACTTCTTTGAAATGTGTGTTCATTTATTTGACAATTGTTTATTGCAGTCTTAAGAGAGAGGATAGGTGTAGGATATTATTATTGGGCTCATAGGCATATGTAGGCAGATGCAGAGAAAACAGGATGACTATGCACCAATTTGATAACATGGATTACTTATGATGATCAGGCCTATGAAATGCTTTTTTAAAAAATATTTCCTGATTTTCAGTAGTGAACATGCTGTTTTTGAATTGAAATTATTTGAGTATTCTCTGAGCATCTGAACGTTCTACTGTGGATCAGACATCCTTTGAAGCACTGGGTATTGGGACCACTCACCCTTGGCCATGTACTCGGTGATGATGTAAATGGGCTCTTCCTTGGTGACCACGGCGTAGAGTCTCACCAGTTTGTCGTGCTGAAGAGTCTTCATGAGGTTTGCTTCTTCGAGGAATGCTTGCACAGACATGGTGCCAGGCTTCAGGGTCTTCACAGCCACCTTGGTGCTGTTGTTATAGTAACCTAGGAAGCGAAAAGACAGCAGGGCATGCCACATCAAATGGTAAATTTAAAAACTTCCCTTTTGGAGGCAGAGTTAGACAAATATTTAGTTACAGACAGAGAGAGCCCAAGATAAAACACTAGACAGTATTAAAATCAGGGAGGCTGGGTGAAGGACACATGGGAATTCTCATACTTTCTTTACAAAAAATCTAAAATTACTCAAAATCAAAGGATTTTATAATAGTAAAAAATGAATCTATTTGCACTCCATCATGAGGTCTCATATTTTCCTCTGATTAAAAAATATTATCCAAGGGCTGGGATGGGCTATGGCTCAGCGGTAGAGCGCTTGCCTAGCACGCATGAGGCCCTGGGTTCGATTCTCAGCACCACATAAAAATAAGTAAATAAAATAAAGACATTGTGTCCACCTACAACTAAAAAATAAATATCAAAAAATGTTATCCAAGACCAAAATAAACAAAAAGCTTTATGTATTTTATAATCCTTTACACACACACACACACACACACACATGCACACACATGTGATGTGGAAGAAAATATGCCAAAGTATACAATGAATACTGGCTATCTCCAAGGGTGCAACTATGGGCTATTTTATATTTTTAGAGGAGTTCTTTATCATTTATTTATTTTTAATTATTATAAATGAAAGGGGGGAAAACCCAGCATGGTTTAACTTATGAGCTAGGCAGACTCTGTGCTCAATGAAAGGAGCCGAATTTTAATTCTGATTTTTCTCTTGGGAAAACCTTTCCTCAGTGGTTTGGCAAAGCGGAAATAGAAATGATCACTATGCCCTTCCCTTTTGTCTCGGTTTCCATGGTTCTTTTGGAAGAGTAAAAACTGAAGTTGAGGAGGGAGGTGCTGCTGGTGATACCCTAGAATCTTCCCATGGGTTACTGCTACCTGGTGTGTTGAAGTTTTGCAAGTACCTGTCCTAAAAAAGGTGTCGTGGAAGTGGTAATTCCCCTTTGGGGGTCACAGTAACATCTGTATGTGTATAATAAACAGAGATGACAGGAAGCAGGCTCAGTCAGACCAGGAGTACCTCTGGGTGGTAGAATTTGGGATGACTTGCATTTTCTCTTATTCTTTTCTACTTTAAATAAATTTGTCAATGAGACTGAATCTTTTTTTTTTAAATAAAAGTAGTTATTTTTAATTTCAAACCCTCAAATGGGCAAGAAAAAGTATTAGTTTACAGCCATTTAGTCATCCCTGATCATGAAGACTGATTTCTCAGGGCTGAGGTGTAGCTCAGTGGTACAGCTAGTGCAGAGTCATGGGTTCTATCCCAAGTACTGGGGGGGGGGGGGATTGATTTACTTATTAAAATGTTTCCTTTTTGTTCCACTTTGGTTTATACATAGCAATAGTTTATAGCACCCTATAGGAAAATGAAGAACTCAGTATAAAATAAATGTTAGAACATAAGAAGAAGATCATAATAGAAAGCTGGGGAAAAAATAAAACTGTCCAGATCCTGTTCAAAAGCTACAACCTACGTCAAGTAACAGAATCATGAACATATTAAGTTGAATTGCCATCTAAACCCACGATTATAAGCAATGTGGCCTTTTCTACCCATCTTGAAGGTAATTTAAAAGTAAATTCCACCAACAAAAGCCCTTTAAAATTATATGTGAATTGAGAAGATTCCTTTACAATTTTTTTATTCATTTATAAATAGATCAGTGGCCTAACATAGCCAGAAAACACACTCTCCATAACATATACAACTGAAAAGAGACTAATGTCCAGAATCTGTAAATGATTCTTATAAAACAGTAAGTAAAACAGAAAAATCAGTAGACTTGGGTGGGCATCTCAAAAAGAAATTCCAGTGACTAACAGACATATGAAAGTTACTCAATCTTATTAGTAATCAGAGAAATGCAAATAAAGCCACAAGAAAAAAATCACTGCCCAGCTTGACAATATCAACTGCTGGTGAGCCCCTGCCCATGGGAAGACCCTGGGACAGATTCCTTAGGTGCTTTTCTGTGCTCTTTTCCGTGCATCAGTGAGATTGAATTGCAAACTTTTGCAATGATATCCCAAGGGGCCCAAGGGGCTGACTGTAGCTTCCTTCCAAGGGACCACATACCAGTTGTGCTGCTCTGACCACATCCTTCTGGGTATAACTCTACTGGTCAATCAAGAAACTATTAAGAACTCTTACACATTGCTGGTGAGCATCTAAACTGAGACCAATACTTTAGAAAATAAGTCTGGACAGTATTTAGTAGAGTTGAAGATTCATAAATAGTCAACCCTAGGTAATCTTCAGGCAATTGAATCCAGGACCACTCAAGGATACCAAAATCTGAGGAGGGTCAAAGTACATAATGACTACTGACTTATATAAAATGACATAGCATTAGCATCTAACCTACCCACATCCTCCCACATATTTTTTTAAAAATATTTTTTAGATGTTAATGAACCTTTATTTTATTCATTTATTTATATGCGGAGCTGAGACTTGAACCCAGTGCCTCACACATGCGAGGCAAGAGCTCTACCACTGAGCCACTACCCCAGCCCCCTCCCACATATTTTAAATCATCTCTAGATTACTTGTAAGACTTAATATAATGTAAATGCCTCATATATTGTTCAGGGGACGATGACAAGGAAAAAGGTCTGTACCTATTCAATACAAGAGCAATTTTTTTCCTCAAATATTTTCCATCTAAGTTGGCTTGCATCTGTGGACATGGAAGTATGGAGGGCTGACTGTACCCTACAGTCCAGCAAATTGATTCCAAGTCACCCTAGCGAAACTTACACACCCTGTACCAGCACAAAAATTGTTCCAAGCACATTGTGCCTAGTAGCCAAAACCTGGGAATAACTCCAGTTTCAACAGTAAAGAGTGAAATGAACAAACAAACTGTTACATGTCCAGAATACACATACAACAAACACCATATAGCTATGACGATAGTTGAACTGAAAAACATGAAGAAATACACAAAGATGTCTAGGAAAAGAGGCCAGGTGTAATAGAGCACATCCAGTACAATTCATTTACATAAAGCTCAAGAACAAGCCAAACTGGACCATATTGTTTAGAGATACATATGTCACCAATATAAAAGTAGTAAAACTATTTAAAAAAGAAAAACATCAGCGGGGGCATAGCTCAGTGGTAGAGCACTTGCCTAGCAACACAAAGCCCTGGGTTCAATCTCCAGCATTTAAAAAAAAAGAAAAAGAAAAAGAAAGCCAGGAAATTTTATAGCAAAGGTCAGAGTAGCAGATATCTGTGGAGAACATGCAAAGCTGTGATTGGGGAGGGGTAAGGGGACATTTGGGGCCTGGCAAGTTTCCTCCCTGTGATCTCAGTGGTGGACACACAGGCTTTCATTTTGTGAATATTCATGAAGTTGAATATTGTGTGTTATGCACTTTCCTGTCCTCTCATTACATTGCAAGGTAATAAAAGTTACAGAAACAAGACTGCTCTTCTTTTGTCATCTTACAAATAATGGGGGTTATGGAGACATTTACATACTTTTAAAGGATGAAGGAAAAAAAAAGTGCATTCCAAGGGTTAAGGGAAAAACTGGCCAGGAAATACTGCAGCTGCTGAAGACATTAAAAATGCTGATAAGGAGTTGGAGACCAACAGTGTCTAAACAGCTGTGTCCCACAGCTCAAAGAGAGCAGCAGCTTCTGCTCAGGGATCTCTCAGGCTGCAGTACTGAAGACAGTCGGGGTCTTCATCCTTACTCCAGAGGCAGGGTTTCCATTCAGCACAAGGATCAAATCATACCTTACGAGATATTCCCCTGTCGTTGAAGATTCCATGAAGGGCAGATCTGGAGATCTGAGCTGTTGTTGCAGAATGAAAATGCTTTTTTAAAATAATATTTTTCAAAGTAGTAAAGAACTTCCTGTGGAGTTTCACTTGGCCACAAAGACAGATGATGTGACAACTTGAGAAAACTCCCAATTCCAGCCATGACTGGCTTGTTACAAAGTGCCCACATACCACAAGGTGGAGGGCAGCTTTAAAAAAAAAAATGTATGCATTTGACTGGAAGTTGGCAGGTAATTAATTTCAATGTAGTTGGCTCAAATAAGAATGTATCAAGCAAAATGCCACTTAAAAGGTCTCCCTTCTTCCACAAAGTCTTTTCATAGACCAAGCGGTAAGAGGAAACAGCATCCATCTCCTCACTGCTTGGACAGTTCCCTGGGAATAAAAGAATCCACAGAGGAAACATGTCGCCCAAGTCAGATGTCAAGAGGATCACACAAACAGGAGGAAACAGCTTGCGGCAGGGACACCTCTTTCTTTTATCCCCACCTAACCTCTTTCCCCAGAGGACAGGTCACTTCCTAGTATTTGTTCTCTGTATTTCAAACCAAAAAAAAAAAAAAAAATCAGGCCATAAAATGTGACAGGTAGCCTACGAACAATTCCTCATGCTTGACAAAAATGAACTCACTTGGCTGACGATGATATGATTTAAATTGGTTGCTTTTTTTTTCTATTGATGAGAAAAGCTAGCCTGCTTATTACATGAGAAATAAAAACCAATTTCTGACAGCTCGAAACTGTCGAGAACTTGCTCTACCATCAACCCTTGGATGGTCAAATAGAAACACACAGCAATAGCATCACCAATCACTACTCTTTTGTTTTTATTCCCAGTATTCCTGTGCTCAACAGATTGAAATTATTTCAGTAATTAAGAAGAGATTTTCCTGGCTGAAAGCCAAACTCGCAGACCCTATTGGAAAAAGATCTCAGGTCAAATTTTCTTCTTTCCTTTTCTTTTGTTTTCTTTTCTTGATAACTGGGAGCCCACTGCGCCCCCTCTCTCTTCTCCTCTCCTCTCCTCTCCTCTCCTCCCCTCCCCTCCCCTCCCCT